>NW_024513654.1:14721690-15231166 GCF_017590135.1 Pyrgilauda ruficollis | reverse complement strand
GGGGGGGAGGGAGGGGTTGGGTTGTCATCCATTTTGTGATTCTTGCAGAAACAGGACTGTGAGAACAACTCGTTGGCCCCAGGAAATGGAGTCATGGAGTCACTCAGCTGCAATATGCAAATTCTGAAAACTTGGTTCTCTCAGCTTCCTAAAGGCTGTACAGCTGAGCCAGAGCCATGTGACTGTGAGTCTGCCCAGCTCTTGCTAAAATGGGTTCTCCCTGGCTATCTCCAGCACACATACTGTTCCCACAGACTGAGCCTGTCATCACCAGCTGTACCACCTGCTTGGGCTCCTGGGGCTCTTCTGCAGCTCCTCCTATTACCCAGGCACTTACTTGTAATAGCCTCACCCTGGCAGTGGGACAAGGCAATCGGGGAAGATGCTGGTTCTCTCTAGATCTAAAGAACATGATATCCCTTCTGAGGCTTTAGAAGGTACTGATATCACTGCCCTGTCAGTTCCACTTCTCCCCAGGAGCACAGTCCCAGACATGCTCTAGACCCTTACACATACCTCTCCTCAGATCATCCTTGCTCTGAAGTATGAACAGAAGCTTCAAGTGCACAGCTGAGGAAGGGACAGAGCAAAACCTCCCTGGGCTGTCTGATGCAACCCACCGAGCTGCATGCTTCCATTTATTCTACAGTAGCCAGGAAAGCATGTCATAAACTGAATCCCACTTCTCGCTGCTTTGCTTGGAGATGTTTGGGGTGCACCTGGGAACAGCTGTGGATTTGCTGACTGTAGTTCTGTCAGTACAGCTGACAGAAGACCTCAGCAACTTGTGGCTTTTCCAGCTGGAGGAAGAACTGGAGATGAGGAAGTCAGCTAGAACCTAGTGAGGAGGGTGGTGTCCAAGGTGTTCATTTAGCTAGACCAACTCTGATGTGAAGTTACATACTTAGCTGTAAATGGAAAAAAAGCTTCCCAGGGAAATCTGCTTTTGCCATTCTCCCATTTTGATCTGGGTCAGGCTGGACAGGCTCTGCTTTTCAAGGAGAGACGTGGTTACAAAGGAAGAGAAAGGACTACACTGTAGGGCAGTACTGTCTTCCTATTATAGGTTCATTCTTCCACGCCCAAGGGGGAAATGGCTGATGGCCTGCAGACATTTCTTAGTACATGGGAAGAATAATAAAAAAAAAGATACAAAAAATCACTTCCCAGAAGAAAGAAGAAACTCTCTCACTTGTACAGGTTATGGTGCAATACAGTGAAGAATCCATAAAAACAAAACAAAACAAAACAAAACAAAAAAACCAAACCAAACCAAAAAAAAAAAAAAAAAAACCAGGAAAAGGAATAGCACCTTAGATTTAAATATATTTCCCTTACATATAAATGTCCCAAACAGTCCTTCCTCTCCCTTAAGATTTAAGCTGCTATATATTCTCCCCACTGCCATGAACAATATTTATCTCACATATAGCATGGAGCTGATATAGCTTCATGTACCAGTTCAAAGGAGCTTACACATTTCTCTTCCAATCCTGGTGCAAAAGCAATTCCATTTCCAATATATCTTCTGGCTCCTGTACTGCCCTACTTCTAAACTTTGTGGAACAAGCACCCAATTTTGTAGAAGTGTGTGTAAAATTTTTGCCAGTTTTCTGGGTTGCACTTTCATTCAACCTAACAAGTCTCAGCTTCAGCAATCTACATTGCATGGCCTCTCAAGTAAACCATCCTATGTTTATGCCCATCAAGGTATCTGTCCAATCCATAAATGACAGAGTCTCACCGGATGGAAACTAAAGCAAATTTTCTGTCTGTGCTGACAGAGCAAAGCAGGCTACCAGTTTTCTACCATGAGAGAGTAAAGCAGAAACATTAAATTTGGAGGAAGACTCCTGGGAGCCAAGATTTGAACAGCTACAGAAGCCAGAAATTCCCCAGTCAGCAATGCACTTTTAAAGACAAGCCTGACTGTCTGGAATTACTTATGTGCTTAAAATTACATGAACACTGAAGTAATTGCCAAACTGGGGCCAACAGCTATATCTGACAGGGTGAGCCAAAACATTCCCTACCCCAGTATGTCCCAGTTTTCCTGCTCTTGAATCTGCAGAAAGACCTGTGCCATTAATATGTAACTGAAGCCTTGACTGAAAGGCTATGAAGGACCTATTGCTAAACATTAAACTAGACATTTGTCCACCTGGACAAAGATCATATGCATGTATGTGCAGCTCATCAAAGCCAGATATAACCTGTAAAGACAAATGAGCTGGCCAGCAATCCTCTCAGATTTTCTGGACAGCTGTGTGCGTGCTTTCAAAACATACTCTGATGACACCCAGGACAAGCAGATTCCATATCCAACTTCTGAATGAGGACATGAACCCTGGACTGAAGGAAATTCCTCTGGTTTGTTATCTGTTGAGCCTTTCACCTGCATTTGCTCCTGGCTGATGTAATGACACCTCATCAAAACGGTTTCTAAGAATATCATACACATTGCTCTGAGTGCCTGCCACATCATTCAGAGCTAGCACCACAGCACAGGGGATTAGCTCTTCATTTCCATTTGTGGCCCTCAGATGAGAGAGTTGTTCATTCAGCAGTTCATTTCAGAGAAAAACTAATATCTGCCACTTTTCATATCAGGTGGGGAGCTGAAAATTCAGGGTTGGCAGATCAAGCAGACAGACTGCACACGGAGTCAGGATGTTCTCTGGCATGATCCTATTTATGAACAGTGAACATGAATTCCTCCTTCTGTCAGTAGAGGAGAAATACATGAAACAGGGACAATATCTGAGGTCACAGCTGCAAATGTCTTTGAAGGTGAAATTGTTGGTGTGGAAAAACCTTTAGTACTGTCTTAATCAAATTTCACTGTAGGGCCAAACTGAAAAAAATAAAAAAGGATGCAATTAAAAATTAAAGTCCAAAACTGTTCCTGAAAATTCCTATTCAGCTGCTGCATAACCTTGAAGCTGTCTGAACTCTCTGGCTGACTTAGTTGCCTAAAGGTGCCTCTGCACAGACCCAGAACTACCTGCCCTGGCAAAGCAGAGTAGTTCACTATAAAATAGCTGCCTGAAAAGTAGCAAAATCCAAAGAGCAAGTGCTTTTGCAGACCTGCATTGCACACTTTCATTTCCCACCACCAAGCCTCCACCTTTTCTCACAATTGATAAGAAAGCTTCAGTTGCAATGATATATTAAAGAAAAAAGAAAAAAAAATAGATGACTGCAAGGACACACAGGTGTGAGTCCCACGTGACATTCCCACATGCTACAGAAGGGCAAAATGTCAGATGTACTGCTGTCCACACCACTTCCTCTTAGCTACTCCTGGTGAAGTTGCATTGCCAAGGATGAAAGCATTAACTGCCCTCAACAGGGGGCAGGTTCAGAATTCCCCAAAATTCCACCCAACAGGCATCCAACAGCCTATAAAGATGCACCTGCCCTACTGGGGTTTGAGATATTATTAGCTGCCCCTATATGCACTACAGGTAAGTGAATGATGAGCCTGCCTTGAGGATCAGCAGGTGACCTGGTGTTATTTCTCAAAAACTTGCAATTACTAGGAATGCTTGTTAGTGAACTAGAAGTCAAATTAGAATAGTCCACCATGATGATACCAACAAAGTATCTAAACCTGGACCACTTCCATGACAGAAATATTTTCTCTGATTACAGAGGACATTCTGGTAGTCATAAATCCTCTGAGGGAAAACACACAGACCACATTTTTTGTGTTGCATCTGTGGACTAATTAGTGTCACTTCCTATGTTTAAAGTGCCTTGTACAGTGAGGGGGGGGGGGGGGGGGGGTGGGTAAAGCAAACTGTATATACTCTACCCATATTTAAATGTGCCCTTCTACGATGACAACAGTCACTCTATTTATTAAAATGTTTTAGAGGGGACTTCCTTTAGCTTAAAAAAAAAAAAAATTAAAGGCCAGAGTAATTTCAACAGTAACTGTCTTTGCAGGTACTCCTCATCACAGCCTGGCACTAACACAGTGAGAAGGAATCTCTGACTGCAGTTATTTCCCACACCTGTGCCACCAGGGCTGACTTAATCTAATCAGTGCATGTTCATTTGCTGTGTCTTTTGCTGCTGATCATGGTTAAGAAGTTTCCACTCCCTGGACACTTAATCCTACGTCTCTGACAGAGTTCCAGCTATCTCAGCTCTTATCTATCTAATTACTGCAGAATGCAATCTCACTCTACAAAAAACTCAAGTTGGAAAAAAAATTAACAAAGTAGATCAGCTGGCAGAACTGACATGACAAGAACTTCTGGAGAAGAAAAAGTCATAAGGTGTAGTCAGACCAAGCATCTCTTAAGCAACTTAATTTGCCCCTCTTACTGTGCCCTAAGACCAACTGTGCTTCAGAGGAAGAACAGAATTTTATGGCAGGGTTTCTATGTTGCCTTGCTCTTTATGCTGACTGGACTTTCAGGTGATGTTGTGATAAAAATAATAGAAAAAAAAGAATGAATGGAAAATTTATATAATTCTTCAAAGGAAAGCCTATTTTGATTTAATTTGTTTGTTTTACATCCTAAATATTACCACACTGCTGTGGATTCTTGAGCTCAGGATTCTCAGCATCCAGAGTTCCAACACACTGCAACCCTGTGCCCCTCAAGGCGCTTGATGGCTAAGTTTTGTAAGCAATCACAGCTGTCTGTGTAGGACAAGAAGTTCTTTAATTTTTATGAAAACTCTTCTAGGCTTTTGGTGCTAGTGAGACATGCAGGTATCAAGTTAATTTGATTTTCAGCCAAACACAGTTTAACCACTGACATTCCAGGTCCTTCAAACTCAGCTGCAACTCTGAAAGCATCTTGAACGTTTAGAATGTTTGCAAAAATTTCCAGTCTCCTCCCTTCCAAGAGAATACTCATCAGCAGATAGGGCAGAGCAGCAAAGATTCCTTTTTCTCAGGCCAGACTATAACTTTCCATTTAAAGTCAGTGCAGTTAATTATCTTTGAAAGTATTTATGTTTCATCAGTGTCTAAAGGCCCCAAAGCAAAGCTTTGTTAGGCCTGGCATTACATAAGGCAGAGAGAGTAAGATTCTGTCCTGAAGTGCTTTCAGTCTAAGCACAAAAAAACAAAATGAGCACATAAAAGTAACAAAAGGACCAAAAAGAAATAACTTGCCTGAGATCTCACAGACAGTCAGGAATGCACTGGTCTCACTTGTAATACTCAATAAAGCCAGTCCTTTTTCCACAAGAAAAAACTAATTAATGTGATTATCTTTTTCTGCCTCCATCTCCATTGTAGAGAAGACATATTGGTATCATTTAATTTCTATACTTAACAACTACAAGGATATAAAGAGCTTTAATTGCTGGTTCTTTCTCACTGTGTAAAGAACTGAGGTTGAAAGTCTGATTCCTCTTTGAAAGGACTGTGTTGGGTAGAGAGGTTATGAACATTTCACTGGCTCTCTATCCCCGGCACTGGATTTTATTAGGTCAGTGTTTCAAAGACATGGCTGTGATGTCCAATAAGGACTGGCAGCATTCAAACAAAACTTGTACACAGAAAAGCACAATACAAGGAGCTGTTTCTCAGCAATATCCCATTACATACACATTTCCAACTGAGACTGAATTAGTCAAAACCTTTTCAATGTACTTAGGTTAACTCTACAGACCCCTTTGGATTGCAAATCAGATTGGCAGAAACTGGAAGAAAAGGTTTGCTCAGACATTAGGAACAACTCAGGAATCCAAATTCACAACAGTTCTGACTCAGTCTAGCTCAGTTTCTGTTAGGCAGGTTAAAATGTATTGTTTGTACCAAATAAAGCATGAATAACAGCTCTGCCTTTGCACCTCACTGCTGCTGGAGCTGTAGGAGACAATGCCCCCCACCCAGGACACTCACAGAAACTTCACCTGCAGCTTCCTGCTCAGAGATTTTCGGGTGGGGCAAGGCTGGGCTCAGTGATGCAGGGGACTCTTCAGGCAACTCTGAGTCTCTGTATCTTACCAAGTCCTAGAGTCAGTATGCTGAGATTGTTTCTAATTTCAAGTTGTTCTGATCCAACCTCTCTTTTTTAGAAAAGATAACAAAGTGGTGCTCTCATTAACATATTTGATGAATTACTCTAAAGGATTCAACCCTGCATTAACCTATTTGCTCAGCTTTACTCTTGGAAGAAGAGCTAACAAGGCTGATTTCCTCAGGCTCCAAGAGTGCATTATCATTCCTTTGGCCCACTGAGCAGCATGCTGTCAACTTTTTGAAACAACAGGGATATTCTTTACACTGAAAAGAAGATTAATAGAAAATTGTGTGATGTGATGCCATTTGGGGGAAACAAAATCCCTTCTCTTTGTTTTTTTTCTGTATCCCCTGGAGAGTCAAGAGAATGTTTTCAAGTAACTGCAGGTAAGTAGCAATTACATTACCAGGACTTTTTTTACACTTTAGCCAAAGGAAGTTTTGCTTTAACATGCATGAAATGAACAGCCTGTGATGCAGAGACACAACCACAGTCTCTTTTCCATAGGGAAGCACATAAAACCCAGACTAGAGTGAGCAGCCTGATATCCTTACACATTCAGTCTCACATTCTTTACTCCCCATACTTCAGATTGTGTTGCATTGTGGAAAAGTTTCAGGGTGAAAGGAATCCCAGACAAATCCACTCATATCCTAGCATGTTGCAGGCCTTTACACTAACATCACTGAACAATCACTCTTGTCCATAAAAATGGAAATAGGACTGGGACTACCACTTCCTCATGGTGTTCCAGCTGTGTTCTAAAAGAAAAGGACAGCAGCTGGTATTTGTGCTCTGTTATGCAACCAGGATGAGGAACATTATTCCTAAATACAAATCCTTTGGTTTAGGCATGACAAAAATACCAAACTGCTCAGAAAGGAAGTTACAGGCATATGAGAAAGCTGCAACTAAATGCATAGAAACACCAAACCCGTCACAGTGAGGGACCTCTGCTGGCATTTCCTCAAGTGGGGTCACTCACAGGTCTGGACCTTTGGCCTTGTCTTTAGCCAAAGGGCAAGACACAGACCTGGGAATCCTGAAAGTCACTGCTCCTGAGCATGTGTTCTCACTACCACGGATAATTCAGAAGTATCTTAAATCAGAACTAACTTAGTTACCCACTGTAACTCCCAATGAACTCAAGTTTTTTACTGTGGTTCCTTTAATTTCAAGAAGCTGTGGACTCCAGGTCCCGAGGTGCTCCTGCACCCTGGGGTATGTCCCACTGCCTGTGTGACTGTTCCTGAGGCTAGAGCAGGTGACTGGGCTGCTGCTGCACCACTGCAGAGCCCTGCCCTGCCCTGCCCTGCCCTCCCCAGCAGGGCAGCAAGATGGCTGCTGGACCATCTAATGCTGCAAAAAACTGCACCAGCTGCACCTCACCACACCTTCTCCCGGGATGTAAAGCCTCAGACTTTCCAGCTTCCAAAGTTTTGCTTTAACAGTATTCACCTACTTAATCCTTTTCCCCCTACTTATGTTTCAGAAACTCAGGCGGCAAGAACACACCACTCAGCAGTGCAGGATGTCTCCAGCAGTAACAAATGGACTACTTTGGAAAACATAATTGCTGGGTTGGGGTTTTCAACACATCTCTGAAAACATAATCTCTTATAATTTGAGTCCTGACTATGCTACCACCTACTAATACACAGAAAGACTCACTGAAGTGGAACTGCTCTTTAGTCTCACCATGATTAACACCTGCCACAGGAGATGTAAATTCCCTAGCAGCTGTGAGCTAGGATTAGAACAAGGTTGAGGGTTTTCTGGGTTTGGGTTGTGTTTTTTCTTTCAATGATGAGGAAAAATAAAGAGCTTTAAGAGACATAGAAGTCAACATTTTTTTCCAGTTTTCTCTTTTCCTATTTCTCAAACATAAGAGATTTCTTTTCATGTGGTTTTTTTGTTTTTTTTTTTTTTTTTTTTTTTTTTTTTTTTTTTTCCCCTTTCAGAATTTGCTTTGGAAACTTTAAAAGCTGATTGGGATATTTGCAATAATTTTTAGAGCAACCTTCCTTCCTATACTTCAAGTCCCCTACCAAATTTATTCTACCTTAACTACCTGTATCACTAGATACTTCCTAAAATACTATTTACAGTTCACGAAACACTTTCTGCATGTCTGCAGAGAACTGGCTGATTACATGGTCCCAACACCTTTTTGCAACTCAGCAACTGACCTGGATGAAACACCTTCTCTCTTGACATCGTGTTTCCGAGCAGCTGATGGTAACTCCCCAACAATTATCAGTCATCCATGGGAAGCAAAGAGATAGGACTCAGAATTGCCAACTCCCAAATATTTAGGGGAATGTTTCTTGCTCCTCTCACCCCCCTGTAAGGTAGAATCAACATGTTTACACAAGAGCGTTGAATTTCCAGCTATAATTCTAGTTCTCATAAGGTCAGATAAAAGTTTGAAACAGCGATGCCTAACATTTTTGTTATTTTATGTTGTGAACTGCTTTACTTTAAAACTAATGTCTGAATCTGGTGGGGGTATGGGTATATGGAAATAGCAGAATTTAACATCTGTGTTGTAAAGAAAACTTGTATCCAGATCAAAAAACACTATTCTAGTGGAAATTTTAAGGTATTGAGTTGTTACAGAGACAGATCTTGATGCTTTTCAGTTACTTTGAATTCCTCTGAGTGCTGATATACAAGAGTTAATGATATGCAAAGCAAGAATGCATTTGAAGTCTCTCAGTATGCAAGAAATCTACTTCTGCCATTGTGTCCTTAGCTTCAAAAAATCCTAATTAGCAATTGGTCCAATCTTTTAATGAGTCTGTAACATCCTTCAACTCTGCAGCAACATGCCATTCAGATTGCCTTTCCTATTTTAATGTGAGTTAAATTAAGGTTTAACTTTTACTCATCTCCTAACTTTCCCAGCTGTGAATAATCCTCACAGCTCAGCGATTTGGCTGGTGGTCTTTGTTACCTGGGACATGCTGCTTAATTGCTGCGACCTGTCCTAACAAGCCCTCTGACTGAGACAGCTGACAAACGTCTAAAAACAAAATGAAAGAGGAAAACAGCAACAAATCCTCCTCATCTTAACTGGGTGGTGTGAAAAAGGGGTTACCTCATCAGCCTTTGTAATTTTCAGGGATTAATTAAAGGATAATGTTTGCTGCAGAGGAGTTTATGAGGCAATAAATAGCTTTTGCGGCTGATTAAGTGCCAAAGCAAAGCTGATAAAGGCATCTAATAATTGCAAAAGCCATTTAGTGCCTTGAATACATCTCTGCCATGGATGCAAGACTTACTCTGTGACAGATCAGCAGCAGACTAACGAAACACAGAGGGGCTCTCCTTGCCTTCAGAGACCTTGGGGGGATAACTAGAAAAGTCCACAAGGTGTACAACTCGGCCCCAAATCAGGGCTGATCCTCACCTGGCAGGAATCCAAAAACCCGCAGCTGAAGCCGTCGGTTTTAGTGCTCTGCAAACGCTCCAACAGCGCAAAGTCCTCGCCAGGCCCCGCCTTGCCGGGCCCTGCACCGCCAGCCTTGCCGGCATTGCTCCGGCGGCTGGGGTCACAATGGCAAACCCAGGAGCGGGATGAAATGGGAAGACGGGGAATTTGAGGCCGGCTTGCACTGGGCAGCCGCCATCAGTGGCACCCCTGAGGGCGCTGCGGGGATCACACACTGCGCCCAGCCCCGCAGCCAGCGCGGCCCCGCAGGAGCTGAGGGGCCGTGCCTCCATCCCTTCCCCCGTGAGGGCGACGGCAGGAGCCCGAGGAGCAGGGAGGCACTCGTGGTTCTGAGGCCCTTTCTAATGTTACGTCGTTTGGAGAGTGAGGGATAGCGAGGGCACGAAGGCAGGAAAGGCTTAGGTTGGATATCAGGACAAGGTTCCTCACCCAGGGGGTGGCTGGGCACTGGAACAGGCTCTCCAGGGAAGCGGTCACAGCACCAGCCCTGGCAGAGTTCAAGAGCTGTTTGGACAATGCCTTCAGGAACACAGTGTGGCTCTTAGGGCAGTCCTGTGCAGGGCCAGGAGTTGGACTCGATGAGCCTTGTGGGTCCCCTTCAATTCAGGATATTTCGTGGTTTCATGACTCCATGGGGGCTGTGCTGGCTGCTGCATCCTCACGGCCGGTGTTGGGCCTCAGCTCGTCTGGAAGGGTTGTTGGTTCTCTCTAGGTTTCCGTGCAGGTGCAAGAAGCTGTGGGGTGTTTGTAGCCATCTGCCACTTAAACTGATGGGAACTTTGAGTCTGGCTGGTTTGTTTTCTCCTTTGGGGTGGCACAGCAGGCTCCTGTGGTGGTGGTCGGAGCTACTTTTCCTGCTTAAGTGGGAAGGGGATGAAGCAGCACACACCAGGCTCCCAGTGGTAAGGCATTCTAATCTCTTCCACAGCAGTACTTCGGTGGCTTTGCCAGCTGTGACCACATCTATATTGGAGGCAAAAATACTGCACAGTGGGAAACTGAGAGAAATAAACTAGTGCTGGGGAAAATAGGCTGGTGGCAAGTGCATCCCGTGTCCCTTCCTCCTCCTTTGCTTTCCCTGCCCCTACACAGCCCATGTAAACTGTCATGGGTTTTGGTGGTTTTTCACTCTCCTTGCTTTATTTGCTGCCTTGCTCTTCAGCTGATAAATAACAGGCACAGCCAAAGACTGATGCAACTTCTAACTGTGAGAACACAGAGTTCTGCATTTTATAAACAATAATTAACTACTGCTGACTGTGTCGGCCGTGAGAAGCCTGAAATGCTGATCACATCTTGCAGCTCTCACCAGGGCAGCAAAGAAAGCAGAAGTACCAACTTTGAATTCTGTCATGTTGTCCTTTCCAGCTTGCAAATGAACTGATGATTTAACTGATATGATGCCTAAGTGGGTGAACTTTAAATTAGTCATAAATGAAGACAGACACTGGTGGGCTGGCACTTACTGTGGGTTTTGTTATTCTGCATGATTCTTTCCTCTGCCATCTCTTGAAAACACATTCTCTTGAAAATGAGCATGGGCTGCATTTTGACTTTATGCCCAGAAGTGAACTTTGCCTGTGTTCATATGAATCCAAATATGTCCAAATGAACATGAAATAGCACCTGAGTACCTGAAATTTAGTTGACAAGTTTGATTCAGTTTGATTGTTGTGCTTTGTGAGTGATAATAATTGCAAAATAGAGGCCAAGAATGAACAGTTGCAAATGTCCCAGAAGTTTTATAATCTGGACTGTGTGGAGGCAAGGGCAGAATGGAGAAATAGATCAGAACACAGTGCAGCATTTTCCTAAAGGCACACTTGTTTTGGTAATGCAAAGTTAAAAGTCAGTTTTGCTGTTAAGTGAGGCAGCTCTGATTCAGAAGAAAGGCAGGAATTGGAAAGTGTAATTTTCTGGGAGTTGATGTATTTTTAATGTCTTCCCTCTCTGGCTACAGCAGAGATCATGACAAATTCAACTGACTTTTTTCAAGCTCTGTTGTTGCAAAAGCAGATTTTAACATCTGCGTTAGCTCTTCCCTTGGCTTGCCATTCTGTGATTTCTACTTGAAGCCTTTATTTCTCAGATGCTGGGCTGTGATTGATAATTAAATCTCTGTAAGTGCAGTATGAGTCACGAGAAACAGGGTCAGAATACATAAATGTGCTCTGGAGAGCACAGTATTTACTCAGAGAGAGCTAACATTGAAACAGCAGCAAAAAGCACACAAGTTAACCACATGAAATGCTTGGGCCGCTACACTGAGCACTAGTCCCTTTTCTCAATGGAGTATCTAAGCACCCAGCCTGCATAAACTGTGAAATGTAATTACCCTGACATATGGGAAAACTCTGGCAGGCACAGCCTTGGCATGGACAGCACAGCACAGCCCTGCAAAGGCCCCTGGAACTGGAGTGCATTGGAGACATGGCCAGCATGTTCTGATAGCTCAGCTATTTCTGAGCCTCTCAGTGAACTGCAGAGTAGTTCACTTTGCTGCATCCCTGGAACAGCCATTTGGCAGGATGTACTGTATCCTTCCTTTCTCCCCCTTCCTGCAGCTTTCGCACCTGAGGCTGAATTCATGGGTTTGAAGTTTCTGCTCTCTGGATCAACTTCCTTCCCTCATCTGAAAAGGGAAAATGAGCAGTAAATGTTTTCATTTAGTATGTGGAATTTCTTTTACAACTTAGCAAATCCTGGTCTGAATTTTACTTTAAAAGAAAATACTGAAGGTCATAATCTGTAAGAGTTTGTGATTGTTGATTACTTTGTAAATTGTCAGACACCCAATTCCAAGTCAGCTACCCACATGACTGAGCTAAGTAAACAGAACAAGTCTTGAACATATGACTTTTTAAAGGTTTGATAGTCTTAAGGAAGAATAGCCTAACACATTTCCTAAACCCTTGTGTGCTGGTTTGTGCAGATGCAAGGCTGGTGGGTACAACTTGAGATGTAAAGTTGCAAGTTTGGATCCCAGTGTCTACAACAGGTTAATAAAAATGCCTTAGCCTAGGCAAAGGACAACTTTCTCTCGTCTTCTTGCCTATCTACTGCAGCATATGCACAGTGTAAGCATAGTGTATTTAGCTGTTGCCCAAGAAAAAAAGATACAGAGGAGCTTGGACCTTCTACTCTTTATGTTAAATTAAAGGTACCTGTTATAAATAGAAGAAAATTAAGGTTTTGTTGTTATTGCATAAGGCTTATGAATGCAGAGGACTTGGCATTATGAGCACCATGCTTGCTCCAACCAACAGAGCTCATCTCAAGGTTCATACCAGCAGAGCTCTGCCCATGCACACACACAGCAGATGAAGAGCATCTCTTTTTGAGTGACATACAAGATAACAGGACTGTCAGTGTGAACTTAGAGCTCTGTTACCCTACTGCTATCTGGTCCTCCCAGGAGGGGAGTGGAATTCCTGTACTGGAGAGGGTAGTGCTGTCAGTTTCACACCAAAGGAAGCTTTCCCTTGCTGGGCACAATCCCTGAGTCTGGTCTGGCTGCTAGAGAATCAATTAAATCCTGATTCCTGAACAGGGAGTTGGCCTTAAAAACAGCATAACTGAACAGATACTTCAAACCTGCTGTACAAGACAATACTGGAGAACTAGTGAAGCTACTAGAAGATAAGGAGCCACTGAAAGGGTTTCTGACACAAATTCAAAGGTCATGTCTTTTAATAGACCACTGAAAGAATTTAGATGGATTATCATCTCTATAAAAATCCTTATATTCAGAGAACTTTCCTTGAGAGTAATTCACTTAAATGCGATTTGAAAAATAATGTTTACTCTAAAGCATTCTCTGCCTGGTTTAAAGAAAGAACTCCATCTTCCAAGCTTTTGATTACAAAGCAAATTAGCACAAGTCAGTTACTGCTGTGATCCTTAAGAGCTTTAAAGCTTGCCCTATGCCAAAGCTCTATTAACACTGCACACCAAGCTAGATTTAACACTACATTATTTACCATATGTAAGCAAGGTAATAAAAACTTCGGTATGTGAATGTGTTTTCATCTTAGAAGTTTTCCACAGTTTCTAATACGGCCTAAAAGTTGCCCTACTTCTGCTTGAATTAAGGCTTGTTTAGAAGCTGTGTGCTCTGTGCCTTACAACCTGCAGAACCATGAGACAGTAGGAAAGTTGGGGATACCACTAATGGCTAATGTAAGCATTTGTCTTTAAATCTGGTAATCTTAAGGTAAAATATAAGATTTGTAAAGATAATGGACTAAAGCAAAAGACTCAACTTGAACTAATTTGAGTTAAACTAAATCACTGTGTATACCTTGGCTATTCAGCATTATTTTGGTTTCAGCAAGCTTAGGGAAAAAAAAAACCCATACAAAAGCATTAGGGAGAAGGATAAAAAAAAAACCTAGAAACCTGCAATAGTTGTAAGTAAATTTGCAGAAAGCAAGCAGCTTCCTGCCTAAGTGAATTCCAAATATAACATGCATGGAGAAAGTTAAACTAGGAATTCAATCTAACAAGTCTAAGTACAACAGACACAGCAGAAGGTGTGTTTATGCAGACCTGGTGCATGTTTGCAGAAGGTAGTTCTCCATTTACTTTTAAGCAGGATTTCAAGCAGTCCTTACGTTTGGTTGGAAAGCAGCACTATGTGTACACTTGTTTCAAAGTCATTCCTTCCAGCCCAGAATGTGGTCACCAGTCAGAGGTACTTAGTTTTTTCACAGGTTAGCAAGCTCTGAATCAGGAACTACATTAATTTGGAGGTCTGGTTTTGGTAACTATTAATGGATTTTTTGATGCTATTATATGATGAGACTAGTTTTAACTCAGTGCAAATTACACACAATGCATCAAATCTTGAGTATGAGGTAGTGGAGAAGGCTGCCCAGAGAAGTTATGGATGCCCCACCCCTGGAAGTGTTCAGAGACAGGTTGAACAAATCTTGGAGCAATGTGGTGTAGTGGAAGGTGTCCCTGCCCATGGAAGGGCTTTGGAACTGGATGATCTTTAGGGCTGCTTCCAACCCAAAGCATTCTGAGCCTATGCATGGTTCTACTCAGTTCATGTTTCTTTGGGCCTCCAGTGACTCCACCTGCAGTCAGTCAAGGCTTTAGGCTGTATCCTCATTAACAAGTAACAGCCTGTACTAGGGGCAGAGCTGGAGAGCAAAATGGTTGGTGCTGAGAATCTGACATATTTGAAGGTTTCATTTCAGCCTAGAAATAAATAAACTTACCTATTCCAGCCCAGATCCTGGTCTGATCCAGCTGAATACCCATTAAAGAGATCAAATGCAGTTAGAAGCATTGTAAGAGCTATTTCTTGCTGGAATTTTGCTGTAAGCAAATCCATTTTGTGCACTGAGGACACTGCACAAACAACCCAGATCTTGGCAAATATTCTGCTAGTTTGAAAAGCACAGAAGAGCTTTTTGTTAAATATTAAGGTAACAAAATTTAATTTTTTATATAGTTGGTGCAGTGTTCCTGTTGTGTTACATTTCAAAGCATTAATTCACATGACACTTAAGATCAGCCAGTACATACAATAATCTGGAAATAATTATTGTAGGTTCTGCCTTCCTCTGTTTTTCAGGTGCAGGAGTCTTCTTGATGTGATATCCAAGAGAGCCATCGCTAAAATTATTATGGTTCCATAGCAACCACAATGTGATAAATAACTGGCTTTAAAAAGTCCTAGGCTATTTCTTTTCCAACAGGACCCAGAGAGTTTCTTACCACTGCACCTAATAAAACTCTTGAAGAAAAACATATGCAATTTTTACCACTAAAGAAGTTTCTTTATTCAAATATCTTGTTATTTCTAGGCACTATCACCAAATTACTGCACCAAGTTATCTATCTTCAAGTACGCATTATTCCAGCATTGTAACTTCTCTGCAAACACCACCAAGCCCCATCTTGTCTCCCCTGCTTGGATCAGCTGAAAGCACAACAGAAATAGTCTGAAGGTAGAAATTAAACCAATATAATACTCATAATCTAGCTGTAATTTCCAAAAGCATTAGGTTTTTTATACAGCCAGATAAGTCTTCCCTACAGAAACAAAACTAAACATGGACAAACCCAACATGCAACTTATATATTCCCAGTTTGTTTTATTTTCATGGAATGCTAATTTAGTTACAATCTGGCAGTTCATAACTACTGAAATGTGACATTAATTCTTCACCAATGCTATAGAACTGTCTTGATTTATATAGTTTTAAAACAATCTTATTTTACAATAGTTGAGGTCTCTGGTGGTTTTTACGCTCTGATGCTTAAGCACACAGCAAGCTATAAACCTTAGGTTTTATATTTATACATATATTCTATGTCTTCAGACAACTGCTGTAAGTTATAGATAACTTAATATTTATAAAAAGTGCATATACTGGTACATATGCACATCTAGAAACACACTTTTATACTGCCTCCCTTTTTTATAAAAGGCTGCATAACATACAGCCGTATTATTCTCACTCACTGCTATTAATGTCTTCTACTATCTTTGTTACACAACTTTAACTATTCAATTACCTCAAACTGAATGTAGGCATTTCTGTGTATATCTTCTAAAGAAAAAAAGTCCTCCCTATTCCTTTAAGAAGCTTTAAATCATGCATTGGTTTAGTACACAGTCACTTTTAGCATGGATTTTAGAATCCTAGACAGTGTAAAATCTACTTCTGGAAAATGTCTGTCTGTTTATTTAATTTCTTCTTTTAGTTACAAAAAATATATAGGATTGAAACATATGGAATACATGCATCTCTCAAAGTGGCTATATTTTAGCCTTATAGATAAATTAAAAAAGTACACCCCTGCTAACAGGATGCAAACATGGCATCAAATAGGCCATTACCTGTATTTAATAGAGCTCATTACATTAAAAAGTTCAAGTCAGCTGTTCTCACAAGATGGTGTCAAAAGACTGAAGAGCATGATATATATATATATAGACAATATACAAAGGTGGGTGCACAGGCCTAGTGCCATTCCATTTTTCAATACTTTCAAGGCTTCTAGGCTTTGCCTCTGGTGATGTAACTCCTGAAATGATCTGAATGAAAGCTTATGTTGAAAACTGCTTTTTAAATATACCATAAAAGCAACTTGTGTTTAAAAGAAAAATGTACACTGAACAGCCTGAAGTACTCACTGAAACAACTGTACAAAACTATAATAGATACAGAAAGAAATAATGGTGGACTTAACTGCAAACACAAGTCACACTTGTTAACAGATGTAAAAACCTGCTTTGTTTTAATTCATCTACCAAGTAAGAATTTGCAGCTGTTCAGAACAAGTAAAATTTGAACCACCTCACAAAGTTTACATTTAAAGTTTTTATACAGTGCAAACGTTTAAGACAGAATAACTTCCCAGTGAAACAGCTGACACTACTTCATGCCAGTCTTTTGAAGATTCTTCTTTCAGTAAGTCTATTTACACATTAAGCTAAAGGTTCACTCTATATGCTTTGAAGTTTGCTGAATATCAGCAGAAAAGTATGTGAACTAGCAGCAGTTGTATTACAAATATGTGGTGGTTACTTTAATGAATGCATAAAGTTTTCAAGACTGTATTCAGTGTCATACTGCTCTTGATCCCATAGTTCTCCAAGGTTTTCGAGTACTGATTTCATTGATGCTTTCCCAGAAGAGGTAGAGGTATCTGCTTTTTCAGTTTTGCCATCCTTCACAAAAGAAAAAAAAAATCCTGTTAATATACAGAATAATGTTTTCAAGAATCTAATAAGTTCTTCAAGTCTGATAATTCTTCTGGGGAAGTATCACTTCCTCCTGTTGTTCAGAGAG
Organism: Pyrgilauda ruficollis; assembly: GCF_017590135.1. Taxonomy (NCBI): domain Eukaryota; kingdom Metazoa; phylum Chordata; class Aves; order Passeriformes; family Passeridae; genus Pyrgilauda; species Pyrgilauda ruficollis. The sequence goes on along the minus strand of NW_024513654.1, from coordinate 15,213,908 downwards.
CTGTCTACTATTCATCAGTCCAACTTAAAGTGTTCGTGTGATTAAATTTTACATTTCAAAGCAAAGCTTTTCCCTAAGCTGACTATTTTTGGTAGGTATTTGTAAAACTTTCTTTACCTTGTCAAGAGTGAACAGATCAAGAAGCTGCTCTGTTCCCATGCTCTGTAGGCTTGCATTTTCTTGGCTGATCACTGTATTTGCAATATTCATTTTGAACTTCTGAAGACCCATGATCTTCTCTTCCAGAGTTCCTCTGGTTATCAGGCGATATACATTAACAACACGTTTCTGAAATAAAAAAAAACACACTTAGCTAAAAAGTATCTTAGGTGTTCAGGAAAGCATAAGCTTTTGGTGTTTATCATGGACAGTCTGGAAGCAGTTTGGCTTGGAGCTACCCTTCAGTAACTCTACTCAGTCTGACAGACATTAGATGGAAAGCACAAGACTGTGCCACTACATAGAAGAAGCATCTTCAGTTGCCCCTGTACTCTGGAAGAATTCACTGATTTTTACAGCTATAGGGGAAGACTACGAGCAGTCATTCTTGCCCGAACTTGCACCAGAGAAGGACAACCCTGTGGCCTGTCCCTTCAGTTCCTTGGCTCAGTCCTCAGTCATCTCTTCTTCCACCAAAGGGTGATTCTTGTCTGGCCTCTCCCCAGCAGCTCAGGAAGTACAGAAGAGAAAACTTATCAAGATGGGGGCAGTATGCACTTCAGCAGCTGGCATATTTGCAAGAAATCAGTATGAATGGAAGCTTGGTAGAAACCTACAGATGTCACTTTGTTATATATTACAAACTCTCTCAAGCAAGTTCAGCATGAGAAAAGCCACCCTTATGGGAAATAAAGAGGTTTTCACCTGCCCAATGCGATGTGCCCGATCCATGGCTTGCAGGTCTCTCATCGGGTTCCAGTCATGTTCCACAAACACAACTGTGTCAGCCCCTGTCAAGTTAAGTCCCAGTCCACCAACATGAGTGGTGAGCAAAAGAACATCTATAGACGGGTCATTATTAAACCTGCACACAAGAAAAAGTTAAGCATGGTAAGTTCCATTTAAATAAAGAATTTATGAATCTCATCTACTTTGAGGCAGACAAAAACCCAATTTTGCACCATATAAATAATACAGTTCTTCAAAGTTGGCCTCACACTGGTTATGAGGGGGTAACACATACCGGGAAACAATGGAATGTCTCTGCCCAGCAGGAATGCTGCCATCAAGTCGCAGGTACGTAACTGAAGGTAACTGAGGTCTGAGAAGATCATGCTCCACTATATCCAGCATACTCTTCAGCTGACAGAAGATAAGCACTCTGTGCTGGGCCACAACTGCTTCTGTACCACTTTCTGAAGATCCACCATTCCCCAAACCACAGTCTAGCAGCAGCTTTAAGTAAAAGAACATTAAAGTGTGTCATTAAAATGACTGTAGAGCTCATGAAAATATTGACATTCATTGATTTTCAAATGTAGAAATTAGGGAAGCAAACTGCAGAAGGAAGTATGGAAATGACAGTCACTTAAATGGCAAGAAGGCAAAGTTTGGCTTCCCTGTCAAACTATGAAAAGCTTAAGAGTCATTAAAAAACAAAAAAACCCCACTTTCTTTACTTACTTAAATTCTATTGTAAGTAAAGCTATGGTAATGCAATCTAACTTTAGCAAGGAAGAAGCCTCCTGTGTAATAAAAATGAAATAATTCTGCAACAAGAGGGACAAGAATAAAATAGAAGTTTTTCATATGCCAACATATAAACATCATCTCCATGAAGATTGTGTTTCCCCCTCCCTCTTAAATTATCGGAGAAAATAGGGCATATCCCTGAAACACCCTTGCATTCTTTTTCATTTACTACTTAATTTTATTAAAAAGATTTTCCATATTGATGAAATCTTAAATAAAACATCCTAAACTGTAACAGCAGTAGAGACATTAGGGGAATTTAAGGCACAACTCACTTGTTTCAAAGCAGACAGCTTAGGTGCATGTTGGATGTCTCGAAGGGATGAATTCTGAGCTGCAAGTTGCTCTGTAATTCTCTTGTATTCTGGATGCTGGGTTGTGAGCACTAATGCTGGATGGTTGCAGAGCTTCCGTAAGTACTGCAATGCCTTTAATTATTTAAGAAATGAAGTTCAAAGAAATAATAAGCAAGAACACAGTTATAGAAAAAGGACTAACAGAATTAACTGTAAGTACAGGGCTCTGCTGCATTCCACAATCTGGACTTTATGGTGTATTTTCAAAGTTGCACATTTAAAAACCTTAATTTCAAATTGTATCCAAACACCGTTACACTCATTGTGATCTTGGTCCCTTCTTTCAGGAAAAATGCAAGGATGACCATTTCCCACACTTTCACCTGTGTCTGCAATAGAGGAAATGGCTGTGGCAGAAGTTTGAGAATAATTGTTTCCCATTAACCAAGAGTTAATCTTCAATTCTATAAGATCATGAACCTTCATAAATTCAGATCTTAAGGAAACGTTTTGTCCATGTTTTAGAATCTTAATGTTGAAGTGTAAGAGCTGATACAGTCAGAATTACTTCCCTCATTCTGAGGTTTTGCTCTCAGTTTTTACAAGATCCACAAAATAGCTGTACACCAACTGAGGAGGTCACATTAAAAATGAGGTAGTGTTATGCTTCATAAGACACAAACCCATAATTTAAACATAACAGCTATACTTCACATTCCAGCCATAAATAGTCTACTTAGATCATATGACCACAAATGTCTAAGTTTAGTATTTTGATTTTAATTTTTTACTAAATCTATAAATACAGTTATCAACAATGTACGTACTAGGTAATAAAAATTACTGAAAAAATCCGTACCTGAAATACATGACCTGTAGATTTAAGCTTTGGTTTTTCAGTTTCTTCATTCAATGAAATTGAAGAAACTGTTTCATCAATATCACATTTGGCACGAGACTTGGCAAAATCTTCGTAAAGCTGAACCTGCAGACCAGACAAGACAAGTATGAGAAAGAGACATGGGTGTGTTTTTTCTGACAGAAGACAGTCCTATTTAAAGTTGAGTTTCAAGTTAAAATTCAGAATTATCATACATCAAAAAAGCTATTTCATATGCAACAGAAGATAACAAGAAGATAAACAGAAGATAAACAACAGAATCTCTTGCCATTTATTTTCTTTCAACTTGGAAAGTATTATTGAAAAACAGTCTGCAGATGCCTACATGTTGTTCCTGAACAATGCCCAAAATTAAGCTCTAGAAATACTCTATTACTACAGGACTGGAATTGGTGTTTTAAACACATACTAAAAAATTCTTTTTAGCACATCCAGAGAACGTTAGAGCTGATATCAGATTGACACAGGAATACAGAAGTCATACCTTTGTGGTCTTAACTGTGCTGAAAAATAATCTTTCAGCCACTTTTTAAGCATACCTGTAGAGGACTGAGAATACAGTAATAATCTTGAATAATTTTGGGTGGAAGATCTTGCAGCACATCCTCTTTCATTCTCCTTAGCAGGAATGGCAGGACTTGGCGGTGCAGAGCTTCCATTGCAAGCACTCCTAGTGAGGGCAACAGCACCAGTGTTTTAGAAGGAAAACATTTTTCAAAACATTCAGCTCCCCCTCAATCTCTCATGTTAGAAATAACCACACTTCTTTTCATTAGCAGTTCTCATTTGAAGGGCTAAAACAAAACCACAAAGATTAAACATTTCATCCTTACCAGCCTCTTGTTCTCGACTGGAGCTTCGGGCATCTCTGCTGGCCAGGATTGGTTTGCCATAACGAGCTGCAAACTGGCGTTCAGTGCCCAAGAATCCTGGCATTAGGAAGTCAAACAACGACCACAACTCTAAGACATTGTTCTGAACATAAAAGAAACATTTGATAAATTATTTTCGTAAGTAGTAAGTTGTTGCAAGGTATCAGAAAATATTTCCATACATATTTAAAACCCTACAAACTTCACACTACAACCCAGTCCCAAGCTCCTGGAGCTTGATTGCTCTTTCATCCATCTGAGTAACAGAAATACCTCTGCATGCACTTGAATCTATAAATGGACTTCCCACTGTGTCCAGTGCCTTAAGCCACACCCAGAGTCTTCCTGGTTAACAAAACCCAGTGGTCTTAGTCCTGGGCGAGACAGATACTGCACAGCCAAGTCATTCGGACAAAGCTCAAAATCTGGAGATCTTAGGATTGAGTTTCCTGCTAATTTTACTTGAGGCATAGGGAAACAGGTCTCTTCCTTGCCTGACACTTAAAGAGGAAGTGGTAGAGAAAGTCTTGCTGCCAACTTTTGAACCCCATTAATAACACAAAACTTGCATTCATTCCCCTACACACAGGTATACCAGGAAAGTGAAAAGATGTTGTTTTGAGCATTTAGAAATGAAAAGCTGTTTTACAATGTATACTTTGAACAAGATGATTGTTAAAAGGTACAATAAAACTGAGTGCAAGATAGACCCATCTTGTTTGTTTTCTACTATTCATCCAAAACAGAAAATCAGTTACCTGGATTGGTGTCCCAGAAAGAATTATCCTGTAATTAGCAGTCAGCTGTTTTACTGCTTTTGACAGCTTTGTTTTTCCATTTTTTATTACATGGCCTTCATCAAGAATGCAGTAATTAAACTTAATATTTCTAGAAAAGAAGAACACAGACTTAAGTAGCATTTAAAATTCTAAGCTATTAAAAACCTCAGAAAACAAGCCAATTCTTACCTGAAGAAGTCGATGTCATTTCTTACAACATCATATGAAGCCACTATGAGATTGTGTCTTTTCACCTGGTGTTGCAATCTTAAGAAAAAAAATGAGGAGTTAATCGAAGTGTACCTTAGACATTATTATTTCAGCCTTTAAAAATACCACCACAAATATTCCCATGCCCACAGACTATGCTTCAGCAGTAGTGGTAAAGTAAATTGAAAAATTCCTTGTGCGATATTTTACTCTAAACCAGTTATAAATGCAAGATGGGTTACCTTGCTCTTTCAGTAGGAGGTCCTGTATAGTGCAGTGGATTAAGATATTCTTTTGAGCAAAATTTGCCCACTTCATCCACCCAGTGTCCTGTGAGTGTAGGAGGACACACCACCAAGGAGGGAAGAGGAACACTGTCCACCAGTTTTGTTCTTGCATATTCCTGAGCCCTTGAAGAGTATAAAATACAGTTTAAAAAATTGTTTTTCACGGAAGAGTTGAAGTGGGAAGGGACCTGTGGAGACCTGGTCCAAACCCCCCTATCCAAGCACAGCCACCTACAGTCACAGCTGCCCAGGACTATGTCAAGATTCATTACCACACAAGACCTATCATTAAAGTCTAAGACAGAATGTGATTTGTTTAAGCTTACCTGAGGCAATGATCACCTGCGAGAATGCAAATGGATTGTAAAGTTTTTCCTAAGCCCATGTCATCACAAAGAATTCCATGAAGTTTGTATTTATTGAGAAATGCAAGCCAGTTCACTCCATCCTGAAATCAGAAAAGGAGAGTGCCTCAAGTAAAACCTGGCTTTTTGCTAGTTGAGCTTCAGTTCACACATCCATATATTCCATGACCCAGCCCCATCAAACTAGGAGCTGGTTTCCCACTACAAATGCATCCACTACAGCCCACTCACTAAAAGCAGGGGGAATTAAAGGAAAAACAAACACCCAAATGGTACAGTGAGGCCTGGCTTTGCAGTGGTGGGCTGCCACAGTCAGTGTCAGCAAGGCACAGCCCACTGGTCATTCCCAGAAAAAAGACAAAACCCAGAAAGGGGAAAAAAACCCACCAGAAACAGTATAAGAAGCATGCATTACTTTATTTATTCTTCCTTACCCTGAGTCCAAGACACACATGACACAACTGAAACCAAACACTCAAAAAATCCACAAGAAAAATGTATCTGAACAACTCCTACTATCCCATGAAACAATATCAGACTGGGACTTTAAAAAGAAAAGTATAAGCTGTTACCTGCTGGTATTTTCTGAGCTCTGCTTTGATTGGTACTGGAATTTCATAGTTTTCCAGTTTTTTTCCATCCAGTAATTGTTCCAGAAAGTGACGTTCTTTAGCCTTCATTCTGATTAATTCTTCAGACATGTTTGGTGGGTCTGGTATACCAGCCTAGGGTAACATTTTTAAAGCAGTCATGTAAAGGCTATAGGATTTAACTGCCACACAGAAGAGAAGAACTTAAACCTCATACTACTCAAGACATTTGAAACACACAGTAAAGATCCGCAGTCTTCTCAACTGTATGGTTCTAAACTCAGAATTTAAATACTATATTTAGCTATACTTGTCTGATTACTTACAGGTCAACACATGCAGGGTTGTAAGGTGCAAGACAAATCCTGCCCCAAAAGGACACATTGAAAAGACTGATAAAAATTACACAAGAGATGGAAAACTCTGGTCATGCTGCTAAGAGTCTACAGAGACTGAGCTATTCTACCTCTAATCAGAGGGTTTATCTGGCTGGCTAGAGAATCCTATGACACCCACTCCTCTTGAGCCACAAGCTACCATCCAACGTTTGATAGATTTTTCTCCCACTCAGCAAAATTAGATCTAAAGTGATAGTGAAACCCGCAGGATGAATTCAAGCAGTTGGAAACTGCTGGGAGAAAAAAAAAAACCTCAACCCCTCTAGGTTTGTAACAGCAGACCTTTACTTGTTAGGTACTCCTCATACCAGGCCAGAAGCCCAAAGAAGGCATCTGGGGGCCAAATTTGTTCACTCTTGCTTGCCAATAACATACAGCAGCAGCAGAGGCACTGCCATTTGCCCACCATCACATCTGTCACCCCATTTTTCTGGGCCTCTTCCATTTTTTGTCAGCTTTACTTCAAAACCCATCTTACTAATCACCTACAGAGGGCTCCTGGCTAACAAAAAAAACCTTTACCAAAAAAACCTTCCACCATGTATGTGGTCAGTAAGGAGGGGGGATGTTAGTACTGCCCCATGTGATATTTAAGTACACACATACAGAGACAGCAGCCTCCTTTTTCAATGCTCTGCCTACACTCTAACCCTTTTAGAAGGGCCTACCTGCAGTATGAACACTATGGCAGGTAATTTGGTTCTAATATGTTGTCAACTTGCAACAGACTTGTTTATCAATACAAGTTTGATCAAGTTGAACATTTATCTTACAGTCCTTCTCTCAGTTATACTTTCATTTTTATGGTCGCAAGAATAATCAATTGGAGCATAAAGATGCAGGAAATACAGCATAGTTAAGTTGCCCCAACTCACTTAATGCTATTTATTTATTGTTAAATGAAATACTGTTCCATGACAATACAAGCATTTTCTCTCACTATTAATCTGCTTCAGTCTATGCTTACATATTTAATATAGTTCAATATCTGATATTGAACTTAACCAGAAGGAGAAATGTGAAGGCACTTCTTCCATAACTATGCAAAAGTAATATGAAGTGATCATGCATATGCATGCAATTAATAAAACAAGTACAGTATGCTTTAAGAGATGCTCACTAAACTTTATTAGAATAGCTTTAACCCTTCTCCAAGTCCTAAGCTGCATGTATTTCACAGGACTGCATATGAAGAAGAGCCCTGGTGCAAGTGGCACTGCAATGAACATGCTAGAAATTAAGTTATTTGCTCACTTTCAACTTGTTGAACATCTCAGTGTAAGCACACAAAGTAAATGTGCTCCTGTTAAGGCAGTTCACTAGTTATCAGATTCTGAGGTTCTATTATGCTAAATTAAAAAGTGAAATTATAAAAAATGCACTAAGCTAGCAATTGCTTTTCATTATTGCTGTGGAAATTCTAAACTGCCTACTATTACCATCTGGTGGTCACATTAAGTTACTTAGAAGCATTGTAGTCCTTGATGCACAACATCAGAAGTTGTCTGAGGTATGCAAGTTGTAGCAGGAATGAAAGACTGAAGCAGATCTGTACTGATTAAACACTACTGCATCATACTATACAATATTTTGCCTAAATATGTAGGTGGTTTTTTGATTTTAGGAACTAGTAATAAGTGACCCTACTTACCCCCACACTATTTCTATTATTGTTATTTTTGATTTTGCTTTTAAACCAGTATTGCTTTCTTGCATTTCTCTTGACAACATACTCAGCAACACACATACCTAAGGACAGTGCACACAGAATGCCTAAAACTTTCAAACCCAAACTAAGAAAAGCAGCATTACACACAAAATTAATGAATCTACCGTTTAATTTTGCATATACAGCTAACATGAGCTTCTTATAAAGAGAAATTTTATTTTAACATTAAATTAGAAAATTGCTAGCACAGGGTCCAATTTTGCTCATTTTAAAGGGCACATCTTCTATAATCTGACATGGACTCAACACCTATAAAACCAGTTACTCATTCAGCATTTAATATGCCAGAAGCCTGGACTTTGCAGCTGGTGAGAGTGGACACAGGACAGTTCACATATCCATATACTCACAGCTCAAGCTTACCTCAAGAGGCATCAGTCTAATCAGCGTGGCAAAGCACTGAGTGGCCATAAAACGTACACTGTTTGTCTGATCACTCATTCTACCCAGAACTGGAACCACTAAAAGAACAATGTATGGGACAATACCAACATCCAGCTGCTCCATTACACCTGGAGTGGCTATTAAGGAAATAGTTTTTAACAGTTCAGGTTTGTCTGACAAATACACACCCATGAGATTTCACACAGTAAGAAAGAGTCATTAATTGTTACACTCAGGTGAATGAAATTTCTAGTAACAAAGCAATGCAGAAGCAGGGAAGTCTGATCTACCCAATTACATTTAGTCAGCAAAGTGCTTAGTTTGAAAAGCTGAATTACCTCCACCAAAACGTCACTTGGCAGATAAAATAAGGGCAATGGAAATAAAACTTTCTTCTGTTTCTTTCCACAGAAGAAAAAGCAGCTTAATATTTGATTTCATTCCTCCTCCCATTTTTGCAGGCAACCATGTTTGTTCACCCAAATGAAACAACAGCAAAGAAGTTTCTGCATTTTTGAATACCCAAGCAAGGATACATGCAAGTGCTTCAATTGCACCCTCTTGTTTGGTGTTGTCATCTATTGCTCCCAGCCACGGCAGAACTTTCTCTAGGAAGATATTCATTGTTTCCATGGTTGCTATTTTGCTCATGACACCCACACAACGGGAAGCCATGTGTCTCACAGCAGTGCTGGGATGTTGAAGGCACATGTAAAGATGAGGCAAATGCTGTATTAACTGAACAAAAGAAAAAGGTGTGGGGATTAAAGGTTCATATGAATTATAAAAAAATTAGAGATTTTTTGAATTACAGAGTCTTTTAAAGTCATTTAAGAATGCTTAAAATGGCTCCTTTGCAAGACATAATTGTTTAAACTAAAAAATTATTTCAGAAGACAAGACAATTTGAACATGTATTACGCCCCAATACAGATAAAATTCAGAGTAACAAAATATTCAGCCTATCAGTCAAAATCAAAATTGATGAAGCCGTTAGTTAGCAAGGAAATATTTCACACTGAAAATATAGTACTAAATACCCAGAATTTTTTATTAAAGAATAAAGAATTTTTTCTTAAATACAGATACATAGATTTAAGAATTCCAGCTAGCAAATTTGTCCTAGACTCATTCCCGTTGTGTTTAGGCAGATTAATTACTCATGTTGGGAGTCTCAATAATTCTGTGTGACAAGGAGGACACCCAGAAGGAAATCTGCATCTCCCCAGCAGGGTATACATCTATGTCTGGTATGTGTATGTGTCTTCCTTTTAATCAGTGCAGATATACTTTTGTATCAGATACCTAAACAGATGGTCAGGTTTTTCCTAGTGTGAAAGTCCCTAAATACTAGCTTTGATGAACCAAGTTCAGCCTCTTTGACTTTCTACAAGTTTTTTTTTTAAACTGCATACAGTATTAGCATCACCAAAACCAATCTACACATTAACTACATACCACATTTATGTGTACCTATATATAAAATGCATGTATTAAAAAAGTCTTTCACTCAGCCACACAGTGCTGCATAACCACATTTTTATCTGTACTTTCATAACAAACAGAAGATATCATATTACCAGTCTGTTCTCCAGGTTTAGGAAATAAAGAGTTAGAATAAAGCAGAGCAGAGATGCTGATTCCAATGTAACACAACAACAAGTATTATCATAACTCAAACATCGGACAAAATCCTCTTTGGGATCTCGTCCAAAAAAGGGTAGGCCAAGGCTTAACTTTTATGTAGCTGTTTGCTTTTGTGGTTTATTCTACAACCTGCATAAATGACAATTTAACATCCTACAGAACACAGGGGGGAAAAAACAGCTTTAAAATGGCACATTTTAATGCTGGAGGCTATGTCTTCAGTTTATCAAGACTAGGACAGAGGCCGTGGAGAACAGCAGGCTTAGTGAGTGACTAAAACATTATTTGAGCAAAATCAGAAAAGCATCTAAAACAGAAAAATAAAGACTTAAACACTAGCAATAAGGAGACTGAAGTGTTTCATGCAAAAGCCGATTACCAGAGGATGTAGCTGAGTGTCCATCGAAGCTGCTGTTGTTTCAAAAACCTGCAAGGAATTCACCAGCTCCTGGGCAGGAGCATCTCCTTTTTCCAGTAATGCCTTTCGGTCTAGTAAAAACAGAAAAGGTGCTCAGTTTAAGACTGACACGCTGACTCTGGCTTGCCACCCGTCCCAGCTTAAATCAGAAGTGTAATTACCAAAATTATTTATGTGAATGTTGTTCCTTAACGAACCAACCATAGCATCCCAGAGATGTGGCAATCCTGTTGCCATTTCAGCACCAAAATGTTTAGCTATAGTAGATAAGGCAAATTCAGCTCCTCTTCTCTGTACAACATAAGGTTTCTGAGCCTAGGATTAAACAATTCAACAAAAGAGCAAGGTGAGATACATTTACTAACAATTATTGTCAAGGGTGACCTCTCATTACATAGGCATTCAATTCTGATGGTGTTTATACCTACCTACAACACATTCACCAATAGATTTTTTCCCAAGTTAATTACTTTATTCTTTATACACATATTAAAAAACCTAAAATCTTTCCTAGTCAATTATTTAAGGTCTATAAATTTGAGATTTGGTCTTTGCTGGTACTGGTCCATTTCAACAAGACAGTTCAAAGTGGTTCCAGTTCCAGAACTTCAGATATGGCCAATACAGTGATACCAAGAACAGTACTTACTAGAAAATTTACAATACTTGATTTGTTATTTATCTCCCTCTCTTCTTCCCACTCCTCTTTGGCAAGCAGAATTAATAAAAACCACTAGTAATTAAGAACAAAATCCACAACACTGTTTAGGAGTTTACAGTCCTGCCTAGAATCTTATTAAAACATGCTGAAGTTTGAAATTAATAAAAGGGAAGAGTTTAGGACATCAGGTATGGAAGTCACACAGACATGCTGTTTGACACAATCATAGTTCAATTGCTGGTTTTAATGCTTCAGAGGCATCCACCAGGCATTGAGATGGACCAACACTAACATGGGGACAGTTCGTGTCCTCCTGTGTTTGTTCCACCCATTGTGGAAATCCATCTGCATGAACTTATATTCATACTCTATAGTAAATACAACATTTCAGGAGTTATAAATGTTCTTAATGACAAACATTTAAAACATCAAACATAAGCTGCTTGCATCACTTTGCATCACCTGTTTTGTGATGCAAAACCTCTGCCATCCCTACTTACAATGGTATCAACTCCAGTGAATTCAAAGTGGAAAGGAGGGGTGGATGTGAAGTTGCAAATTCAAGCTTTTGAAATGTACCTCATCAAGTTCTGTAGGAATGCTTCCACTGCTGCCTGTGGGGAGATCTGCAATAGGGGCTTTTGGAGCTTTTGGAGTAGGACCTCGCCGACTTGTGATGGCAAAAGCAGCTTTCTGATGTCTGTACAGTGTAATTATTCCCCTGTGCTTAGTAACTGTGTGCTGCATCCCATCTTTATCAGAGTTGGGCCCTAAAAGAAAAGGGAGAACAGCTGACAACAACTTAAGCTGCAGTTTAACACATAGGGGGAAGTGAGAGCTACCTACAAGTCATCTGCTGATTGTGCTTTAAAAAACCCATAGTTTTTTCCACCCTTGAGGACCATGGAGCTTCTACAAACAGCTACTGTGCTAGGACCACATTACAGACTCTGAATGAGAAGTGTGCAAACTGCCAGAAATTATAATTCAGGAAGAAGCAGAGGTAACATGTATGTAACCTGTGAACACATTATGTTCTAAAGTTCCAACTAATCTATGTTCTGTGTCTTTTAAAACAGAATAGAATAGAACAGATAGAATACTTCTATCATGATACAATAAAAGATGCCATCAGTATCTTTGCATTTGTTGATGCTTCCATTTATACTAGAGAGCTTAATTTTCAATCAGATATGAATGTTATTCTACTCTGAGATAAAGGAGGACACATTCATTAAGAAAGAGTAAAACATACAATAGTCAAACCTTAAAGGAGGTTAGAATGTTTGAGAGTATTAAGGTCTTAATTGGGTTAATCTGGGTTGTTCATTCAATCCATACATTTTCCATAATGGACAGCCATTTAAAAAATCCATGACCATCGCATGCATAGGATTATTTTATTAATTTTGAACACTGTCCTCATCTTTTTATCTTATAATTAGCCCATGGAATGTAACACAAGTCACACATTTTTGACAGGCTGCTTTGATTTCCATTTTTACTCAATAACATCTGTAAGTGAAACGTGATCAGAACTAGATATTGACCAAATAAGAATCCATACCTGGAAATTGGAATTAAAGTATTTTATAGATATATACAGATATAAAACAATACCCATTAGTTGCACACAGTTTAAAATATCTAAATGAAATCACTATTAATAAATACTCAGATGCTGGCATTTTAAAAATCAGTGAAAACAACCCTCATTCAAATACTCATTTCAACAGCTCAGAAATAAGCACTGACATATTAGGAATCCTGGCAGTCTTAGATGTCATACCTTTTGAGTTTTCATGGCTACTCTGAGGCTGTGCAGGACATGCTGCCAGTGGGGTAAGATGTGGATCCACACACAGGGAGTTGCAGAGATTTTTTATAATCTTTGAGTTGGGACAAGGAGACCTTGTTGTACACTGCTGAAGTAACTTTGCTATACATGAAGCCACATAGTTCTGTATGAGTGTATTCTCTTCTTTTTTGATAGCTTCCATTAAGGGTTTTATAACAGGATTTAGTTTTTCTGGAAGTTGCTGCAAGTTCACAACTGCACATGCAGCAAAGGTATGGACTCGCAGATGCAACACTTGCCATTCCTGATTTGTTTCTGTAACTGTCATTTGGACTTGCTGCCTTTTACTGTCCAACTGTTGCAGAACTTTAGGATTCAAAGTAAAGGATGATGTCACCTCATTGAAAACAGAAGTAACCTAAGAGAAAGGAAAAAAAAAAGGAATTACAAATCTGTTTCATTGACTATAAAACAGGATATCCTCATGGCACAACATGAGTCAGTTGACCACATACCACCATCTCCATGCTCCAAAATGTATTTCTGGGAATCCTGAACTGCAGATCAAAGATAAAATCAGGTATATCACAGACATTTAAAGTCTACATTCCCAGAGCTACTGCTAAATTAGCAGTTTATGTACTCCTGCAAATTTAGATTTTCCCATATCTGCCAGTTCTGTCCAGATATTCTGGAAATATTTAAGCATGTGACATTAGCAAAGCAGAATGTGACTACAACAATCCAGAAAGAATGTGCAAGGTCCTGTGCACGAACAAGATGTTTCTCAGCTGATTTTCTTTTGAGGAAAGTGACTGGGATAAAAATCTAAGAAAAAAGCACAACAAAGTAGTTGCAGAACCTTCCATATCCTTCCCCACTCACAAATGGTTGACTATTGTTGCTTAAATCTTTCACTGGAGAAAGATTAAAAGCTGATTAAAAGGTCACGGGCAAGGGAGGAGAAGGTCTAGAATTTACACAGTCTATTTACAAGTCTTCTGACAATGGTTTTGAAGCCTGCTTTCTTTTCTTGTGTGTAGATTTCAATAGTGAATCCACACCTGGGATCAGAACACTGTTTTATTCTCCCATTGAGTATGTATTTTGCATTGCATTTGAGTTTTGTCAGACTGTAAACACACCTCAGGGGAAACAGTAAGAATCTTTACACGTTCTTTTTCATGAGATATGCAAAGGCCACAACATTATTTCTGCAAGTTACTGTCTATGTAATAATTATGCTGAAGGTGTATTTCAAGACAAGAACAGATTTGGAGGAAAGGCAGGCATGCCTCTACTTACCAGCTCATTAGCTTGATCTATTGTAAATACACTGCAGTTTACTCTGTTTCCAATGTCGATGTGTGAATCAGCTAGCAATGAGATGAGTTGTTTACATTCGTTTTGCATTCGTGTAAAAGGAACAGCAATTTCATCATAATAGAGATGCTCAGAAAGGACCCCAAGTAAACGAGGCTGAACACAAATAGCCACAGTTGTACACTCCTGTAACAGAAAAACAAAATTTGCATTTCTGAATAATCACAATTTCTTTTGTTCAGTCTTGGGCAGCTCAATCTAGCTACAAAAATCCAGTTTGCAGAGGGACTATTAACATACACAACCCAGAATATTAAAGATAAAGGATTATGAACAAAAAGTCTGCCAATAGAAATGATAGCGAATAGATAAAAGACAGTAATTTTAAAAGGAATCACTGACCTTAGATAAAGGCATCTTGCGAATAGATTTATTTCTAGAAAAATGTGAACATATTTACTGATTCATAGTTCTGACAGCTGGCATTTATCTACTGAGTCTTGAATTCCTCCACTGTCTAACAATCAAGATTTTGGTATTAAGATGTATAAATACCATTTTAGCTTAGCTTGAAATAAGATTTCAGTAGGTAAGTACCACACAACGAGCAGTAGATTGAGATAGTAAGTAAAATATATTTTTGCTGCAGAAACATCCTACCTTTTGCAAGGCTGCCCACTCACAGATTACTAACGCAACACTAATCCTCTGCAAGGCAGATTTAGAATTCAAGTGGAAGAGCAGTAGCTGAGCTAATGATTCAGCTGGCTTTATTTCTTGAGTAACAGTATTTACACCTGGGTCACAAATGCAGCAACAAAGTGCTCCCAGCAACCTGACAAGACGAAAAAGAACAGTCACTTCAATGCTATAATTACTCCGCAATCAATTATTTAAAATGAAGATGCGAAAACGCTAATTAGATTTTAGCAAAACCACTACATATTATGAAAAAATACATTGCTTTTAAGTATTTTTTTCACATTTCCAGTAAACTGACTTTGCTGCCATCATCCGAGCACGCATGACAACGTAATCCCTGGTTGCTGCATCTTCTGCAATGCTGTCTGCCCCAGCAATGTATTCCTGAATCACTTCCTTGTTCTGGGTTTGACCTTGACGCAGTTTAGCACCTGCTTTTTCCTGTGGAATAAAGGAAAGGTTGAAAGTGTGTTTGTAATGAAAAGAGGAATTCATATTCCATAACAATACAAATGATCACCGCATCATGAAAAAGTTGGACTAAGACAGAACACTTCTTGGGTAACAGATTTCTTAAAGCAATCAATACTTGTAAATCATCTCTCCACTAACAGCATTCTGTAATCCAATTAAATGTATGCTACATTCCTTCACTATAATATTAAGGTTAGTACTTGACATACAGCTGATAAACACACAGAGGAAAAAGGAAACCTCTCTCAGCATCTTTTCAGAAATAACACAATGCTTTTGGATTTAACCTGCAAACAGATGGCTTTAGAACCATGTAAATAAAGACTTTATCAAGTATCCATGTGGAGAATACTACACAGCAGAACTTAATTCTTTATGGATAACCTGACAAGAACCCTTTTGCTCTACAGAATTGAGGCTTGTAAGCCAGTTTACATTTAGAACTATAGAAAGGCACCACCACTCCCCTCTAACACACTTAGAAAATGTTTTATATACAGCTAAGCAATTTCCTGCTTTCCTCAGAACAGTCAGTGAGACCACATTTCACTTACTTTGGACCTTGTTTTTACTTCTAGCAACATGTTTAAGTCAATGGGCAAATGAGATGGCTGCATCATTAGGCAGAGCCAGGCTCCCATCCATGGACAAGCAGCTGCAACAACATACTGCACAGATGCCTTGTTTAACAGTTCCAGCCACACCTTGGGAAAGAACCACAGTAGAAATCATGACAAATTTGTACCAGGTCTACATAAGATCATACACATGCTGAGAAACTGAAGGAACACTCTCTCATTTGCTCTACAGTAAAGCATCAAAGTATTTAACATTAGCACACTATTCTTCATCTGCACAAAAGTACAGAGGATTTGAAAGAGTGGGATACACAAGCACTATATCCAGGAGTAAGTCATGCAAATACCTTGTGAATAAGATCCAGAATTTCTTGGTTGCTTTCTAAGATACAAAACTGAAATATGTGCCTCAACATGTCTTGCAGAATTGGAGTCAGCCATGTTGAAGAACTCTGAAACAAAGATATCATATGACCAAGTATATTCCAATATGCATCATGGTAAGACATTCAGAACTCTAATTCTTACCTGGTCTTGGGTAGACAACAGTGTAAACAATGTTTCCAGTGCTGCTTTTCGCACAGAAGAGATAGTGTGATGCAAGAATGGCCACACACGTGGGACCAAAACTGTCAGGGATTGCTGAATACTACAGGAGAGGGAGAGGTAGAGGCAGTGTCAGGGATAAAAACATACATACACACAGAGCTAAGTTAATTTTGTTTATTCTCATTTTATCAAAAAAAAAAAAAGCTTTAAGAAAAGAAAGTATTGCATATACTTGGGGATTTTAAGTGAAGTATTAAATTACTACAGCTTACACATTTAAAATAGTTTGAGTTGGTATCCTTTTCCAGGAAGGGTTTTTAAAACTGGTACAGAGAACTAGTCAATTTAAGCATGTATTTTTACGATGTTTTTTCCACAGATTAGGCTTTGTTCAACTGTTTAGAAAAAAGGAGGGGCTGTTCCTGTTCTGAAGTTGCTGTTGGGCAGTTATGACTTTACAAATAATTTAAAACAAGCTTGCATCTTTTTTGCATGAACTGGCATATCAACTGATGCAACTGGCACACCAGTTGATGCAAGCAGTACATGCCGAATTAAAGACTGAATTAGTAACAAAACTTCATTCTTTATTTTAGATTTGGGCAACCACCAGCTTCAACAGTGCTAATCATATAGGATGAGAAAAATCAAATGTGTAGAGTATCTACCTTAAATGCAGATACTGTGAGTTTACTATGAAAAATTTACCATACTAAGGTGCAGTTCCTTTAATTTGTCAGAGTCCCAAGGAGATAGCAACTAGGCAGGGTTGTCAACCAGCCACAGAATTACTGTGAAATAAGCTACAAACACAAATTCACTGATGTGAATTTCAGAACTGTTCCAATAGCAAAATTCTACAGGCTTATAAACGTGTTTCAATATACACAGTTTGGTCTCGTTTGGAGTTTGTCTGTTCCTTGTTAACAAACAAGATGTTTGTGGGCAGGACCACCATGTGAGTAGAGCAAATAGCCTGTACTAAAACACCCAAGATAAATGCACAGAGACAGGGAAAAAAGTCACATATAAACCACGTCTAATACACTTCTTCATTCCTCTGTTGCATTTCACTAACGTAATCAAAACAGAACCACTGTTGTAACCCCCACTTCATGGAAAAACCAGAGTAGAAATAAAATACTGAGTTAAATTAATAATCTCCTTGGTACATGATTTGAAAGAAACTGATAATTCCAATCTGACAGTAAGCGGACACTCAGACCTGTAATACTGAAGCAAAAGCAATTGAAAAGTTACCTGCATTTGCGGACCTGAGGGTAAGTCAGAAGGGATGAAAGGAGGATCATGATACTGTTTGTGGAAGCTGTCAAGTCATCCAACTCCAGAAGTGCATCCCACAAGGTATTAAGGATAAAAGGCACCTACACAAATAAGCAGAGGAGGATTATAATTTTAAAAAATCAACTAAACCAGTGCTGCCTCTAAATATTATTTTCTTCATTTAGACCAAAAGTAAACTTAGAAACAGTTCAGTCACCTTCTGAGATTGAAGTTGGACCAGGCTTTCCACTACTGGTACTAAAGATGCTGCAGCAACAGCTCGGACATCATCATCCAGATCTTGCAGACCTTCAATTATTGCAGGCAACACTTTAGGCAATAAAGTGTTGATCATGTCCTGTCAAAAAGACCAAAAGCATTTTTAAACTGAAAAAGCTTATAAAGATACAATCAAATAAGATGCACTCTGTGTGTGTGAATGAACCTAATTGTTTCAAAGGGATGGTACAAGTCCAACATTGTAATCTAAGTATTTTAAGTTACCATTCATGAAATCAAACACAGGTTATACATTTAATAAACTGTAAATCAGCTCAGTTTTGGTATAAAGAAAGCTCAGTGTCTGCAGAATACCACCACAGATAGCTTAAACTTCTTGTAAGACTCTGTTCTGTTACCTATGAGAGTATCACCAAGACCAGGCAGGCATATCCTCTTATTTCTAATGTTTTCTGCAAGCACAGCTTGCACTAACTATATACTTGCAGCATGGATATAGAAGTGCAGTCACACATCTCAACCCACAGGACTGCACTGCAAGCAAATTTGCTTTATCACACCTAGTCACTGTTCATCCACATCCTCTACTTTGAGCAGAGATTTTTGATCCCATGCTCTCAACAATTTGTCATGAGGGTTATTACCTGACGTACTGCCAAAGCATACTTTATTCCTAAGAGACCACCATGTCTCACTTCCCACTGCTCCTGTGTAAGCAGCTTCAGGAGAACATCCACAGTTTTATGAACACCAGTTTCATTCATGTGTTTCAATACTACTCCCAAAGTCTGAGCACAAGTCTCGCGTACTGGTGCCACTACCTAGGAAAAAGTAAACAATAAAACAGATACTTCTGTATGAAATTTGACTTTAAGAAAGTCAGATGATCAAACTGCTATACAAACAAGGTGAAGTTCATGTATCAGCTACCTTTTAGTAAGCATCTCTGAGCAGTTCTAACAGGCACATGCAGTAGCACTATACAAGGCACAGCCAAGCTCCTGCAGTGTTATCTCCAGCAGAAGCCTGCTGATCTACCTGATCATGCAAAGGTAACTTAAACTTACTTCATCTGAAACAAAGTCTCCGAATCTGTCTAGTGCAAACACACAAAGAAGTCTAATAACCAAGTCTTCTAGCCACTCCTGATGCTGCTGAATCATCTGTAAGAAGAGAAAAGTTGAACACCTTGACTACATTTATTTATAAAGCATTTCTGATACGCTTACTTTAGCTGAAATCTGTAATAGACATGGCAACAAATGTTCACATTGACTCAATACAGTTCTCTTGCAGAGACAATTCAGGCCAAGTAGTCAGCACTAATTCATCTCATTTGGATTGTTATAAACATCACAACCTGGATGTTTTCTTCTCTAAAAACACAGTACCTTTATCAAAAGGCTAGCGTCCTGCTTTCAGCTGGGACAGAGTTGGGTTTTTTCGCAGTAGCTGGTACAGACTGTGGAGTCTGCATAACAATAATGGTGACACCACACTGATGTTTTGCTGCTGCATTATGCTGACCCTAAGTCAAAGACTTCTGAATGTCTCACGCTCTGCCAGTGAGGAGGTACACAAAAAGAGAGGAAGCATAGCTGGGATAGGTGACAAAGGAACATTCCACACCACAGAATGTCATGCCCAGTACATAAACTGGGGGAGGTATCCAGAAGGAGCTGAGTGGGGGCCAGGCTGGGCATAGATCAGAGGAGAGTAAGCAAGTATATTGTGCAGCACTTGTTTTTCTTGGATTTTAATTCTCTCTCTCCTTTTCATTATTGTTATTACTGTTACTGCAATTAGTACTATTATTACAATATTTTACTTTATTTCAATTATGAAACTTGTTTTCTCAACCCATGAATTTTATTTCTTTCCTGACTGTCCCCTAACCCTAACCCTCCCCACACCACCAAAGGAGGGAGTGAGACAAAGACTATGTGATGCTTTGTTGTCTGCTAGAGATGAAACATAATAGCTTGAGAGCATCTTTTAAGGGGACAATTTATTCCTACACAGCACAAAGTAAAGTAATTCAGATATTCTATACTGACAAATAGCAACACATTCTAGGAAGTTAACTAATATGCTGGAAGCATATTTACAAGTAAAACTCTAAAGCAGTACCTTACTGTGGGAGACCCAGTGAAAGGAGCTTTTTTTCAGACCCATCTCTCCACATTTATCAAAGCTCATCTTGAAGCTCCAGCCTCTGCTAGAGACCAATTACTTCAATTTTCTATCTCAGAGCAGAAGTCCCATAAAAACAATTGCTCAGGCATCACCCTTCTCATTTCCACTATGTGCCTACTAGGTCACCACTTCCCTTGAGAACTACCCTTTTAATGGACAAAACTTAAAGCATATTCTAGATTTCATATTCCCATACATGCCAAAGAATTATACCCAGCACAGGGTATACACAGCAGGCTGTGAAGCCAGCTGGAGTACACACACTTTCCATAAGTAGTAAAGGAATGGTTTCAAGTATTTTATGATTGCAGATTGTGTTATCACCCACCCAGCCATCTCCATGGAACAAATACTACTCTACAGGGAAGCAAGGACAAAGAGAAGTTTTTGCTTTCTCTATTTACAAAGTATGCTGAAGTACACTGATTTGCATCTCATGCTTCAACTCTCTAAGCCACAAGCTCTTCCACCTGTTTCTACAGCAGGGGAGTCAGTAGGAATCTGGATGAAATTCACTGTTAGTAAACAAGCTATTACAGTCAGGATATTTTTAAACAATTGTTCTCCTTTTAAGAAGACTATTTTAATTCCTTTTCTCATAATAAAGAGACCATGTTGATAGAGTCCTCTTACTATTTAAGCAAATAGAGTTAAATGGTCTGAGACACTACCAGAGTAACACAATCAACTTGTCAATTTTGTTTCAATACAGCCTTACCAGGACATGAAAACAGTATATTCTAATATGGAAACTAATGTTTAATAACTTTATACACAGCAAACATATTAATGGCTAATTATACAGTAGTGTTGGGTTCTGCATAGGCCTTTTAAAAACAATGTTTCATCAGTGCATACAGTGATGTCATCCAGACGATTCTGAGCAGAAAAGTCTTTATATTCCCCCACATCACAGACCTATGGCAAAGTATTTTAATAAGTCTCTTTTCTAAACTTCATTTAAGTAAAATATTAAGTCTACATGACTAGAAACCTACCTCCTCTAAAGAGCTATCTCCCATTTTACCACCACTTTTGCCATGAGCTTTAAGTATCTCTCTCAGTCCAGTACCTGCACCATGTCGAACCTAAGAAAGTGAAATAAAAAGTCAGTTTTGAAATCCTAGGGAACAGAAGTCAAAACCCATGCTAGAAAATTGAAATAATACTACTGTATTTTGAACAGAGATGTTTCAAGAGCTGCAGAACCAGCACTACTCAGACTCATGGGAATTATTACATCAAATCATCTATTAAAATATTCACCTGTCCAAAAATCAACATCCTATTCCCCAAGTATTTGCCAGCTTATGAACAAAAGCAATTAAGAACTGCTATTTTCTAACAGGTTATGATATTTGCAGTAATGTAGCCAACATTCATTTACTTTTACCTCACTATGCTATATGGCACTAGTTGTCAAAGACAAGTTTGGAGACATTACTGTTTTTATTAAGTTTATAAGCTAAAGCAAATCAATATTATTATAGTTTCAAGCACTCAATATTATTATAGTTTCAAGCACTTCATGTTTAATATTTTCTATCACTCCTCTGTATTGCTTAAACAGAGTTTGGATCCTCACTGAGTATTCTGGAGGCTGCAAAACAAAATTCTGGGAATTACTATTCTGGGTAACTTACAAACCTGCCCTGCTTGACTGGATTTTAGAAATAAGTGAATAAACGATATGGGAAAGCAAATTATAGGCACTCACATGCTCTCACAAAACATGAACAGTTGAACACACTAGGAAGAGTTCTGGAAATCACAAAAGATCAGCAGAAGGATGTGCTAAAGACACACCTGTTTCTGGTATTTTTGATGCCTAACTGGACTAGTAATTGGCTTCTCAAGGAAAGCTCACTCAACAGACAGGCAAAGTTGCAAAAGCAGAGTTCTGAACTGGGTTCTCATTGAGAGGTCTCTATATAAGTTAGAAGAGAATCAACTCTTTTAATAGCAGTTCATATACATGCTTGTTGCTAGCAAAAAATTGTTGCATTTCACTGCAGTAACAATTAGAACTGAGTACTTGGTAGCTCCTCCCTTCACCAGAATATCTTACATGAAATGCAAACATATGTGTCCCCTATGTACAGCTCAGTGCCTGCTGGTTAAAGCTATAAGCAAGCCAATAAAAAATAGCCAGAGAGTCTAGTCTTAAAATCCTAACTGTTCATAAACGAACAATTTATTTGGTCCAAAATGGCTCATGAGCTAGATTTTACAAGTCAAAAGAAGGAGACTTTGCTAGTTAATGTCTCAGCTTCTGCAAACACAAATCAGCAAGGCACAAATGCATAAAGGCAATACTGGTAGTAGGATTCACCCTGCATGAATTCAGCTGCCTGTAAGTGTGGCAAGCAGCCTGAAGTAGTCACCCAGGTAACCTCTAGACATTGCAAGATGCTGCCAAGGGGCCACTTTAAACATACATTTTGAGGCAGGTTAGCCTGTTTTTCACCAAGAACATACTGTAATAATGATTCTGTATTGATCTACTTCCCCTATTAAGATATATGTGCCTTATATGAAATGTACTAAGAAAGCTATGAGAACATCCACATACCAGAAGACATTTGGACTTGGCCTTCAACTGCAAACAGCCTGCTTTCAAATAAGGTGAGGCTTTTTAGCTCAGATGCAGTGATGTGCCACACAAATATAATGATTCTTTTTCTGGGACCAAAATAATTATGCTGGCTGCATATGATCTATTTCTGCTTCCAAGTTTGAGAGCAAGCTGGCTCTGCCCATACTGACATCACTGAGACTGTGGTACAGATACACATAAGGATGTTAGAGCTGCTAATATTTAACCCTCCATAAGATCAACTTCAGAAAATGAAGCTGGCTGACAACAGTTATGTCTACCTTCTGAGCAAGGAAGTTAGATCATTATCAGCTATGGCATATTTTTACCAGAAATTTCTACCAAAGTTTGTGGAAAATTGTGTAAGGACTGAATAAAAAGGTGAGTGAACCATTTTGAATCTTGAAAATAAACGGTCTAAGCAACCAAACATACAGCTTTTGTAGTTACTAAAGGATTGACTCCCCTTCCGTTTCCACCAGCATAGCATTAGACAAACATACCACTGTTGCCAGCAACAGATTCACAAAACATTCCTCGAAGTCTTGATGAATCCAAGTTTAACTGCTTAATCTTTTTAACCATAGATTGATGTGATTTTATTTTGCTTGAATTTTAACACTCCCATAATTCACACTTATTTAATGACCCCTTTTCATATCTTTCTCACTCTCCACAAGTATATATTACACATGCTTTCCATTCCCCTTTAAATGAGTCTAAACAACACTCACGTTTGCTAGTAGCAAATTTGCCTTGACTACGTAATCTGTATGCACAAATGATACAAGTTTTGATATCTGGCAAAATTTTCTTAAGTTCTACACATACAATGTTTGCATTTCTGTTGAAGCCCTTTTTAAAAAACTTTTAGCTCCACCTTAAATAGTGCATGTGTCCTACCTCCCAAGAAGGGTTAAAGAGATCATTGCACACCTCTTCACAGAAGCTTTCCAGAGGCCATTCATTTGCCTAAATCCATAAAAAATTATTAAGTATGAGATTAAAAAAGAAAGGAATCATGAACATTTCTTATATTGTTGTCTGTGCACACTTAAATGGCATAAAAAAACTCCAAAAGCTTAAGTACTTTTCTTCATTACTGGACAGAATTGAAAAAATAATCTTGCCCAGCTCAGAAACTTCACCAATTAGCACTGGATCTCTCAAGAAGTTTATGAAGTTTCTGTTAACAGTGTAACCTCGTCTCTATGGGAATTAATTTTAATGTTCTGAAATTCACCTTTCCTTTAGAAACCATGCTAAAGAAAATTAAGCAGAGTTTCTTATTCCATCTAGTGATCCTTTAAGTTTATGAACTTTGCCTTTAAAGAACATAATAGGTAAGTCTCAGTTTGAAACATAACAAAATTGGGTAAGTGAATCTAGCAATAAACAGCACCCTTTTGCAAACACATTCCACTTTTTGAAAACCAAAGCATATTCACTATCCCAAAATTTTCTACAAGGAAACTGACTTGGCTGTGGAAAGGAATTTTTACTACCATTAGTAAGTTAACATCATCACATACACAGAGCAACTGAAAGACAGCTAAAAACCAGCAGCTATTCAGCCTGCAGTTATTAATATTTCAGATTAGTTTTCCAACCATTTTTATGCAAATAAAAATTTAATTACTAAACTATGTCTGGAAAACTATTTTTGTAGGATACAGATGTATCTAGATAAAGTCTTCTCAAATAAACTTCTATGTGTCACTTGTATTCTGGTTTAACATTTCTTAATTTTTAGCTTTTCAGTCTGTTGAAACAAATGCAGTTTTTTCCAAGACTAAGGTAATTGTTTTAATCTTCAACTATTAAAGATAAAATCTAATTCTAAATTAAGCCTAATTAAAGTACAGCAAAGATTAAATAAAGATTAAACAAGCATTTAGATTAAATTATTTGTGGCTTGCTGTAATCCTACCATGTAAGTGTTTAGCACAGTTTTCCAGTTTAATACCCAGGTCTGACACCTGTAGCCACCTACTCGTGTTAATTTGGGTCACAAACTGCTACCAAAGGATTAAATGTGTTTTCTTCCTCAATGCTGTAACACAGTTAGAAGCTCACTTGCTTCATTATGTATAAAAGTAAGCTGGCCATGACATTCTTCATGCCACTTCCCTGAATGCTAAATGGACTAAAGAATTTGGGCACATGAAGGAATTTTGTTTCAAATTGCTCTGCTGAAAAACTGAATGATCTCTCCCTCTAACAGCAGAACAATACTTCATACCTCTTCCTGAGCATTTTCTACCAATGTTTTTGAATCTGTGGCAGGCTGGCTGATGACAACATTTGCAACTTTTCTTCTTTTTTCTTCTGGTTCCCCATCAGTGCTGTCATTGCTGAGAAGGAGCAAGTACATGTTTATGAACTTGAAGTATGCTTTAAGGGAAGTAATTACATCTACAACTGATGTCTTCAGATACAATAAAGTATGGCAAGAATACAAAACAAAGAGGCTTAACACTGAAATATGCAAGTTCGCTGAGTTTATATGTAAAAACAAAAAATGCAGTGAGGAGACAGCAGAATGCTGTCCCAAATTCACAATCCGTATCAGATTTATCCAAGAAACCCAGCAATTCCTAAATAACATCAAGAATTTTGTTCATCATTCATTATGAACACAGTAGATACAATAATATGGAATTATAAACTACAGTGAAGAACACAGCACAAATCAGACAATTGTATATTAAATTTTCAGTCGTTCATTTTCTTAAAATGCCCTGTTTTCACGCATTACTCTCAAGCCATATTTAATAACCACACATTTCAGCTGTAGCATCCCATTATGTCCAGATGCCTCTGGAGCTGGGTCCTCAACAAAGCTCTCCTGGGAACAAGCACTGCACGCAAACTTTCCACCATCAGCACAATTAGCACATAAGAGATTTAAGATGCAAAGACTGTAGGAAGTTTCTCAACAGATAAATCAAATCACAATCCCAGCTTAACAGAAATAAAAGGAAACCAGTTCACTATTATACCTCTTCTCATTAGCTTCCACTGCATCTCTGGATCTTTGCTTTGCAAATAGCTTAGCCATTCTTTTGGCTTTATTCTTTTGTCTACTGCTCATACCAGCTCGAAATTCTGAGTCAATTAACTCAGCAGCCTGAAGAGTCTGAAAGAAAAGTCATTCATTGTCAATTCTTCTTATGATGGAAGTCCTGAAAAATTCTCAAACCCACAATGCTCTCAACTTCCCCAACCCTTCATTTCAAACATTTCAGCAGCTTGACATCAAATAATACTAACAGGCAACTATGGGATGTAAGAACTCAGGAGGCCAAAGCACACCACATTAGATGCCAATAATCTTATTTAAAATAGAAATATTATAACCACAGAAGCTCAAAGCAAACCCACTGTATTATTCCTTTCAATCAAATAGCCCAAGGTTTTACCTACAGGTTGTTTGTTTACTAGTAAAACTGAAGAAGGAGAATAGTCCAAATCTTCATCATTGAACAGATCCTCGGTATTCATTCCAATTGCAGCACCCATATCTAAGCCAAGTTTCTTTTGCAGCAGTTTCCTCTGTCGTGCTATCCTCTCTTTAGGATCAATTTCACCTTAAAGAGGGATTTTAAAAGAAGATGTGTCAGATTTCCAACCAGATATTTTACTGACAACTTGCTGAATGTACATACCAAAGCCAAAATTTACAGGATTAAATTGTACTTGGCTAATACAATCTTCTAAAACAAATCACACTGATACCCAGGAAGACCTTTTCTGCTACTGTAACTACACAAGTACTTCAACTGTGATCAAGCAAGGTTCATTTTGGAAATTAAGAGATGCCACCTCAAGAATGTGTGAAGTTTCAACACATAACTATAGAACACCTAGGCTATGGGAGCACCTACAATTACATTAAAAATATAAGATTTTAGCATCCAAGTAGAATAAAACATCCAAGCAACCCAAAACTTGCAGCTGGTAGGGCTGTCAGACTTCACTCTTTACATGCACAGTACAGAAACCAGTAAGGAGAAGATGATTTTCTGTTGTTTTGGTTTGTTGGTGTTGTGAGGTTTTGTTGTTTTTTTTTTTTTTTTCAATTACCAGCACAAACTTTTAAGTAGATGACCAATATAGACACGATTTTGGGGTGTACACCAACTACAGGTTGAGTAGCAACTAGTAGTTAATATTCTCTATACCAGTACATTTTTTTTAAACATTTAACTGACAAGCAAATACAAGCAACTTCCATTCTTTAAAAAATATTTTTTCATTTCTAACAGCATCTCAGGAATAATTGTCAAAGACTGCTAATTGTAAAGATTAAGTTACATTATGTTCATTCATGTTGTCTACTTACTTGAAAAGGGAAGTTGCTACAGAACACAGAAGAGAAAGCAGACTGTACATTTTCCCATGAATTAAAAAAAACAGCAACTAAAGATTTTTGTTTCATTTTCTTATTTTTTTGATATTGTACTTCTTATTTATTTTAATTATTTAAGTTTTTTATGTGAAATCATGTGACACTGGAATAAACATCAGGCTTCTATGAACTGAAGGGTTGGGTTTCATTAGATGAGGTGAAACTTGTACACCACTTTATTAATTTAGCTTAAAAGATGGCAAGCAATAAATTAGCAACCAGCCTGAAGAGACAGGACACTGCTCAAGTTTCAGCAGCCACATGTTCTGCTCCTTGCTGAGCTACTTATCTTCTGAGTACCCTGCACAGAAGCCCATCACACACAGGGAACAAAGGAATCAGGGCTACACAGTCAGATTCTTATCAATAGCATCATTTAATTTGGTGCAGAAACTGGTAGCTAGCCTGGAATTAAGAACAGGGAAGTACAGTAATAGCAAAAAAATTGCTTAGATTAAAATAATTCAGTGCCATTACACTGACAAAGCAACTCTCAGCTAAAAAAATTACAGAAAAATGTTAGACAAGTCACTTGAAACAAAAAACATCACAAAGGCACTGGTATTTGATCTTCCAATTTTGGCAGTCTTATCACAGTATTTTTCATGCAGTCTTTCTGTACTTGAAACCTTCAAGCTTTTAAATAAGCCACATCCTACTTTTGTATGTGGTAAAGAACATGTTCAGGTAAAGAACAACCAGCGATAGTGCCTGTTCCTTTTAAAGAAGTCTACAGAAATCTTTGATGCTTTTTCAAGTTTCCACCCCTTCTTCCCCACTGTACATGCAGTAAGACTGTTATGGCAAAAACCCAGATAAACAATACAGCCCTCCTAAAAAATTGTATTACTTGAGGAAGAAAATACAAACCATATGTTGGGGAATAGTTTCTGTCATAAACTTTTTCAAATCACTAAGTTTTCTTGTCTGCGAGTAAAATATAGATACCTGATTTATCATCTTGGACTTCAAATTCTGCACCAGCAGATCCAAGAAGAGATGCACCATGTTTTAACAACCGACATATATCAAATCTATCAAAACGCAACCGATCTGTTGAAGGTGAATCTTCATTAGGACTTTCTGAGCCTGGTTCTAGGTTGGAAATAAAAATAATATTAAGGACAACATGATGAAATTTTTGTTCAACATTCTGGCAGAAGATAAAGGAAAAACAAGATCTAATATCTCTCCTCGAAAGAATCATCAGACATACAGCACTTTAATTCCAAGTATAAAGACTCCATTTTCTCAAAAACAAACTGAAATAGGTCACTAAATGTACCTGAATAGAAAGAAACAAAATTAATGTTTTTCCCTTGATAAATGTAGCTTTTTAAAATCTTGACCTACCACCAGGCCTTCTCTGTACACATAGGGCCAGCTTACAGTTTTGAACTGCACATGGCTCACAAATAGTATCACAAGCACACCAACACTGCTGCACATCCCCACCAGCCAAGCAACCAAAGCTGGGAACCTGGAGAGTGTCTAAACAGGTATGGGAGAAAGGGCTGCTGACACCTAGCTGTGAGCTCTTCTCAAACAGTACCTTTTTCTTAAACACACAATTTTCTTTTCAATTTCATTAACAATCCAAGAGGCAGACATGCCAGAACTGGACAATGCATTTAAAAGGATGCTGTACTCTAAGACTAACAGGCTACCCAACTTCCATGTACAAAAGACATGCTAAAAGTAATCCTTGAACCAGACAAGTGAAATGAACTTCTATCCTTGGTAAGATAGAGTATGCAGTAGCAGAGTCCCCACCTGTGGTAGTCGGGATTGAAACTAGATGATCTTTAAGGTTTTTTCCAATTCAAAATATCCTATGATTCTATAACTGTATTATTAAGTATATGGATAAATATTATTCACTAGGAAAGAGAATTGCTCTGGATAAAAACATCTTTCAATAACTTGATTATCAATGTCCTTAAAGAGCTGCAACAAGTGGATAAAGGGCATCCAGTGAACTTAATACATTTAAAAGCTTTTGGCAAGGATTCATATGAAAGAATAAATCAAAAGAACCAGGTTAGCACAGAGCTGGGGATAACATCCTTTTACAAACTGAAAGGTAGAAATTAGTTCTGGTGTCCTCTGGGGCACCAATCCTTCAACTGATGGAAAAGACATTCACTAAGGCACTCTTCTGCAAGCACACAGGTGACACTAAACTCTTTCGGGTAGCCCAAAGTCACAATGGCACTAAGGAATCTAAGGAGGACTCTCAGAACAGACTAATGGACAAATAAGTATGTAAGATGTAAAATGAATAACCTAAACCATGCCTACACAACACTGCATTCAATGAAAATCTTGGAGGCATTTCTGACAGCTTTATTCATCTGTTTATTGAGCAGTGAAAGCCAGGGCAGACAACAAAGTACTGGGTCTCACCAGGAAGGACCCTGATGGCAGGACAAAGCACATCATTTTGTCGCTATGTGTAAATTTCAGTACTCCAGAGATGTAGGTAGCCTGTGTGGAGCTCTGCGCATCTCAAGGAGGACACAAGTAAGAGAAAGCACAGAGAAAAAGTAAGTTACCTAAAAGACAAAGTAGCTTGTGAGGAAAGACTGAAGAGACTGCAAATCTTCAACATGAAGAGAAGTTGTTGGAGGAGAGCAAATATGATGGCTTACAAAAATAAAGACAATGGACAATGAAAATGCAGAACTTGCTTGTCAAATTCAAAGCCAACAGAACTGGGAGGCATCAAGTGAAACAAATATGAGATCATCTCAAACAGATGTGAGTTTCATTGTTGCTGTTTTAGGGAGTGCGTGTGTCTGTTTTTAAACAAGTCAGTGAATTTCTGGAACCCGTGCCACAAAGTTGTGAACACAGACAGTACCAATGGATTTGGACAAAATCACTTAGTACGTAACTTAACAATTACAGAAACTAACATCCCTAATACGATGATTTCAGATGAAAAGAAACAGAACACACTTGAGCAAACTGCCATTTCACCTCTCTCAGAAAGGTGCTCAGATTAAGCGAACAGTGAACAAAAGAGTTTCTGCAAACTATCACGACAAAGTTGATTGGTTAAACATATCACCATTTTACTAGTTATTCCTTTTCTTTATAAAAGCTTTATGAGAGTACAAAGCACAAGCACAGGAATTCTGGAAGAAATAAAGGTCAGGTATAACTGATCAGGATCATCTAAAGCCAAAGGTTTACTTGTAGTCCTACTTCCAGAATCATAGAATAGTCTGAGTTGGAAGGGACCCAGAAGGATCATCAAGTGCAGCTCTTAAGTGAGTGGCCCATACAGAGACTGAACCCATGACCTTGGCATTATTAGCACACTGCTCCAAACAACTTACGTGTAAATAAAAGTTTACACTCCTAAAAAACCAAATGACACAGATGCCTTGAAAAGTCTCATATCACAGACAGTTTGCCTAAGATAAACAATGAGTTATACACAATTAATTTAAGGAGCACCTTGTTTTGATCTTGGAGTTGGATTCCACTCAGGTACATTTTTCACTATCGCTTCGACAGCCTGGCCAGCCGCAATTCGAGTATCCCAATTCGTACTTCTTAAATACACTAACACCTTGAAGGAGAGATTAATAATAAATATTTGCTTAACATGTACTTTCAAAAAATCCATCAGCTGTTATGCTCTATGAAAACACAATTACTTTAATGCTACGGATTAATACAACATTCAAAACAAAAATACAAAGGACAAAAAAAAAACAAACCAAGAAATGCCACCAGCCTTCTCTATATTGCTCAGTGCTTAGCAGAACACTTGCCAGAGCCAGATCTTAAGACTTTGTAAGATATATTTAGTACAATCAGTTGAACTGAAGCTTGATTTCCTCCAGGTACTGAGGTACTGAACAAGGCTTGAGACATGTTTTTATTTTTTGGGTTGGTTGGTTTGTTGGGTTTTTTCCTACAAGGAAGCATTCAAAATTGATTAACAGACCTTAAAACCCTGAAGTCATTTAACCCAAGAAGAGATACAACATGGGTCACTTGAAGCAATATATGCTCTTCAAAACTAATTTATCACTATGTCACACATCTGGAAAAACTATTTCTTTCTCTGAAAGCAGTTTGATACACATGATTCCCCAGCCACTCTGTTGACAGCATCAATTGTGGTGAGAACACAGGTTCAGTAAGAACAGAACTGAGGTCACTGAGCCATCTCCATCTGTCAGATAGACTATTTTTGCTGGTTTTACTAGACTTGGTCAGATTGAAGTCTCAAGCTAATGGAAAATTCTTCCCAATTTCCAACTCTTTTAAAGACATGTAGTCTCTGACTTTTTTAATGCTTTATTACACAAGTAATAAACTTTAAAGGCAAGTGCAGAAATCTTTGTAAGGCAGCAGAGCTTCTCTTTATAGAAGGTCTGAACTCACAGCAAATGCTGAATATGAAACCTCACTTACATAATCATTTCAGAAGCTGACAGAACAGTACCTTTAACAGAAGCAGCCCCTAATTTTCTTCATTCTCTTACTTTTGAAAAACCTAAGACCACAATGCATTTTCTTCTTCCCAAAGAAGCACACCTCCTTAAACTAGTTTGATTCTCACCATTAAAGTACTAGGGAAAAACATATGCTTACTTTAGATAAGAGATTATTCAGTTCATGAGGATGCAGTTTCACTACTTCCCCAAGTTGCTGTGCAGCTGCTTTTCTTGTTACAGGTGTTGTACCAGTGTCCAGTAAAATAAAGAGACGATCAAGCCTAAATGTGATTGACAAAAACCGAAAAGTTATGCTATTCATAGCTCAGCTGTCCATTTCTATTAATATTCCCCCACATTTTTCAGTTTATATAACTCAAAGAGAAGAGATGTCTGCCTGAAGACTGTCAGTTGGCAGGGTGAATAATGTATTATTTTTCTAATACTAAGCATAGCTGTTCTAAAAGCACATTTAATTTGATAACAAAAAAAAGTAATTGTAAGAAATGCTAGTTTAAAAAATCTTCAGTTACAAGAAAAAAATCAATCATTCCTGTCTTTGTTCTGTGATAGAACATTTTCAATCTTGAAACACAAATACGCTGTAAGTGATCATCAAATTCTTTTTGATAGAAAAAGCAGAGGACTCAGCTGCTCCTATTGTGCATTATCACTTCTACTGGCATCACTGCCTCACAGCCTGTTATCTGTAACACCAAACTCTGCTTCTCCAGGATGACAAATTTTTACTTTTCACATCTTTTCCCCTAGTTACCCAGAATACATAAAACCAAATCTCTTGTATTTACAGCTTGGAAGTCCTCTGATGCTTCTGCTCTACCCACAAAATACAGGGATTTAACCAGCAGATTTGTTTGCACAGTAACTCTGTATTTACTGAAAGACTTCAATCATCTATTTGTAGACCAATTAATTTCTTCCTTGTTTAGTTATTGAATGATAAATAAAGTGTATCTTTACGTATATATTCACATAACTATCTAGATACTCAAATCTATGACTGAAGTATTCATTATTCCCTCCACTATCAGTGGGTGGATCAGAGTTCTCAATGAGTGCCAAGTTTATGCTTTAGTTATTGGGCAGTATGACATTATTACTGAATATGAATCTAGAACCTGTTCACACAGTGCAATTAAAATTGTTCATTCCAGCCTTATCATAGAAGTACTCCTCCAAGAACTGCAACAATACAAAACCAGACCTTGAACAACAGTGAAGCTCACCTAGACCAGCCTGGCAGAATAAAGATATAGGTATCCTGGACAACCTGTCTTCATAAATACACATTCTTGGTTTGAGCACACACAGGAAAGGACAAATGCCTTGTCCCTGTTAGTCTGTTGCTACTAATTAGATTTCATGTAAATTGCCTTTAACATTAGCTCAAATAATAACAAACCTCTTTCCAGCATCACTGGATTTTGGCATGCTTAAACAGCACTTAATCCTGAGTATACCTTAATGGGTCACAATACAATAGGAGTTGCAGTGCAGGACCAAGGCAATACCAAAACCCAAATACTCATAACTGGAGGTATTAGATCAAGTATTCATTAGATTTAAAATTATAACTTTTTAGACACAATTCTGCTATCTGCCATCCTAGAAATAATTCTCTTCCTACTACTAAAATAGGTGAGCTTATTTCAATCCTGTTAGATAAAACTAGAGTTTCAATTACTATGATTTACTAGTTAGTAAGTTTGTTTTAAAGACACAAAAATTAAACCCCAGATATATGCAACCCAGCAGTTTTGTGTGATCAGACAGTCAAGAAGAAAAAAGCTTCACAGATACAACACTTCTGAATCCCTGATAGTGGACTAGTCATGAGAAACATACCAGTATTTTTTCTCCAGTACTTTTGACAGTAATAACCCAACCTGATTTGCAGCAGTCACTATTATTCAATACAAAGCACAGTGGATTTCAAAAGAACCACTGTTTGCTCCAACTTGCTCCTTCTTACAGCTTTCATTCTTCAGCTCTCTGTGAAACTTCGGTGTTCCATACACAAGTTTGCCATTTAGTATCATACGCTCCTTTAATCATCAAATTATCTTTTTTTATCTCAAAGTCAAGCACAATGTGTAACTGTGACCACTTCCCCAGCTAGAACTCTTCATGAGTCAAAACAGGAGGAAACCACTAAGTCAGCCTACCCTCAAAAACACATCTTGAATTCCAGACGTAGTTACAACACTACACCTTCACTCCTGAAACCCACAACTTTCTGAAGCTGTGTTACCTGCAAAATACAACTGGTTTTCTTGAGTTTTCTTTAACCTACAGTGTGCTTGGTTTGGCAGTTGTTATTTTAAATTGTAATCTGCTTAACTTACACACAAATGCAAACCAAACAAAAAAATCTTTCACTTGTCTGACATCACTACAGGAAGGTTTCAGCTTTCAACTCCAGCAAAATACATGGAAACAGGATTAGCGAACACAGCCAACAAGATCTGACTAACAGTAGTCCTGGTCACACTCTTTTCCTCCCGCAAGAGGATGTAGAATTCCCAAACTGATATCTTGGAACTATTAAGATTTTCAAATTGAGTGTTGGTGCTGCTGCAGCAGAGTATGGCGGAGCCTGAATTCTGCATGAGTTGGAAGGGTAGCACTGAAAAAGTTGTCTATGATCAGCAGTGGTTGTTGTTTTTCAAATTAAAGCTTTCAGTCTGAGTTTCATTAAGAATGAAAAAAACCACTAAAAATTCCAAACAAATTAGTTTTGAGTACCTGCAGTTTAAAAAGTAGTTTCTTAAGTTCTGACAAGGTTTTCATTTTAAGAACAAATTAGCAGTCTCTAAACAAGTTACTAAAGCCAAAGAGAACCAAGTTTTCTAGTGGCATGTGATTCTCTGCTTCTCATGCTAGACAGTGCTGTAGGCAGGGCACCACGTGCCTCACATCATTCCCAGAAGTGTGAAGCAATGTGGTAGAGTGAGATGCTCTACAATGCAGATAAAATGTTTAATTTTTTTATTAAATATGTCAATTCTGTCAAAAAAATTGTTCTAAGCCTATGGAACACACAAGCAAACAACAGAAACACAAGGAATACTTTGGGGGCAAAAAGATTAAAACAAAAAATGTTTATAAATTATTATGAAAAATAACTGTACATTATTATGAACATTAGAAATGTCCATATAGTCCATTAGAAATGTTTCTGACACAGACATCAGTGCAGGTGCTTAAGAACAGACATCCAGTATCATTTGAGGTGCTTCACCTACAGAAGAGCCACCACAACTAAGTGGTGGCACTTTCCAGGTACCACAGTGATTCCATCTTCTGGTCACCAGTTTTGCACACTCAGCATTAAACCAAGCTAGACATAACCCTCACCCAGGCACAGGAGGAAAATAAATGACATGTTCTGTTCTTCATGCTAATCTGCAGATCTTTGCTGCTGCCCCAAACAGAGGGCTGATCTCCATTTGAAGGGACAGTTGTCATACTATTTAAAGTGAACCTTATGGCAGTCCTGTGGAAACAGGATGATGTGGATTTGAGAGCCCTTCAGCTCCAGAGGCATTAGAAAGCTAGTAGATGGATAATTAATGCCAAGGTACAGGTGTAAGCAACAGCCTCTTCAAAATGCTTCCAAAAGCACACACATGCAGCTGCAATCTATAAAGATCCCAACTGTCCCAGTGTAAGTGCTCTGACTGGACTGGATGCCCACAGGACTTCAGAGGATGAAACTTCCCATTTGTTACTTTCAGTGAGTGGAGGCATAAAAGGGACAGTGACTTGATCACTGCTGCCCATGAAACAATCTGTTTGGACTTTACATCTCTGTGCCCCAGCATGTAAAACTGTCCTGACAGCAACCTCTAATAGTAAAGGCCATCTGGTATGAACACCATGCAACTACATATCCTCAATACTTAGCATATCCTCCAAGCCATTAAAATTGTGTGACTGTACAAAAAATCCTTACTGGCATAGTCCCTGGAACAGTAATGCCAAGCTTTGCCTAGAGCTCTTTGAAAAGCTGCTACCTAGCACCCATCAGAAGGCAAGGGAATCCTCTTAGGAGCTGAGATTTCCAACACTCAGAAAACTTCCTCCCAGGCACTATTTCTTAATACAGAAATAGCCCAGACACCTTGAAAACATCCCTAAATTAAACTTCAGACTTGACAAGGGTGAAATTCAACCTAAGTCCTAATGGAGTCTGACTTTTCTTGTTGACCTGACAGCCCTCTGCTGTCATCATTTGGTCAAATCCCAGCTTGGTCAGCTCTAAACACTTGCTCACATGAACAGTTAAGTAATCAAATAAGCAACTTTCAAATATAGAATCAGCCCGTAAGAATAAAAAAACCACTCAACAGAATTCAGAACAAAACCCAGAAGTGCAATGACACACAAAGACTGGATTGTGATTTTACTTCTCCTAGGTGTGCAAACAGTTATGAAGGTGGGACTGTGGGCGATGAAGAAATCTTGTTTCCTACACAGCAGCTGAAGGAACATCTGGAATGAAACAACAGCTCCATGACCACACCAGGTCACAGTACTATACACTGCATATGGAATCCAACCAAATGCTAAAATTAGTATAATTAATTCCATATGGACTGTGTATTTCATGTATGACCTACAACTTTATGCTGTACAAGTTTTACTTGTTAACTATTACATATGTATCTACAACTAACAATGCACCCAAAATGTGACCAATTACATTACAAAACCTGTGAGTGAGAACTGCAACTTGAAGCAGCTGCCAGGACAGACTAACACAAGATGTGTATCAGTAAGTTACAAAGTGAACACCTCAATGACTATTCAAATTCCATCTGCTAGAGCAGGTTGGCATTCTTATCAGCACACAATCCTGACTTTCAATTTTCACTTCAATCCATTAGAAGGAAAAGTGTGTCTGAGAAACTGAGAGCTCCATCTCATTTGGGCAGCAGTGCACATGCTAGCTCTGCTTTCCCTCTTCCTAAGACTGTATCAGCCCTCCCACATAGAGCAGCACAGAAGGCAGTCCACTGTTCTGGTCTTCAAGTTAACCTCCCCAATAAGGGAAGAGTTACATTATTCTCCCCACCTTTGAGTCTGAACTCCCATAAGCACACTGGTTATAGAACATCTATTCTAATGCTTTGGGCACAGGCCTTTAAGCAGTAGTGAACACATACTTGCTCAGGTTAACTCCTGCTTTTTAAGCAAGAGCAGCCATGAAGTAATAGCTTCCACAGAAGCTAAAAGCAGAATGCTTCATAGAGAAAGTCTGTGATAACCTCAAAAAAATTCTAAAAGGTATACAGTACACATAAGAGATTTTTGATGCAGTATTCAATTTGAAATGTTACATAAGTAATGATGCCAGCCAGTGCAGCCACTTGTTCTTGGGAAGTCACAGCCCTGAACTTCAGAAGCTGAGAGCAATACAAGAGGCCTGCTTAGTTCCCAGGAGCTTTACTCTCACAGCCTTTTGACATTATTTATTTTAAAATAAAAACTAGGTTCCTAATCTACACATTACCAGTCATACAAAAATTCAAGTAAACAAAACCACTGAAAACTCTAGAAAACAGTACTAATCTTACACAGATCAAACCAGGAATGGGTTGCAAGAGGAGCACATTACGCTCTCTGTATTTCTGTAAGGAACTATCTTGAACATACTCTGAAGAGGTTGTCTTCAAGGTACTTCAGTGAGAACTTAAAAGGATACACCAACTAAAATAAAATTGTTTACTCTTAATGCACCTTACCAGCCTCTTAATTTTGTTACATTTTACAAGTACATTGGTTCTCCTTCATACTGCAAAGGCACTCAAAACCAGGAGAAAGGCATTAACACTTTGGTGTTAGAATAACACAAGTTGCCTTTGAACACATTAAGAAACTGGAAAAAAAGTTTTAGTAGATACTGAAGGACTATCATCATTTTATTACCTACTGAAACTCTACCATCCTGAGTAATCTATGAATTGTCATCCTCTTGGAAGTATTACTTTTCCTTTTGAAGTATCTCAGAAGATCACTAGTGAGCCACTGCAATTGTTCACTTGGATCATGCACTTTGCAGGAATGAAGCTGAAGCAAAACTTCTCACTTCCTTTTTTCCTTCTCAGTTCCACTATCAAAAACATTGGGATTTTTTTATTAGCTATGCAAATATTATACTATTTCATCTGTAAGATGAAGTAAGTGGCAGAGATTGGTGACAGAAGCTAAGTCCTACCAAATTAGTTTGCACATTCACAGAAGGAATACCAACCTTCCCACCCACCTATCCCCTACTTCTGGAGGATGGTGTTCATTAGTCTCTCCAGCACAAACTACCAAAGAGATGAACATATACAGTACAAATATTCTGCAACATCTTTTGGGATGAGGTATCTACTGTTTCGCTTTATGTCTGTTTTCTGAAGCATCAACACAAATGTTTTAGAGAAGGTCTTCAAACCATGTAATATAAAATGCAGAACTAAATATCAGACTTTTTTGTCAATAGGTTACAATTACTTCGGAGATGACCTTACTAATAGCAAAGCTGCAACTTCTCCATCTAATTTGGAGGTATTTCAAAGCATTCCCTATGTTTTTTTTGCATCTCCCTGAACAGATTAGGGTTTTGAGAAAGGTTTTCAATCGACCAAAAAACAGAAACTAAACTTTCCTGGGAAAACAACCACCTGATAATTTATTAGTTTGAGAATGTAAAACTACTCCAACCCTCACTTCCAAAAAAAGTTATTTTTAGAATAGTTGTTCCAATATAGAACTACCCCTAATGAAATGATTGTTAATAGCAATGCTTGGTATGCACTCCACAAGGACTGCAGGCTTTAGAGAAAGATTAAATTGAGTCAGCCTCTTCCTCACTCTCCAAACTTGTACAGGTAAAGAGGCATTCAACAATGAAATATTATGGTAGTCCATAAAAATAATGTAAAAGTAAATACCTAGAGGAAAAGTGGAATTAGAACAGATGCTGGACCAACTAAAACCGAACAAAAAATAGTTATGTGGTTATATACACAAATGCACAAACAATTATTTGCGGTCTGAAAGGAGCTTTGAAGTTCAATGTTCTGAAGTAAGAGGTGAAGAAAGGTATCTTTATTTACAAAAGCAGCACTGACACTGTATCAGTGCCCCTATGGTCCAGCAGCAGAAAGGAAACTCCATTTATCAGGAGCTGCTGTCTAACTTCAAAGGGACACTGACAGACAAAATTTACACATTATCACTTCTTACAATTACATAAACATTGGTGCTCACCAGGAATAGTAAAGATGTTACAGCACTGCAAAATGTGTATCCTTCTACCTAAGTTACACGTGAAGCTGAACAGACTCTACCACCTCACCAGTATTACAGCACCTCCACTGACATTGAATACCTTGTGTTCAATTGTGCAACATTTGGATACTACAACTATAATCTGAAGCAATACATACCACTACTACTAACACAGAACTTTCAATCCTTCACACTGAGTTTTGAATGAGCCACATCAAGTTTTACTTTCAGTTCCCAAAAGGTGTTAACTAAATCTCTGTACTGCTGCTTTTTTGGTAACTGAAATGGAAACCAGCCTTCAGAGCAGACACAGCCTCAGCACACAGCTGAAAAGCTCTATCTTGATATTCCTGTTAGCCCCCATATCACATATACAGTAGCAAAGTTGGTTAAGCAGACTGACCAGACCGAAGGTAATTAGACGACTCCTCTACTCTACATTATGACTTTTTTTAATGTACATGATAATCTTGTCACAGCAATCCTTACTACTTCCACGTTCTTCTGGACAGATTTGAAGGATGAGAAAAAGCCACAACAAGCATATAAGAAGTTGATAAAAAAATAAGAGTAGAAAAAAACAAAGGGATACTTTGTAGAAACTACAAAGCTTAAAATAGAACACCTGCTACTAGAAGTCTCTAAAAGGTGCATTGCTACCATTAATTTTGATGAAAAAATGGATTTCCATTATAAATGTGCACACCTTTACTTTGCTACATAGAATTGCAAACTTATTCACACACAGCTACTGAAACAGAATTTACTTTTGTGATAGCACTTAGGAAGTAGAGATACTATAACACGTGACTTGAAGCTAATCTATCACAAGCTTAATTTGGATTTATGGTTTCCTTTCAATTATCCTGTTCAGAAGCTTAACCTGCCTGCTTCACACACACACACAGAGAAGAAAAAAAAAAAAAGAAAAAAGAAAAAAAAAAACCAAACAGGAATTTGTGCTCAGCATTTTTTATAAAACAGCTCTGTTAAGACACACCTCTGTATCTGTGAGTGCTTTAAACGCTGGCACACCCCAGAGCACATGTGTGCAAGCAGATACTGCCCAACATTTTGAGGCAGAGCCAGAATACACTGATCACTTTTCTCCATTAAAGCCTGTTTTATTTTGGTTACTTTACAACTAAGGGTCTGAAACGCAAAAACGGTTTCTCGCCAGTTTTTGGGACTCAGTATCATAATTTCCTATTCCCTAGTAGTTTAGCCACCCTAGGAAAGACTGGCCAACAAAACGAAGGTGTCGAATTCAGGAGGAAGCCCGAGACGCCCCAGGCAGAGCCCCTGCGGCCCGAGGAAGGGAGGGGGCACGGGAATCACCCCAGGCCAGGACGCAAACCCAGGCGCCAGAGCACGCAGCCCCCCCAGACCCCAGCGGGGCCGCGGCGAGGTCTCCGCAGGCTCCCGAAGCAAAAGGAGACGGAACGCAGGCAGCCCTCCTCCGCCCCCCCCCCGCACGAGGCCACACGGAGAGCCGGGAGCGCCGGGTCGCCGCTCTCGGCCCTACTTTCCCCATTCTTCCCAGCTCCCACCGACCTGGAGACGGCCATGGCCGCCCGGAGCCGGGCCGGGCCGACGGCGGGCGGCGGGACGGGGGGGCCGGGGTGCTGCCCGGGCGGAGGGCGCTGGGCCTCGCTCGGGCCTGGGGCGCCGCACCCGGCCTCGGCCCCGCCGGCGATCCGCGGGCAGCGGCTGAGCGCGGCAGAGGCCGGCGGCGGTCGGAGTGTCACTCCCCCGGGCGAGGCGGCGGCAGCGTGGGCGGCAGCGGCGAAGGACCCTCGGAGCGCGGGTTAAAGCCTCGATTCCCCCATCACCAGGGCGAAGCCCAATGCCTGGTTTTATATGAGCAGCCATCTTGTATTTATTCCCTTCCTCCATGAGAGCCGCTTCCTGATTGGCAAGAGCGCCCAGCCGCAGCCAATGGCGGGAGCGCTTCTAAGAGCAAGGAGGGCGGGAGCGCGCAGCGCCCGCACTGAGCAGGATCGGCCATGGAGCCCGCCGGGCCGGCTTGGGGGGCGCTGGCCTCTGCCAGGGCGTTCTATCTGCAGGGCGATGGAGGGGGGCGAACTCAAAGGAGAGCGCCCCAATCCCGAACCCCGGGTGGAGAAAAGGACACGACAACGCGGAGTAAACGCTTTTCTTTCCATGTCCACTGGGTGGTGGCCCTTCTGCCCCGCCAACACGGCGAAAGAGGGCGGTCGGTATTCCCCGAACCAACGCCGCACCCCCCTCTTGCCAAGGTCCGCCGTCTATAGGCCATGCCCGCTGCTGCGGCGCGAAGTCGCTGGCCGTGGGACTACAACTCCCGGCATGCCCTGCGCTGTGGCCGGGCTCGGTCGCGCGGCCCCGCCGTCCTTGCGGGCGGGCGCCGCTCTGGAGCCCCCGCAGCTTGGGGCGGCTGTGACACAGCGGGCTGGTGCCGCTGAGGGCTCACGGCACACGAGGGTGGCAACACCCAAGGGTTTATAAGCGTCGCCAGCCACTCCAGGCATCGACGGGACGGCTGGTCCGGCCCGGTCACGGCGCCTCTGTGAGGGGCCACGTTCTTTCCCGCTCTCTGCCGTCGCCTGAGCTGGGCCAGCGGCCCGTCCTCCCAGCCCGGCGGGTCCCGGGCGATGCTGAAAGATCCCTGGAATCCAGCCCGGCAGTGCCCCTTGTCCCGGGCAGGCACACCAGGCTCCCAAGTGCTCGCTATCAGCTTCCATCAGATCCAGATTAAGAAATTAGCCTTCGACTAATCATTTAAATTAATGGTCCCAGACTGGTACATAAAGTGCCCTGACGCAGGTAACCTTTCATGTGATAAGCTGGAAACAAAAGAATAGATTTTTTTTTTCCTGTAGTGGCATAAACTTGGATAAACACATGAATTTGCATAGTGCTGTATGATAAAGTTTTCCTCTGAAGCCCATTGTGGCGTGAGTGTTTACACCCAACCCTTCTAGAGGGATTTCTGCTCACCCCAGCCTTTCTGGTTTTCTCCCTCTCCCCGGAGACTTAACTCTTCTTGCAT
The DNA here is from genome assembly GCF_017590135.1 of Pyrgilauda ruficollis. NCBI lineage: Eukaryota > Metazoa > Chordata > Aves > Passeriformes > Passeridae > Pyrgilauda > Pyrgilauda ruficollis. The sequence goes on along the minus strand of NW_024513654.1, from coordinate 15,171,735 downwards.
GGGCTCACTCATTCCGTCTCCACGAGCACATATTCCAAACAAGCATTCTAATGCTGGCTGCATTATCACTGTCTTTTGACAGTTCTATCAAGCCACTGGGATATAACGCTTCAATCTATCCTTATCCATGCAGGTCCAGCCTAGACTTCAGTCTTTCCTAAAGTGTGCCCGGGGTGCCACTTTCCTGCCTGTCTCTTCTGCCCTTTGGTGGGAGCACTGTGGCAACTGGAAACTGGCATTGAAGTGGCCCCAAACACTGGCAGTGGGAGTCAGCCTGAGGCCTCTGAGCAGAGAGTGTGGCCAGAGCAAACCACAGACCTGTTTTTCAGCGGTGGACATGGGTTTTCTCACAGTGCTACACACTCAATGACCCAGGTAATGCCTTTTGCCTCTCATGGTTCTGATGCAGTAACTGCCTTTAAATAGATCAATATACCCTCTGTAGCTGAATGCACACAAAAAAGTACAGTGGATTTAGCTGGAGACCAAGAGCCTCTCACCAAAACCTCCCCACACCTTCCTTTCTGCCCTTGTGTTGCAGGTGCACCTGCCTGGGTCCCTGCCCATGATCTCAGGCCCTCTCCTGTGTGTGTATGTGTTTGGTTTAGCCACGTATGGGGAGGGAAGCAGGGAATTGGGGTAGGGAGCAGCAAGGAACAGACTGAGGGCGGAGATATTTTCCTTGTATGTTTGGTGCTGTTGACATGGATGTATAGCAAACATCCCTGATAGTATTTCCGTGTTTGTTTAGCCAGGAATCAGCAGCCATCCTGTCCTACTGTGGACATTATTGAAATGATCCTCAGGTGATAGTTCCAATTCTAACACCTTATTTCCTCTTAGGTTCCTTAAAAACAGTTTTAATTGCAGTCAAGGCAGAGGGCACATCAAATATGCAATAAAATTTGTTTTGGACAGCTCCTACCTGATAAAAATAAATGCAGTGAAAATATTGGTGGTGGGTCATATGCACTGAGTACTTGTTGAAATTATGATAAACTGCACTTCCTGCAAAACAATCTGCAAAAAAAAGAATGATCTGTTATAACAGGCATTCTGGACTCACACACAGTTCATTCAAGTATCACATCATATATATTTGTATTTTGACATGACATTTATGTAAAGCACATCATTACTTAACTGTTCTCTTGTATCTTCTGCTCAATCCTTTCCCTATACCCTATGAAAACTAATTCTTCTTTTTCCATGCATCTGTTCAGTGTCTCTGTAAGTCACACCAATTTTGTTTGCAATTTTTTTACCTATTTTTCAAGGACTACCTATACATTTCCTTCCTTCCTCTTCTGTTAAAAGAATCCCCCCAAAATCTCTTGTGTGCCAGTATATTCTCTCCAACCTGCTCCTAAATTAAATAAAACTCAGTAATTTCACTCCTTTGATATTAATCCTTTGGTTTTAATCAGTAGTTCCTGCATTCACCTCAACTGTTTTTATTTTGCTGTCTTCCTCCTGCCAGCTGTGTTCACCTGCAAACTCTTATTGCTTGGGCTGCAGATGCACAGTGACAGCAGCTCAGGTATGTGCCCTGTTGGCTGCCAGAGCCAGGCAGAAAGTGCTGCAGCCTCCAAGAGCTCCAGCTGTGCAAACAGCAGATGACAGAGGCACCGTTTTTCAGGTGGAATCCCCCTGATTAGACCTGACAGAACGTAATCTTTTACATGTTCTGGACTTTAAGAAAACTAGCTTCCAGTTAGTTTTTTGTGTCTTGAAGGTTTGTAGATTTGTATTGCTCAGGATCACACCAGCCTCTCTGTGGTGGTAGATATAACATTTGCTGCCTTTCAGTTTGATAAAAAGAGATTATTTTCATAAAGCTTGCATGTGTTTTAGTGTCTGTTATTTAATTTCCAAATTCCCTTGGAAAACTTGTCTGAAGAAAAGCTAGTCTTAGAAGCTTGTCCCTGCTTAGCAGTTTGCTTAGACAGCTTCTCTGCTGGTGTCTTAATCACTATGATTATTTTGATAATCTGGGGAAAAATTTCTGGGAGATACATTTATGCAATATGAACTTATGCAGGTAAACCATGCAGGTTCTTTGCAACATGTATTTCTTAGTAATGCTTTCTGTTCTGAGGTCAGCAAACTAACTAGATATCTTGTAGACTATTTCTAACATTTAAGCTTTAAAATTCTTATTTGTTTTTATGTATTTAACTGCTTCTTCTTCAAGTATTATTTAATCTTTCTTGATTTTATTTGATATTTTATATCTATAGGTTAGGCCCCTCTTTACTAGTGTTGTTAAAATCAGAGTCCTAATTGCTGAAGGATTTTTTTCTTGAGTAATCTTGTTTCTTGCTAGCTAATAGTGTCTCTTGCTATTCTGCTTGATTTTTATTTAAAGGTGTATTTATTTTTTCACTAGTTTCCATGCCAACTCTCATGGCTTTTAATTGTCTCATTTTTACTCCAAGGAGGTTTTTTAAGTAGCTACACAACCTTCTTGAAAGCTTCTTTATAGAAAGTCAACTTGTTCATGGCCTTCCTTTTAAGTTCTTCACAATAAGTGCTGGTGGCTGCAGGCTGGATGCTGACTGATAGTTCTCATAGTTTAGAAACACCTCAGACAAGGAAGTGCTGGATTCTGAGAGACAAACCAGGGCAAAGCATTGCCACCCACAGCATGCAGCAGCAACATTTCTGAAAAATGTTTGATGGGCTTCAGTGGATTGCAATAACCACTAGGTAGTGAAAATCACCAACATCTAAAAGATTCCCAATGTCGCCAGAGCTGTGTAATTATCTCATTAGATTTCATTACCTCTGATCACATTTAGCATTGTCAATTTGCAAAAATTTTCCTGAATGAGAGGCTTGTGATAAGACAAATAGAGAGGGAAAACTTGTGTTTCTCTTCTTGTGATTTTCTCCTCTCAGGGATTTTATCTCATGAGGTGGCACAGACTTGATCAGAAGTGTTGCTTCTTGCCCATCTCCATTTTAAACAGATATTCTGTGCAACTGATCAACCTTGTTGTACAAGGTTGTACAACCACCTTGTTTTAGTAGCCATGGACTCTAATTTCTTCAGCATTTAGTTCCATGGTCATGAAATTCCCATTTTCTAACTCAGCTCTATTTTCCACCCTATCTTATAACCCATGAAGACATAAATTACTGATATCCTTTGGAAACCTTTTATGTACAAAAACTGTAAGTTTCTTAGTTTTGTCTAGCAGTTATCCATGATATAAATAGGTTAAATAAATATTTTATAGTTTGGGTAGTTTATTGTTCCTGTGGCATTTTAGGAAATAGTGTTATCTATCCATTGCACACCGTTGGTCTTTTTTAAAAACAAGCTGTTGTGTTTACATTTAAAGCCTCCCTCTTTTAACTCCTCTGTGCATGGAACTACACCACTTTCTATGTCAAGAAAGTAACTAAAGTAAATTTACATTCAGTAAATAAACTTAATACTGAAATATTAAGGGATTAACAGTAATAACTTCCATGGACAATTGCATCTTTATACCTGCTCTCTCTGACTGACATTTATGATAGCAGAGATCTGAATTTATACATAGAAATATATTTATTTAATATTTATAATGCACATACACCTTCATTTATACATAGATATGCATACATATATACACCTATATAAAAATGAATTTAGTATTTCATATCCAGAAGGAAAACTGAAGGGGAGAAAAACTCATGTCTAGTATCTAATTGGGCTTGTTTGGATCAGCGTAACAGATACAAAGGAGCCAGTCAGAGACAAAAAGAAAGGGAAATAATGAGGTCAGACTCTTCCTATAAGTCTGCAGGTCTTTCTACGTAGTCCTGTGGAAAAATGCAACATGAAAATAACATGAGAGAAGCAACTAGAGACCTTTTACTAAGTTTTTCTATTATCTAAAGTTGTGTGGTTTTAAGGGCTTTTTTCTTTATTTAATTTCAGTAGTCTGATTGTTCTTTATTTTTTCATGACCTAATGCAAGAGGGACATTAGTCTGTGCAGTTAAAAAAAAAAAAGTGCATATAATTCCAGTGTGCACAAACTGAATACAAAGAGCATAAATAGAAAAGCACCTCTGTCATCAGGGACATAAGGATTCAGAAGCACACTATAATGCTGAATAAACAAGGCCAGAGGTTTCACATCTAGTCCAGCTCTTTCCAAAAGCTGCTGCTTTTCAAAGATAAAAAAGAAAGCTAATCTGTGGCCATCATCACAAGTTCTGCAGCAGTTAATGAGTTTAAATTAGATTTAAAAACAAGTCTGGTGCACGTACCCTTTGCTCTCTATATTTTTAAACTCCTATATTTAAGTGATGGAAAGCAATAACTGTTTTTCTTTTACTTTAATCTGCAAATATTGTTTCTCAGAATATTTTTTAGGCCTATGAAAGATTTCCAGCATGTAGTGTGAATATCATAATTTACCATTTACCGTACACCAGAATTGCTACTGAATATCTACAACATGATGTTGATACCAGGATGGGATGATCCTATTTTTCATCTGAAGTGTGCAGACAAGGATCAATCAGCTCTAGCATTTGGATATACCCATTTATATTCTTTTAAATGTACTGGGTGCATCTCAAAGATGGACTGAGATAAACAGATGTTAACAATATCTCTTTTCTTCTCCTAAAAGAGTTAATCTTGTTTTATGGACTTTTGTTTGGTAGTATAACTGAAAATAAAAACTTCTTTCTGCTTATGTTAGAAGACGCCCTTTGAAGAACTACATGGGGAACATCCTCATCTGTAACAACTTTATCAGACTTATCTATGTTGAGGGTTCTTTCATCTTCCTTTGTGGAACATTCAGTCCTGAGTGTTCCTCATAAAGGAATAAATGTCTCCTGCTTTCAGTATGTATTTTATTGACCTGCTTGTACTACTTAGAGAGTTACTTCAGATTTGTTTGTTACACTTTAACTAATTTATAACTGTAAGTTTTGTGTGATGGATACAGTAATAGCAACATTATGGTGTGTTTTTGTGCTGTCCTGAAAGTGTGAGATAAGACCACTATGTACCTGTAATAGACAAATTGAATTTTATTCACGGATTCCTCAAATGATGGGATTCCTGATACTCAGTAAAAACTGAGCTTGTTTTCAATTCTGGAATAGGTTTGTGGAGTAGTTTCTTACTTGATTGTGTGAAATTCTCACTGGATTCTATAGGGAATATCATCAGGATATTATACTACACATAGACAAGATTTAAAGCTTAGAGAGAAGCCTTAATTAGTTTTAAGATCCCACATGACTTTACTGTAGGATTAGAGGTCTGAGTGCTCCTGTATTTTTTTGATAAGTGTTATTTACATCAGCTCACACAGAGCCACATGCACAGCTCAGAAGACCCAGATAAGAAGTTGCCAGGAACTCCTCCTCCAGCATGTGTCCTCTTTTTATACCCAGTAATCTTTCACCAGTTTTTCACACATGCATCTTTTGCACGTTTATTCCCTCACACCAGTGACTCTCTCCCCGACACTTGCATTTTCATTTTCCCTCCTTCATTTTTGTTTTTTAAAACCTTTCTTTTCCTGCCCTTTCCCCACAACCCCTTCATTGTCTTCTCATCTCAGGACAAAGAATCAAGTTGCTTGCTCACCTGGTTTGTTTTTGTCATCTGTTTTTCTGGCTCCCCACGAGAGGAAGAAAGGGAGCTGCTGATTTGGTAATTGCTGTTCACTGGAACCAGTAAGGCACAGTCTGCTGACAAGTGGAGCAAGTAGCAGTCAGCCTGGAGAGGAAACAAGCTCTAGTTGTTGGTGACAGCATGGAAGCTATTGCTTTTTGTTTGCACACACATTTTAAATAAACTGCTCTTTACAGCAGCCAAGAATTCATATCCCCTTGCTAAACCCCACATGGGGGATACCTTCTTTCTTTTCTCAGCATTGAGCAGGTTGTTAGGCCACAAATGACCTTTGGGTGCCTGCATTTCTGGATGCTTCACATAAGATATTTTAAGAAAGAATTGATCTCCTTTGAGAAGATGCTGCTCAGGTCATTGAACTGTTGGTCCCGGCACACTGCTTGTAGTAGTGTCCCCAAATTTGATGGGTAACATCACTGATCATTTTTGCACACACAAAGAGAAAGCCTGCAGCTTGCTATCAGTTACTTCAGAGGCAAATAAACAGGGAAGGAGCTGAATTGTGGCTCCTTGTAGGTCATTTACCCTTTTGCCTCAGCTGAGAGAAAAAGCAATCACATGCAAACCTTTCTAGCCCTTTTATAGGTAACCTTGTTCTTCACACAGAAAACTGAATGCTGTACATTGTAGATTTCTACATATAAATTTAGTTGTATCCATGTGTTTTAGTTTCCTGTTGGAGCTGACCTCTCCTTTTCCCAAGCCATTCTCGGGAATCAGCCTTCTGCACAGAGCTCATGTAAACTTTCAGTGTTTTCCAGGAATTACCTGAACATTTCCTAACTCAGAACAATCATAGCTCAGGGGAAGCTGGCATGAAAGCTTCACCATCTGATAGAAATCCAATGAAAACGTAACTTCAGGACAGCAACAGAAAAGTTTCTGAGAGTTGAGTTCAACAGTTATATATATTAGAACTGTTACAATTTCATTAAATAATCTTGTGCTCAGTCTGAATTTTCTGTATTCTTGTGTTTTTCTTAAAAATTTTCACACTCAGGGCAGTGGGAAACCAACACTATCTGGCTTTTTATGCTCTGTGATACAACAACAGCTAGTTCTATGTTTGCTGAGAACATACATGAAGTGACCAGAAAAATTTTATGACCTTTTCATACAACTAGGAAATAAATAAAGGTATTGTTTTTTATTTATGAGTGCTGCTGTAATACAATATTCCCTTAAAAAAACCAAGAAACATTTAATTTCATTCTCTACCATGTGAATTTAATTAGCAATTAAATAGTACAGATGTGAATACACAGTGATGAACCAACTGTGGAATTTGAGATAAATGTCAGCTGGAGTTCATAATGTATTTATGTGGGCTTAGTTCTGCATAATTCCATTAGGAACAATAAGATGGAAAGCCTTATCCTAAATTATAAATAAATAAACAAAATTATGTCTATTTCCATATAGTCCTCTCAAAACCACTTGTGGAAACATCATGTCTAGCAATATTCCCTGAAGAGCGACATTCAACATAGGTAGGAAAATGACATTTATTTTCTTAGATAACAGAATATCACCACCTGGTTGTTTGCACCTGAACCCTCAAAGGGTCCTGCAGGACCTGACCAGGGCTGGTAAGAGCTGCTGCTGATCCTAACTTCTTATGCCACGTTTCATCTTCACTGAGCTTTCCAGTGCACCAGCTTTTCAGCTCTTCAGTCTGAAGTAGCAAAGGATTGACTCTAGGGTCACTGCAATACTAAATAACAAACCCCAAAACAAAAATACAAAGGGCAAATGGTTGCTGTTCTTTATTCACTTTATGAATACTGCATACATAGTAGAAAAAACCTCAACCAAATGGTTGTAATATCAGTGTGCAATTCTTCGATCCCTGTTGGAAAATGCCAGGAAGGATGTTTTTATTGTTGATTTTTTAAAAGGATCTAGCACTATTGTAAGCCCATGTTGCAGATCTTTCTTGCTTCCAAATAAAGAAGTCTAGATAAAGATTCTCATCTTACAGCTCAAATTGAAAAAAAAAAAAAAAAAAAGGCAGGCAAGGGAAGGAACAAATGCCTTTTCGTAACATTTAGTGTTCAGTTCCACAACCGGTTTATACAGACAGAGCTTCATTCCTGAGACCACATGAATGAAGCTCACCATCAGATTTGATGGCAAATACAATTTAATGGGAAATACAAAGCTGCTGTGAAAATGAGAAAACTATTTACTTTGTACAATGAACAAAGCCAAAGTTGTTTTACCAGTTGCACAGGCAATGAAGCATTTGCAGTATGAATTTATACCCAAGGAGTCCTTTGACTAGGGGAATTGTTTGCATGTGTTACCAAACAACAGGAGTTACAAGATACTCCAATCTACTTCTTATTTAGTACAGAACCACAAATTCAGAAATGTGGGTTTTGTGCTGCCATTAAAAGCCAAAAAAAAAAAAAAAGAACTTTCTGGATTTTGGTACAAATGCTTTTTTCCCCAGTTTTCTAGTGTATACCTACACCCTCTTGCTCTCTTGCTTGATGCTTTAAGCTTTGCTTTTAAGGCAGTGTCTTAACTGTATGACTTAAGTAGTTTGCATTGAATTGTCTACTTTAATATAATGCTCTGCCTTTATCCTTATTTATTGTGATGCATTTTCAAGTATTACTTCATTAAAATGTAATAGTAATGAAAAATGTAGGTATTTTAATTTACCTAAGTATTATAGTAATACTGTTTTCCATCCTATGAAATGATTTCCTTATCCATAGTAGGAGCTGTTGGTGCTACAGTGCAGCTGCTGGCATAAATTCAGTTACTGTTTGTTGCACTACCTTTGTGAGAGCCACAGGCATTTCAGGAGACCGTTCAATACATGGCCCTTAAAAGGAGCTCACCTGAAGAAGTAAGTTTTCTGTTCTGATTACCTTGCTCTGCTGTAAGAAGAAACTAGTAAACAACAGAACTGAGGAGCAGGACAGATGTGACTGACAAACAAGGAGGTGTAAGTTCATAGGCACCAGTCCCTTGGCCAGTCGAGAGAGTGAAAGTGACACACATGACCTACCTTGCTTAGGATTCTCACCAGCTGAGAAACTGGTGAAATTTACCTGCAGTGGGCTATTCTGAAACATAGATAACCTAAGGGATCAGGAAAAAATACACAATCAGGATGAGATATTCCAATTACTGAAAAGCAAGTTTGACATTTAGAATATTCAAATTCCACTTGTTTACATGTTCTTAACAATCTGGGAAAAATTCTGCTATGAAAAAGAATGCAACTAGGTCAGTTCAGTGGATGGTACAGATAACATGGAAGTAAATTGTGGTGTTGCAGTGACTTTTAGCAGTAATTCAAAGTTCTGTTTTCAAATTAAAGGATGAACTGGACATGAACCTGGCTTCATTCATTTCTAAGTATTTTCCCTATAATTTCAATGCAAGTCTACCTGATAGTACAGTGTTTTATTATGCATCTGGAAATCACATGTATTTTAAAGAACTGTAAAACAAAAACCAAACACAATCACTCAGAAAGTTGTTTGCTTTCAGGGGCTGTTTGTCTCAGGGTTGCAATTTTACTAAAAGGCAGGACTGCTTTAATTCCATGTGTACAGAGACATTGTCTCCAACGACATTTAACAAATACAACCTAATAAATGTAAAGAACCAAATATCAGTAGAAGCTAATCTTACAATAGAGACCTGGTCTTTACTACTGAAATTTTCATTTAACTAATTTGCTTTGAAAAGAAAATTGGTCCACATACAAAATAAAATGGGTAAAAGCAATTCTAAGCTGAGCAAACATTGTCCTTTTTATCAGTTCCAGTTGTAGTGGTCTCTTGGCGGTAAATCATAATGGGATCTCTTGCCCTCTCCAGGTCCACAGTCTAGTGGCAGACCATAATTGTAATCAACTGTTACAACTGGTAATCTTTTACTTTGTTCCATGCTTCTGGTAGTTTCACCCTGAAAAGGCTTTCTTTCATAGTCTATTGAACTATCTTCTTGGTGTATGGATGAAGACGGGTGCATTGTTCGTGAAGAGTATGGTGCAAATCTGTTTTTTCCTCTATTAAATTCCTCTGAGGGATGCACTCTCCTATTGTCTTCAGGACAATGTGGTCGATTACTGCAAGAACACATATGACAGTGAAATTCTTAGAAATAAACCAGTTGATTTATTGCTGATGGCCACCACTAGAAATTAACTGTGTCTAACACTGAAAGAACAATTCAAACCTTCATTCTTGTTTTTACCCCCTGAAATTAAAATCCTCTGTATGGATATTGCAGACTTGTTTGTATTAATTTTCCAACTCTAGTGATTAAAATTACAACTCTTTACATTAAATAATTCTACTAGAGCAAGTTTTGTTTCAAGTGCTGTTTACCATTAAAATTCCCTCTTTACTGAGGATATCTTTATCTAGGGGACCTTTTTTTCCTAAGTCCATGTTTTCATTTTTGTGTACAATATGGAACAAAAGCTCTTTAGTACATAGCCTCAACAGGCAATAGTGTACTTTGGAAAGTATTTTAATTATTAATTATTCTGCAACAGAAGACTCATTCTCCTATAAAATACATATGGAATGGTCTAAAAATGCAGATATTATATATATATATATATATATACACACACGCACACACACACATTTAATTTCTCTTTACTCTCAAATATGTTCCTTACTTGGTAAAGTAAATGGTGTATAAAGCCAATTCAAAACAATCTCTAAAAATTTTTAAATCTTCTCCCTTACTGAACCATAGATTCAGTTAGACTGGAAAGGATCTCTGCAAGTAGCTAGGATGACTCAAACTAAGTCTCACTAGAAGAGTTTGTACAGGGGCTACGTCCATTCTTAAAGGATGTGGGACGCTGGCTCTGGGCAGCCCAGTTCAGTGTCCACCATCCCACACAGTAAAGCTCCACAGCTCGTTGTACACAGCACTTAGGAGTTAGATACAGCATCTGTGCTTTGCTTTTTTGCTCACTGATACTTGGATTTTCATATTCTGTAGTTCATTACCTTGAACTGTGCTTGTCAATGATTACATCAGGGATTCACACAATAGTAACACTCAAAACTCAGCAGCAATGGAACACAAATTATCTGCTCAGTGCTCAGATCCAACGGCTTAAACTGCATTTAAGCAAAAATATTAACACAGATTTTTACACTGTGCAGTTAATTTGTATTTCTTAGCTGGGAAACAGGGGGAGTAATACTACAAAGCTAAGCCAGGAAACAGTGTATGATACCTGATACTTACCTGTAATTTCTGTTAAAGTCATCATTATCAGACCCGTAATCCCTGTGAAGTGAAGGAGATGAGGAGAAATGAGGTTCTGGTACATTTTCGTGGGAAGGAAAGGACTGACTTCTGCAAATAACCAAAAGAACTGCATGTTAAGAAGACTGCCAACAGTTGTAAGATTTGGAAAAAAAATACACATCAAATGAAATGAAATATTTCTTCTTTTAACAAAGATTACTTAAATTTTTAATAAAAATTGTAGTAACTGTATTAATTTAATACCTCAAAATCACATGCTTCACTGTAATAACATCCTCTGTTTTAGCTGTACAATGGAACAAATTAAATCAAACTTAAGTAGTCCAATGAATCTGAAATACATTCTGCAATATTAAAAGTATTTTGAAATATGTCAGAACCCAACAGGTTTACTAGTAAGTGATGTACATATCTGTGAGAATATAATGCAAGTTCTGAAGCAGATTCCTAACAAATTATTAACTCATGGAATAGACAAAGGCAAATCAAACTTCCTTGTAGCACTCCTGTTTATCTGAGGGCATAAATAATATTTCATATCCTCTTTTGCCCAGAGGACTTCTTTTTAAGCATAAGTTTCTGTACAAAACAAAGTGGGACAAGAGTTTTGTTTCAAGCTGACTAAAAGGCAAAGGAAACACAAATTTTAAAGAAGCACAACCTTCTAATTAAGGAAACACTGGCTTTTGAAACTGTGGCACTCCAGCTTACATCAAACACTTCCATAAGTCAAAACAAGAAAAGTTAATGAACTGATCATTTATACAGAAAAAGGATGATTGATTTTTTTAAAATTATTTTAAAAAATAATTTGAAATTTAAGTTAAAACTGCTCAGGTTTACACTTTTATTCTCTAATTCTGTTCTTACAGCTCAAGGATGCTTTACCTGTCTGAACACCATTCACGTGGCAAGTCATTGTGACCTGGATGATCGTGAAAAGGTCTTGGCCTTTGTCCGTGCCCTTTATTACCATAATCAAAATCTTTAGATTGAGTCTGTTCCTGTAAGCCATCATAAGGCTGAGGGTCATGAAAAGGTCTGCACCTTTGTCCAGGACCTTTATTATCATAATCTTTCAGTTGCATCTCTGTTTTTAAGTCATTACGAGGCTGGTGATCATTGAAAGGTCTCAACCTCTGCCTACGACCCCTCTTAACAAATTCAAAATCTCCCAATTGCATCTGTGTCTGCAAGCCATCATGTGACTCGTAGTCATGGAAGGATCTTAGTCTTTGGCCAGGACCTCTACTGGCAGAATCTAATTCTTTTAACTGCATTTGAGTCTGAAATTCATCATGAGAATGGTGGTCATGGAACAGTTTTCGCCTCTGGCCACGGCCCCTGCCACCGAAATCAAAATCCTTTGACTGCCTGTCTTCCTCCAAATCATTAGGAGGTGGATGGTCAGGAAAGGATCTCTGCCTCTGTTCCCGTCCTCTGTTGAAGTCAAAGGACTGTCTGTCTGCTTGCAAATCATCATGAAACTGGTGTCCATGAAAAGGTCTCAAACTCTGTCCATGTCCCTTGCTACTGAAGTCTAGGTCCTTCAGCTGCGTGTCTTCTTGATAATCATCATAAAACTGGTGATCAGTAAAGGCTCTTTGTTCTGGTCCCCTATTGTAGTCCCAGTTTCTCATCTGCACTGATGTTCTTAATTCATCCTGAGTTTGATGGTCATGGAATGGTCTTCGTCTTTGTCCAGGCCCCTTATTAACGAAGTCAAAATCTCGCAACTGCATCTGTCCTTGCAAATCATTGTGAGAGTGGTCATCATAAATTCTTAATCTTTTCCCAGACCTGTTGAGAAGTATTGAATATCATTCTTAAAAGTCCTACAAGTCATTAATGAAAACAATTCCTTTTTAACCAAGAATTTACATGAAAGACCTTAATCAAATATGAAGGTATCAAAATTATTAATAATCCAAACTGTATGTAAGATTATAAAACCCTCAGTGTTAAAGCAGAAGCTATGACAAACATTCAGTTGTAATTCTATAGTACTTGTTAAACTGGAAAAACCAGTGATTCAAAATTTATTAAAAATAACTGCAGATTATTGTAGAATAATGAAAAAGGACAGGCAAAGTAAAACTGAATTTTCCTAAAGTGAACTAATTACTTACAGACTTCTAACAGCATACATTCCCTTTCTTACCCTTATCTTGTTGCTTTTTTGTCAAATCCTGTAAACACATTTTATGTGGGTAGGCTATATTAATAAAATGTCTGTCGAGTATCTATGGTATTTTCAATAAGAAAAAATTCTTTTCTCTTGTGGTTTTTTTGTTTTGGTGGCTTTTTTTTTTTTTTTTTGTTTTGAATTCCATTTTTCAGCCTATTACCCCTGAAAATCTTCATTTGGGAACCGCTCTACAGGTCCTTCCATTGCATGTGGTGGTGGGATAATATCTTCATCTGCATCCCATACATCCATTCCAAGGTTACTAAGAGGGAAAAAAACATCTCACATAAGCTTCCTTTTCTAAAGCATACTACTGACAAAGAAAAAACCCATTTCCATAAAATTCTTCAGTTCTGAATCACAGAAATTTTATGTTAAGTAAAACTTACAGACAACTCAGAAAATATTAATCTTGTAAATTTATTTTAAAAATCTGACTCCAACTTAATCCTGCAGAGACGATGAAACAACAATAAAAGCAAAACAAAGGACCTTCAATTAATCTAAAAAGAAAAAAACCACTCAGGTATTAATTTTAAAATCCATTTACTGCTACAAGGCATCATTGACACAAATACCTTAGGAAGACGTAAAGGCTGGCTGTTCTTAGGAGCAGATGATAAGCATAACATTCTTAAACATCAGAAATACAACTACTATGAACACAGGGGACAAGAACAATGTTCCACTTTCCTGTATTTTTTTTATTTTTAAAACCTTTCTACCTTTTTTTTTTTTACTGTCTTGTTCTACAGTGCCAACAACAGCAGACAGATCACAGAGCTTACAAAGACATCTTTGCAGTGGCTCCTTTCAGCTTCTGAGAGAATACAGACTCAGTACATTTGTCACAGTATGATAAAAGCACAACAATGTTCAGTAGTAGCTGTCAGATTAAAAACAATCTTTCAAACTGTATACATTGAAAAGATGAACAAACTACACTGCACTTCATGTTATTCATCTGAGAATACACAAACAACCACACATGTTTTACATCTATGTGTAGTTTCATATTAGAGGTTTAAGAGGAAATTAATTTTGGCTTAGGACTGGAAATGAACTTTTAAAAGTGCCAGGAGACATACTAGAAGATGTTAAGCATACAACTAAAAACTTCTGCTCACCTTCGCATGGGCTGTGTCCTGAGATCTGTGAGATACACGAGGCCGTCCATGCGGTGACCTCTGGCATCGCCAAAAGCTAAAGAAAAGAAAACACAGTCTAATGAAATGTGGTCAAACTGAGCCACAAAAATGTGAAAGGCAAGTTTCTGTTCCCCATGAGATGCTGAATTTGAAACAATTCTAACTTGGCATTAAATATTTCGGCAAGCTGGCATCATTGCAGCATTTTTTAAAAAGACCCCTGAAACTAGTAGTGGTAGCAAACTATGAGTGAAAACTCTTTCAAGTAAAAATAAAAAATTTAAGCAGATAAAACATACTCCTCTTATGCTTTCAATTTGCTATTGCTCAAGTCCTGCCTGGAACAGAATCAACAGTCAGCTATAACATCTTCTATATAAGCCAGCACATGAAATTATTGAAAAGATACTAAAATACAATTGTTGTATTTGTGAGTTTTTAGTAATTGTGAAGTACAACCTGACGTGTGCCTTAGTTCAAAATATGTACCTACCCTGAATTGCTGCCTCTGGATCCCAGCCTTCAACATCTATAAGATACCTGAAGAAAAATATGACTATGTTATTGTCCCAAAGGGAACACAGAGTAATATAAGGATGCTACTTTTTGTGAAGAATAATTTCTGCTTTCATACAGCCTTACCTACATATAAGATAGCCAGTTCTATTAATTCCGTTAGTACAGTGCACGCCAATGAGTTTCTCTATCAAAAAAGGAAAGAGTTTTTAATAGTCCAGAAAGTAAAATTAATAGAAAGCTAGCACAATACAAAAAAAAAAATAAAATCTCTGCTTTTCTACCAAAGTAATAATAAATAATGCTTGCTATTTAAAAATTCTACTGTCACGCCTGTAAAACAAGAGACACATCCAAACAAGACACATGTCCTCTCCATGCTGGTTCTCTGCAGCTGCTAGCTCACTACTTCCAAACCTGTGATGGCTGAGATTTACTCTGCAGAATGTAGAAAAAAAAAGAGTGATAGCAGGTAAAGCACCTAACCTCAGCCACTGCAGTAACAGGAGAAAAAGAATAAAATATGGGTTTGAAAGCAAATCTCAACAAGCAAATGTAGAACTGAGGAACTTAACTTGCACATAATGCATCTGAAAGTATGAAAAGCTTAGGAGTATAATACATGGAGAAAAAAAGGACCAGTAATCTCTACAGAAATCTTTTTAAAAAAGATTATACTAATCGGCCAAAGGCTAAAACAGTAACTTACTACAGCTAGGGTGTTTCAAATGAGAGACTTCCAACAGCAACAGGGAAACTCTAATACAGTCATGCAAGGCACTGGTAAAACCCCATCCACACTATTTCTATTCATATTGAAGTGTAATGAAAAACAAACAAGTTAGAGATATATATACATGGTTTTTTTGTTTTGGTGGCCTACTATATATATTTAGAAAGGGCTACTATGTTGGTCATAAAAGAAGGAAGTCTGTAAAACCAAATCTGAGATACTGAATGTAATACTGGAGACAGAGAACAACAATACTTAAAGGGCAAAGCTGGTGGAAGAATAAATGTATAACTGATTAAGTTTTAGGCTAGATTTTTGAAGAAAAATTATCATCATCAGAAGAAGAACAAAGTTTTGGCAGAGTACTGACAGATGGTCTTTGAAACAGGACATAGATATACTTTTGAATGCCATAAAATATAACTGAGACAAAATATAACTGTTTGCCACAGATTGTGACAGTCAAATTGCCACATAAGTTCATTACAAGTTGATGTCCTAACAACTCAAACACTAAAAAAGACTCACCTTCTTAAAATGTATTTGTAAAAAGAATTCTGAGATATTTTAGGGATTATCTAAAACAGAGGCCAAATTACAAGGAGGAAAGATCTCTCAAGTCAGAAGTTGCATAAGCTCTGCCAAAATGCCCTTACAAGCTATAATACAATGCCCTTACAAGCAGGTCAATATCCAGTAAGAAATCAAGAACTGATTCTCTCAAGATCAGATTTAGATACACACAATTTTTTGTCACAAAAAAAAGCACTAGATCCAAACCAAAAGAAAACTAATAATCACCAGGTAATTTCCTTAAGCCAAAAAAGAGCAAAGGAAGAACATACAAACTAACTTCCTGAGCAAGGACAAAGGCTTTTTCTTATACTTTTTCATCTTTCCAGTAGTTCTAATTCAGGCTCTTATATCTGAAATTTAGGTCAGAACTTTTTCACAAAACAGTTGCTCACTCACAGGAAGACCCTGGTTATGCTTTGCAGTAAAAACTGTATGCACTTGGGCAGTTAATATTTCTACTTTCTCAAAGGAACCACAGCAAACATCACAAAAAGGCCTGAAACAATGGTCCACCATTACTGGAGAAATAAACAGGTAAAATCTGCCTATAAAGAATCAAAAAAAAAAAAAAGAAGTGGGAAGTTTAAAGTTACAAACACACACTAATTTATTTATACAAAAAGCACCTTATCCAATCTCAGCAAGAATTCCCTGTTGCACAGACACTGAAACAGCAGCACAGCCACACTGTGGAAACACTGACACTGGGTCTGTAATCAGATTTTCAAGAACTGTTCAGATCCGAGGGCAATAATGGATTCCTAAGGCAAAGAACACTACTACAAAGAACCATCAGACTAAATGGACTGAAGCTGCTTACACATATCAGTGCCCAGTGCCATCAGAGACCCACAGTGCTATTTCAAACATCCACCAAGGGCTGGCAGCTGCAACACTCAGGATGGTAAACAATTGGGTCACACACAGGAAGGCCTTGCTGCAGTTACTTTGACACATAACACAAATGAGTCTATTAGGAAGGGCATTAAAGTTACCAGTCATTTAAAAAAAAAAAAAAAAAACATGTTCTGATTGAAATAATACATAGTTGCTTGTATAATGGATCTTATTATGATAATAAAGTGAAAAGTGCTGCAGAAAGCCCGAGATCCCTGGTGTCATAAATGTTATTGAATATTGAAATTAGTAAATGACACTGTTAGCACTGAAATAAAATTTTGGTGAGTTTTTTTTTACAGCATAGGATGCTGATATTTACCATTTCCTGCATTTTCCCAAAGGAATTTTCTGACCCACTTTTTGAACTGTAGGATAGTAGCATTATCAGGGACCTCCAGTCCAACAGTATAAAGTTTCTTATACTGCACACTTTTAGGTAAATCCTAACAAAAAAAGAAAAAAAGCAATGGTAAAAATTACTGGGGTCTTGCAACAAGGAGAAACCTTAAGCAGCATCTAACATAATGACAATGTAAAGCAGTTGTTTAAATCCTGAATAGAAACTGAAAACAATCTTGACACAATTCTATAAACTCTCAGAAACTATCAGTAACATTTCTACATGAAAGACCATGTCAAACGAGGAACCGTTCCTACGTAAGATTTATTTATCCCTGCTAATAAGGCTGCACATTAACTAAGGGACCGATTTCTTGGCATTCCATTCTAACCCATTTTACAATTATTAGCAGTATTTATCCCTCCTACCCACAAATTCACATACAAATTCACTCCCTTAATGCCTAGAGCCCATGTGCATACAAAGATTTGCATTCTGATACAACACTATCATTTATTCTCCTCTTCAACAGGAAGCTGATTAATCACAATTGTTCGAACCATTGTGATGGCAAAAACTTTTAAATTGATAAAGCAGTTTAAAAATGTACACCTTCTTAAGTGGACTTCACTGAGCATCAGTAAAAAGAACCACCTAGGAATAAATGAGAATATCTTCAGGATGAGGGATATAACTCTTCTGCACTTTTTGTGCAGTGCCTGGCACTGAAGTCTTCATCCATTACTGAGTTACCATAATATTAATAAGCCATAAATGCAACTAGCTGGGAGAATGAACTATTTCCTCCACGATAAAACATTTATTTTCTATTGGAGACATAAAAGTAGGCTAGATAGTTTGTCTATTCCAATTCAAGGTAAGAAAACGTGTGAACACTTTAAAACAAAAGTTGCAGTAACTATTTTACATTTTTATTAGGCTTTTGTTACCTTAACTTCATAGTATCGCGTGGTGTATGTTAAATCGATAATTAATCCAAGCTCCACATTTAGGGCTTTCATTGCAGCAATTAAGTCTTTTGGTGTAAATTTCTGGGTTGGGGTAAGCCTCTGGTTAATTGCCTACAAAGAAAATGGAAAAGAAATCTTTTCTTTTTACATTCCAATAATAAGACATTTGTAATATTTATCTGTTTTAATTAGTACTAGGAAACATCAATATTTAAAAGAGTGTTTAATTATCAGAACCACATCCATGTATTATACAGGTAAGAGGAACCCAAAAGAAAGCAAAAATTTATGTATTCCTATTTAGATGAAAATGCAAGACCATGTGAGCATTTCTGCTTGTACAGTGTTAACAAACATTATTAAAATTAGCTCTAATTTGATAGACCCAAAAATTCTGAAAAATGCAGCATGTATATATTGATTTCTCTGTAACGATAAAAAGCAAAACACTACAATCTACTTCCCCCAAACAAATTTTGTCCTGCACAGTAACTCAAAACTAAAAGTGTATTTCACATAAAACATAAGAAATTGTGATACAAGAGTTCATTTCTAAAGGTTTAACTTTCTTCCCACAAATGTTGTGCAGACATTTTTATCCCTCCTTCATCTCCTGACAGAGTGTACTTGCATATCATTTAGGACTGGGGTATATTAAATAAGACTAAATATCGTGACTAAGAAAGCTGTGTGTTGGTGGATAATGAATAATTCATTTCATTTGACAAACAGTGAGAAAAATGTTTACTCACCCTATTGTAGCTGTGGTTTTTGAAATGTGTTCTTCACTTTAGGTATGAAAATGCCTCATATACTCAAGACTGGATTTTCTCTGAACAGTGCACTTGTCCATTGTGGGAGCCTTTTGACACAGGCTCAGCCAGAACCAATAAAGACAGTGGCAAAAGATGCAGCAGCCTCAACCACCTGTCAGTTCCTTCGTCAACAAGAAATTCAAGCAGACTGGACTCAGAACTATTGGAAAGGAAGGCAGCCACAGACCACATACTTCTTAGAACCACAGATGCTATAGGGTAACTAACCATTCCTTGTTTTGACTGTACAGATTCTAATGTAAAATGCTAGCAAGCACTTGTCTCGAGTCTGGAAACAGAGACAGGAAACCGAAGTAAAGAATAAACAGCAGGGCAGTCATATCAAAGCAGGTATGTGATTAGGAAGCTTGAGCTGAAAGGAGGAGGATTGAAAGGAAATATAAAGTATTCAGTCCTATGTATTTCAGATACCAGTGCATTGCTGAAAAAAGCGGATGTTGTAGAAATTTAAACAAAATGAACATGAGCCAGATATGTCACTGCTACTCAGCAGTGACTCTTAGTACAATCTGAAACTGAACTTAACAATTTTGAGGTGACAGAGGTGAATCTGCAAGAGGTCTATGGTAGAATATTAAAAAATTTTTACTATATGACATGATAGAAACTGAGAAGGAATGTAATTTACAAAAATAAGGTCTCTTCAAACATACTGATTGAGTAGACAGTCATATGTATTATGAAACACTATGTTTCGAAAGGCTTGCTGGAATTTTCTGAAAAACTCCTGCCGAGTCCTCAGTAGTTTAGGTGTTTAATAGGGCTTTGAGAATGTGAGAAATCTGAACCAATTCTAAAAATCCTCCTATGGCATGGGTAAGAAATTGCTCAATTCTTACTACACTACAATGTTACTGTTAGCACTATAATGGTGATGTGAAAGACAGAAAATCCTTCCAAGTAAACACATGTTCTTTACTAACATCACATCTCTAAGACAACAACCCTGTATCTTCAAATACTGAAAATATGTTTTTTCCCTTTGGGAGAAATCACCAATCAAGTTCCTAATAAACAGCAAAGAAGCAAACTGCTGCATATTTAAGAGGTTTGTTTGACCAATTTAATAAATAATAGGAGTTCCAACTAACTATAACCAGTCAGGTCTTCAGCGTTTTCAGACAGATTGACTGACCACCTCTGCAAAGACATCACAGGCTAGCCAGTTACACATTTTATGTGTGTTCTGCCACAAACTCCATGACCTTCAAGTCTCTGGCAGACTTGTCATTTCCCTGTCTTGCGTAGTTGAGACTGAACAAACGGAAGGGACAGAAACGTTACAGATTTTGCATCCTTGGGTACCAGACTTTATGTCTGGACAAGACAGCTTCCTAGAACAGAGATCTATGCCCCAGTGAGACCAGTAGGACAGGAAATGAATAACAAGCTGATGTGGAGCAGTCCTTGTGACAAGAGCAAAGAAGCCAATTATAACTTTCCTGGATTTTGTATTCACAGCTTGATTTGCTGACCGGCAGTCTTGGTGGAAAATCATACAACTGCTGTACAATCCACCCACATCTTGGAGAACAGGACATGTTAAGTGTGAGATCCTTGGTGCCCAAGCAACCAAACTATCATCCTAAAGCTGTAAAAGCAGCTGCAGGAAGGAAATCCTGCATGTCACTTCAGTCATTCCTAATAAAACTGAACTGAATGGTGGCTGAAAACATAATAGGTAGTAATATACCCAAATAACCAAATTTTTGGTGTATGAATACTAGAGAGCAATCTGAAGACAAAAGCTTAGACAGAACATTTCCCTTTAACTGCTAGAGTTATGTCAGACCACTGTACTTTCTTTAAAAGTGCTTAGAAACTTTTATTTTCCCTGTATCTAAAGCAAGGACTTGTAGAAGTCAATTTAAGCAGCACTTGTTCTATTTGCCTTTCTGTATAAATAAACACTAATTTGCCCTATGCCTCCAAAAAGGCCTAGGCACTAAAGAACTGAACAGACTCAACAAGACAACGTCCACGTTTTAGAAAGAAAGAATTTAAAGATTGAACTCAGTATACTTAGCAGCTTAGGATGGCACTTCACGTTAGCAAGATTCTAAAAGAAATACTAATAAAAGTACTCTTAAAATTAATTAGTAAAATAGAAGAAAAGTATGAAGACTTCTTTTTTAGCTATAATACATTCCACCAGATCACTGAAGCTTTTCACTTACGAAATTGCTAATTTGGATCTATAATTTTTAAAGCTCTGCAGTGGCTGGTATCCTTCAATGAGTGCTTAATTTCCATAAAATTATACTTTGGCTTACACTGCCTAAACTGATATTCATATCATAAACTCTTCCATATGATTTTCTTAAAACAGCCATGAAAAGATATTTAATAAGATTATGAATTTAGGCCACTTAATAGCAATCAAATGAAGTATGCTCATTGATTTAGAAGCTTGATTATTTTTAAAAGATAAATAAAAACAGTAACATCAGATATGAAGAAAAATAAGAAAAAATATAGAATGTTATTTTAAAAAGCCAGATGGTTGAAAGGCTTAGATCTGAATAAATTATTTTTCTAAAAACCTTTATTGAAATTTGCATGTATAGTCATGCTATTCTTTATTACTTTTGCAGTTTATCTAATACAGCCAATTTGCAGTTACTTTTATACATACCCCTTTTAAAGGTACTTTGAATGCAATAAATCTTGTTCCTGGTATAGGCTGTCCAACTGGTGTCAAACTCCGCCACCTGTAAGGACAGAAATATTAAATTTTAAATATTTTCAAGTTGCATGATTCAACAGAAGACACCTGCAGCACAAAACACATGAAAATTGCTGTTATCATAAAGTATAATTAGGTCCCCAAATTTGAAATTATTCCATGAAGCAATTTCAAAGTATCACCAGGACACTTGAAAAGAGTCTTTTCCCTTCCTTCTTCAACTTCCAAGAAGTTCCTCTCCTCAAAATGGCAGGATAAGTAGCACCAATATAAAGCAAAGCAGATGTGTAAGGTTCAACAGGTAAAAATGTATTGTTGTAGTTGGTGGACATTTTTCAACCTGACTGAATCAAACACCTTAAAAAAGTTGCCATAGGCACACATCAATCATTTAATTGACAAGCAAAGTTAACTTTCATTAAATACAAATCATCTGTATTTTTCAATATGCTTCTTTTTCAAAGAAACACTCTTGATTGAACTTTCTCTCACCATTTTGAAAAATACAGAGAATATTCCATCACACCAAAACCTACCACAAATCACCAATAAGACTTGTTACAACACTCAAAACACCTGTAATTCCAAAACCACAAAGAGCTGGTATGCACAAGTTCTACATTGTGCTGAAAAAGCTCTCCATATATAATATTTCAGAGATTTAAATTTTTAAAAAAGGATGAAAAGCATTATCTGAAGAGGAAAACAAGTTAATCAGCAGATCAATTTTACCTTCAAAGAGGTAACTTTCTAAACTTAGAACTATTATTTCTTCTTCTTCTGCAAGTGCAAATTGTCTCTATAACCTAACAAGGTGCAGCTGGATGACTTAAAATCTACACAGGCTTTTTGCATTTTTGGCTAATACCTCAACTATTAAAATACAAAACATTTCCACTAGATTCTTTAACACTGGTGTCCATTCCCTTGCAATTTTCTGAATTAATGCTTAAATTAATCTCTCCCTTTGAAATGAGCATCCAACAGCTTTCTGATGTTCATAAAACTACATAATTTAATTAAATAAACCAAATACTTAATTTTAAAATATTCTAACCCTGAGTACTTGGCTTTGTTCACAATTCCCATATTGAACCATGAAAAAACTAGAAGTTGGCTGGAAAAGTTCTCAATGCAATATCCATAATTATGTTTATCATAGTATATAAATAACAACATCACCATTCAGAGATGCTTGGAAGTAACAAAAGGAAACACAAAGCAGGGTGACAAAGTGTATTTGATATTAACCAATCACATAACAATCTCTACAGCCATGTCTTTAGGACTAACTTCTCTCTGTAATCTTCATCATGAGGCCAAGAACAGATCAAGGATCACAGTGCAGACATCTAAGTACTTTGTTTAATAGAAAACACACGAAGCAACAAAGGAGTAAAAACAACTCATCATTAGGAAGGCTGTTGCAAACAGCTGGTCTCTAGAAGACAGACACAAGGAGAGAAAGTGTAAGGGCAAGCTGGAGATGAGATCACTGAGAGCTGTTTCAAATAAAACCTTTTACTAAATTCTAAATTTTTTTGCAGGATAAGTCTTCTTAAGCGAATTCTCAAGTTTGTAAACTCTGGAGTCTGGTAGCTTTATGCTTGCTGTCAAGTATGAAAACAAAAATCTGAGACGATGCTCCATTTACTCCTATTTAAGAGATGTAAATTGTACATGAATCAATTAAGATCACAAATTCAGTGCTGTTTTAACCTGCTTTCTCTTGGAAATCTATGAGCGGAAATAAACCATAATTATCATAGATAGGAACATTTAGAAGTCAAAAACAAAGTATCAAAAAACAGCTTTAAAATATTATTTTCTTTAATTAACATGTTCTGCTCTTTTTTTTTTCATATTAGGGGATTTACAGAACAATACCCCAGGATTACCCAATTTGTTGTCAGACCTTAAACTTGGGGTTTTATTCTCTTGTATTTAAAGCCATTTAAATCCTCCCAGAAAAAAATCTGCATAATCAGCAAGAAACTCAAAGGCTGCTGACAGCTCTATGGTAGAAAATGAGCAGAAGGCACTTTTCATCAGAAATATAATGGGTATGTGTTCCATGTTATCTTTAAAATGGTATTTAAAAAGGAAATTTCAGCACACTGCTGTAGAACTAAAATAAAAACAGCAGATTGAAATTAACCAAAGATTAGCTAAGGAAATAAATTCACATTTGTTCTGTTCTCAATAAAGGAACATGGTTGGGAATTAAAAGTGGCCTGGACTAAAGAAAGTCAAACTCTTACAGAATAAGCACAGATAAAGGCAGAATGATGCAAGATGATCATCTGCAGGTGGTCACATAAACAGGCATTACAGGAGCAAAGACTTAACTAAGCATTTCAGCAAGTGTGAATGAGACTTGTGACACGTGATTTGTGTCCTGCTTGAACGTGAGTGGAAGGAAGAAAGGCAGGAGTTAGGGTTAAGTCTACAAGACTTGAGGCTTGAGTGAAAAACAGGCTGGACATGAAGAAACTGACTGTGGATTACATCCAGCTGCATATTTTATCTGCTTTGGTTTTAAAGTTTTAATAGAGCCAGATGTGAAACAAATGTTTTTTTCATAATTTATTTTAATATTAACATTGTTAAGGTCATATAGAAGCTTTAATTTCCAGTAAAACTTTCTGGTTTAGAACTGATTCATTGCAAGATTTACTTTTACAACTACTGTCACCTTTAGCAAGATCATTTAGAAAATATTACTTAGAACCTCTTTCCCTTTTTTTTGGCTACTGATACTGTATGATATACATGCAGCCTGATTTTCCAAGTGACTTCCATACCTCTACAGATTCAAAACTGATGATAGGAAACACTTTTACAAATAAAATGTCATCCTTCTCTCCCACTCACTGTTGAACATGCACAATCCATTATGCCACAGTATTTAATATTCCTGTCTAAATGAAAATGCTGATGCTGTAAGTCTGGACAGAAAAAATTCAGTTAAAGAAGTATATTTATAGTGTATTGGCAAAAATAATTCAGCTTTGCCCTTCCAACAAAAAGACCCCACTCAGTATTTTTTACATTATTCAAGGGAAACTTGCCAGAAGGTGACAGTTCTGCAGATGCTCTTCAGAACTGCATTGGAGTTTATGTAATTATACACACAGCAGGATTTTGGATGCTGAAGAACAAGTGAGTATAAATTTGTAAAAACATCATAGTATTTTATGACTTGTTAGGCAGCTTGGATTATCTGATTATCCACTAAAACATCATAGCGTACAACTACTGAAGGTTAAAACCATTTCAGACACTGTGAAGAACCAGAACTTGACTCCATATGGAAACTGCAGTGCAAGGGGTCACTCAAACCCCTCTTTTACACTGATGCCTCATTTTGCTACAAAATTACTTCACCAGCACTATTTTGTAGACTTGAGACTGCAATGAACACTACACCGTAGCTCCACTCCAAGACATTACTGGTAAAAAAGAAATATAATTTTCTTTATCACAGAACGGCTTGGGTTGGAATAAGCCTTAAACATCATCTAGTTCCAACTCTCCTGTCACAGGAAGGGACATCTTCCACTAGACCAGGTTGCTCAAAGACCCATCCAACCAGCCTTGAAAACATTCGCAGGGAAGGGCACCCAGAACTTCTCTAGGCAACCCATTCCTGTGCATCACCATCCTTACAATGAAAAATTTCTTCCTTACATCTGATGTAGACCTCTTCAACTTTAAAGTCATTACCCTTTGTCCTAAAAAAAGGTTCACCATTTCTTGTTTAGTTGCACTATTCCTACTACATTAACTGAAACCTCCAATTTATTGTATCACTTGAATCAGCAAAATGAAATTTGGATTAAAAGTGTTAAGAATTGAGGCACTAACAGGAAGACAAAAGACACAAGTATGTAGTGTCACTTTCCTTACCTCTTGCAGTACCACTAAACCAAAAGAGTTAAGAGTATTGCTATTCCAACATGGAGACTGAGGTTGTGCTTCCACAGTCTGCACTCTCTGCACTTGTCCTTATGCTCCAGGGTACCACAATCTCACTTCTGCCAACACCTGTTTGTGGAGGCAGTAAATTGCACATGCAGGATCACCTAGACTCAAATAAGCCCCTTCCAGGGTTCACTTCTATGTCTTCCTGGCTTACTGAACTGACAGTGAAGAAGAACATGCTGTGCTGGCACAAGGGTGACATTCAGAGGGGCTGAGGAGGCCTTTAACTTCATTA
The DNA here is from genome assembly GCF_017590135.1 of Pyrgilauda ruficollis. NCBI lineage: Eukaryota > Metazoa > Chordata > Aves > Passeriformes > Passeridae > Pyrgilauda > Pyrgilauda ruficollis. Next base: position 15,145,705 of record NW_024513654.1, on the reverse strand, counting down.
CTGCCAAACCCCTGTTACTGTGGATGTGTAGCTTTATTTCTTAGCAGTATAAAAACAATCTGGACAAGTTGAAAGCACTTCAGTATCAGGCACTTTGTCAGAAGGTAATACTAACTTTATAACCAAATATTTGACCATAGCTGTTTCTCTCCCTGACAGGTATTAGTTTCCAACTGTAGAAGTCAAAAGGACAGTCCACTGATTCTTCCATACTTAAGAAATCTGTGTAATCTGAAAGCTTCTCTAGTTTAAATGCAAGGCGGGGGGGGGGGGGGGNGGGCGGGGCGGGGCGGGGCAGGGCGGAGGCGCAGAGGGGCCGGGCCGGGCCCCGGGGGCGCCGCAGCCTCGGCCGTGCTGCTGCGAGGTTGTTCCCGGGCTGGGTGTGTGGGAATAGACCAGCTCCGGTAGTCAAGGATGTGCAACTGAAGTCGATTTAGAAACCAGCTAATCATCTGTCTTGCTTAAGCCGATTTATTTTTGTTTGAAAAGTTGTTGAAATTTGTTATTGCTGTGTACTCCTGCACGCCGCTCTGAGTTGGTGTCAGTGGAAGGCAGCCGGGATGGTTGTCAGTACTACAGCACGTTCTGAAAAGTTAAATCATGATTTACAGTGAAACAGCTGTTGTAATGTCCGTCGTCAAAATTTGTTTGTTAATAACGTTTTTATTTCTGCTCGATGCAGTATCCTTTAACACGGCTTGTGGAGCAAGTACATTAAATACTCTAAGCATGTATTTTTTCGACTGTGTTTTTCTTTGCTCTGTGGTATCTTTTTTCCTCAAAGACTTCTTTCAGTCTTCAGTAAGTGCTTTGGGGCAGCAGTTTTGAGGTGCCTCATTCGTGGAACAAATCCCCTTTCCATATAGTGCTTGTGATGCATTCCATATTGGATGAGTCCTCTTGGTGCTCAGGACAAACTGATAGATCACACCTCTTAATTTTTGCATATTTCTTTTAGTATTATTTAATTTTTTTTAAGTTCCTGCATACTTACCAGCACTTACATTTTTAATTGAATCATTCATTGAAGTTCATTTTAATCGGAGTCTTTGGGATGTCAGTAGAAACTGAAAAGGACAAGAGACAACATTTTGTTAATAACAATGCTGCTATAGATCAGGAATAGCTCTTGGTTTTGAATGTGTGGATTTGCATTACCGTAGCTGAGAGCGGAGTCCTTTTTGAAAAGGGAAAACTTCCATCAAGTGATTTGTCTCGGACTTTTTACAAATAAATATTTGTGCATTTTTGAGGGATGCTTTTAGACAGTTTGGTTATATTGATAGACTGAAGGAAGATGAAATAATTATGGCTGAGCCGTGCTTTAAACCAAAGATCTTGCAAAGGTGACCTTGACTTTCAGAAAAAAAGTTGAAACAGCCCTCTGAACAACATGTGTTCTCTGTTCAGCAGTACAGTGTGACACTGCCCAACTTCTCATCCAGTAAGTGTTAAACATCGGTTTGAATGTGGTAGGTTCTTTTACAGCATTTCACCGAAGCGTTCGCTTTGCTCTGATTTTTGAAAGAACGCAGTAATATCCAGAAGCAATGTAGATGAAATAAAGCCATTATTTTAATTTCCTTTGTGAGGGCGCGAGTCTGAGCTGGGCGCTCGGGGCGCAGCCCTGCCCGCCGCCGCCAGGGGGCGCCGGTGCGGAGGGCTGGGCGCGGCCGCGGGAGCCGCCCGTGAGGGAGCGGGCTGCGCGTCCGCCCTCACACGGCCGAGGGGCCCGGCCCTTCGGCCCTTGAAAACCCGTGCTGGAACCTCGCCTATGGGAACGGGACAGCCGCTGGTCGAGCACTTAGTGTGTGGGGAAAAATATATGGGGTTATGCTCCCCTGGAAGCTTGTCCTCATTTGTTTTCCATAGCTTGCTGGAGACACTGAGGTGTCGACAAATAGACGACAAATAGAATGGCTTGTAAATCAGAACCTGCAGGAAGGTAGTACAATAAAAATACTTATTTACATATTTCCTGCTATTGTGCAGCAAAACTTAACAAGTCAGTTAGGAATGTATTAATTTTATTTTTACGTGCCTATATTGAGTAGTCGCGTTGAACTTGGTGGCATTTCCCATGGTTTAAGGTAGAGGCTTCTGAATTTAGTTTTCTCATTCTCTCAGCAGCAGCAGTAGTAACTGCAGATGATGTGGGAGGCCTTACCGCGGAGGAGGGATGCTCCCAAACCTCTGTGAATCCTTTCACTGCCCTGAGTGAGGAACCCCTGCTGCTGTCTTGGCCCTCCCCATCACCTCAGCCTCAATTTTGCCCCTACCTGAGCAACGTTGGTACAGCAGTATGCAAAATACAGACTGCCTAATGTTGAAAGAGTACTTAAAGAAAATATAATATACTTGTTATGCAGATGCATTGTATTGTCTTTATTGGAGATTGAATAATGCCTAGACAGACCTGTAATCTGACCCATTACTTTTTTTTTTTTAGCTTCTCTGCTGTTTACACTATGTCATAAGACAAATTGCACTGCTGTTAACTGGAAAATCTGGTCTAGCATACATGATGTGCATTTAGAGTGACAGTTCTGTACCTTGATCTACACTTAATGGTACTCTGGATGGAGCATCTGGTAGAGCAAGTTTTCCTTAGGACATGTAAGTATTTATTTTACTGAGATCAGTAAGGAAACTTGTATATGTATTTAGGTATATTATTAAACATATTATGAGAAGAAAGTAAGTATACAAATGGTTGCTCACTTGTATTGTGTTAGTAGTTGGAGGAAGTTTGTGGAACATACTAAGAGAACGTGATATCCTGGTCCTGCTGGAGCTGCCTGGGACCCCATTTAAGTTTCTCTGAGTGTATGTTCACAAACAACCTCTCTTCACAATCCCCCTGCTCTTGGAGCAAGTCCAGGATGACAGTGCCTGCTACAGCAACTGTGCCTTTTCACCCAGGTCAGGTTAGGCACATCTGCCTGCCAGGTATCCTACCTGAAAGCTGGGACCAGTACTAAATTCAGTCTCCTGCAATTTCCAATTGACTTTCTTCCCCTCTGTTCAGACATTCTTCATTCATCTTCTGGTGATTTGTTTCTGTTTCATGACTAAATCTCTTCCTCTTGTTTCTTCTCTAGCTCCTGTGGATTGTAAACCACATGCTGGAACACAAATAAACTGGAAATTCCACAAGTATTTTATAAAAATATTTTAAAATCATAAGCATGTCTTCAGCATATCACTGTCTTCCTTAGTTAGTTTTTAAAGTGCTGTCTGCTATCAGATATTCATCAGATACTTAGCATTTGGGTAGCAAATTGATCTTAATTCAAAATACAGTTATCTAATTTACTAGCACTCTGAATATCTCTGCTTTGCATGGTCCTGATGAAATAAGGTTCAGAGAAATACTACTGCATGTAGGAGGGTTGACATCAACCCTCAAGATCTGAAAACATAAGAGATTTTATCAATTACTGAATGACAGAATATGATTATTCACCTGATATAAATCTTACTTTAAAAATCGCTTAAATTACATACCTAGGTGATAAATTTAATTAAATATCTTTTAAGACTACTAATGTGTTAGTATCAGATAATAGTTCAGGAAGAATTATCATGTATACTATCAGTAATCATATATTAAACGTATTAAAATTTGGGTAAAAATTAGACCTTAATGTAACTGTCACCAGATGGATAAATTGTTATCACACAGAAGCACTTCTTGTGAAATCAGTAGTAAGTCTGATCATATAATCACAGAGTCATAGAATAGCTTGGGTTTGAAGGGACCTTAAATATCATGTGGTTCCAAAGCCCCTGCATGGACAGGGACACCTTCCACTAGATCATGTTATTCAGAGCCCAGTCAAACCTGGCCTTGAATACTTCCAGGATGGGGAATCCACAGCTCATTATTTTTAATAATCTGAAATTTGAATATTTTTCTTCCCACTTGTCTGAAAATGATCTAAAATAATTAACTGAGAAAAAAATCTGCTGCTGGAAGGAGGCACTCATACATAATGGTGCAGATCTCTTCATGACTCAGTTTTGAAAATTTGCATTTGTAGCCATTAAAAAGTCATTGTTACTTTAGAAATGGGGCTTATGTCTACAAAGTATAACTGTTCTTCATAGTCGCTTTGAAAATAATTTAGATGTCAAATGACTAATGCCTGAAGAAAAGCAGCTAATGCTTTTATAGGAACATCTTTCTGCTCTTTTGCAGAAATGGCTGAGTGGCACTTCATTAACTGATGAAGTTTACTGGGACAGCCACAGGGAAGGTTGTGAGGTGCTCAGGTGGTTTTAAAATTACACCAGTCAAAGTGGGCCAGTTTGCCTTTTTTTTTTTTTTTAACAGTTTGTAAAATGATTTGAAGTGAAAGTAGCATGCTTTGTACTAATAGTGCCCAAGTCCCTGACTACACCCTTTCTGTAGCAGGTTCTGTTACAGCTACAGTAAGTGACAGCTCAGAAAAACCAGATGACGTCTGGGCTGGGTTCTGAACACCATGTCCTTATCCTCAAAGGAGACACCAAGGAATATGATATTTCCTCACCAAAAAGAGTTCTCTTTTAACTCTGATCTGACAGGCTGTCAATATTGACCTCTAGCTGTTTTGTCAAGTATTTGTTTGTGGAGCATGTTTTCTGAAGGTTTTAGAGAATTCATTTTTTCTCCTCCATTAACTCTAAATTCAAGAAAGCATCCTCTTTCAGGGAAATACAAGCTTATCAGCAATTCAGATGTTAGAATGCAGGTGAGTTGCTGTGGCTGTGAGGTAGCAAAGTGTATATTTTGTTTGAAAGCCATGTACTTTCTGTGGTCCATTAAAATCAAGTGGAAGTTTCACTTTATTTGGAGGGGCAGAGAGGGTGACTTTTGAAATACATTAAACATGTGTATCCACACACAATCTTATTGAATGGCTTTTTCTATTCTGTCAACAAATTTTGATTTAGGTGTACCTTTCTTTCTAGATGAAGAAGAAACTACATGCTCTGATGCCAGGCAAACTCCTGCATGCTTTATCATGGGCACCTGATGAGGGAAGTGCTTTCCTGTAGCTCCTGTTTCACAGCTGATAAATTCTGCTTGATGCAGCTGGTAATGAATTGTATATTTTTAAGTTTTATCAGCATGCTCATCTGTTAGAATTTCATGTTCAGATCTGTGGGAACTGCTGGTAAATTGGTTTAGGGTTTCTTAGTGCTTTCTAGTTGATTTTTTAAAATAGCTGTAATGTTAAACTAGATAACCTGATTAATCTGTCAGAATTTGAAATGTGTTCTAAAAATTGCCAACGTTATAAGACATTTATGTTGCCATTTGTTCCTTTAAATGTTCTGCAGTTAATGATAGATGGCTTTATATTAATGTGCCAAGAAATATGAATGCAGAAATAGCTACTGGAATTTGATTGCTCAGTCACAGACAAATTCATCAGATAGGCTAAAGCAGTAGAGTTTGATCCCAAATACTCTTAAATATTCATGTATGAGGGTATTCATATATGATGGGATTGATTATGGTAATGTTTAGCAGATTTTGATAGTCCATCTTCACATGTTTTTCAGAAGGAAATACATATTGTCCATACTATATTAGGGTATTACAGGGTAATTGTAAATACTTTTAATATTTTTCATGCAAGTTCTTTGGCTTCGAGATTACAAATAACAGGGACCAAGTTAAGGCTTGTTATGTTTTTTAAAGGTCTAACAGATAAAAGCAAAGCATGGGAACAAACTGAAGTAGTTATCCCAGTTATTTAAAAGCCCAGAGCAGAACTGTTGCCTGAGATTAGGTCTCATACCAGAATAGCCAAACAGAGGAAGCTGTATCTTCTGCTGCAGTTGCAGAGAGGTCACTTGTGTGCCTGGGATAAAGGTCCTGTCCTCTCCAGGACACCCAGATGTCCTGTGAGCACTCAGTAGCTCTGGGATGTTCTGAACACAGTGGGTTTATTGCATGAGCTCAGATTGACCCGGAGAGCTCAGGCCTCAGTTCTGATGTGTGAGTGCTGTGCTGGATTTATGTGTGTCCTGTGCAGCTCACCTGCTTGTGCTCCATGTGTCTGATGCACCTCGTGACTAACAGGTTATTATCAGTAATATCTGATTTTTAAAAGTTATTTTGAAATTGAGGCAATTTGTAAAACCCTTCAGCCTTGCCCTTACATTCTTTCACAGTATGCTGGATCCAGGGAACAAACCATTCCAAAATACTTTTGAACAGCTGCAAGAAGAATTTAACTTTGTTACTGAAAAAGATATTAAAAAGTGTAAATGCTTCCAGCTGTTGCAGTAGTAAAACGTCTCTTTATAGGGAGGTACAACATACAGTATTTCAGGAATTTGGTGTTTCAGATACAGTCTTTGTTTTAAACTTATATTTGATAAGTTGTGTTACATTTAATTTCTGATTTTTTATATTTTCTGAATATATCTTTCCTGTTCTTTTATATGTTTATGTAGCAGAGAATTTTGTTCATTATCAACCTAAATGCCAAGTTAGATCTGTCTATACCTTCAACATATTTGGATTTACTATAATTAGAAGCATATTAGCTATATTAGTTAACAGTACAAATTTAAAATCCAGTAAGAATTTTATTATAGCTTGCAAAATTTTACTTACAAGTATTAGGTACATATTCAGATGCTGTGGTTCTCTGAACAAAATTCACAATTTTTCGCTCAAATGTTCGCAAAGTGAAGCTCCAGATAAAAACTTTAAAATGTAGTGAAAACCCAACATTTTGATTAGATACTGCATCTAACATGTTGATTTTTGTAGACTGCAGTCCTTCACATTCTTGATTGATGGGATTGTATAGTCTGTGAAACTTTGTGAACCCTCACACTGAGCTGCCACAATTTATCATGAGATGGAGCTCTGAGGCAGAGCAAGAGTCAGCAAAGGCAGTGGCACTACAGCAGTATGGGCATTATCCCTTTCTAATGTTTCTGGTTTGGGAAAAATTCTGGGTTCTCTAAAGTGTGAACTCTTCAGCTACATTTAGAAATTTCCAAAGGAACCTGACATCCTGTGAAATACTTTTGCAGTTGAAATGCTGGAAATTTTTTTTCAAAAAGCTGACTGGTATGAACTTCTGTCTTTTCCTTCATTCAAAAGTCTTGTAGATCCTCTTTCAATTAGTTGTTTTAAAAATTGGATATCATGAGGAAATATCTATCACACCCTTACAAGAGTTGTCCTAATACTTAGATATCACAATGCTTTATTTCTGTCATGTACTCCAGTTTAAATTTATCACGAATCAGCTTCCTGGACTCTTGTGTGGTGTGCCCATATCTGCTAGTTCAGGATCCCGTATAGATGTGTTCTTCTTGTGCAGAGCTGATAGGCTGTTGGTGGCACTCTGTGTTTATGAAGTTAAATTGACTTTCTTCACTCTGTCTCTAGAATGCAGGTTTTCTTGTAAATGTTTCTTGCAACTCTTTCTGAAGCTTTCCCATTCATTGAACTAATAAATTAGGGATTTTTTTTTTGGTAATAAATATTTTCATAGTGCTTAATCTTTATGGCAAGATTAGCTATGAAATTAATGTGTTTTAAACTCTTTTCATGCAAAGGATGGGTGTATTCTGGGAGTTACTAGTTTTTGAGGTCCATTTTTATAGAGATTTTTTATAGTTTCCTGCCAGTGTTTATGCTTTTCTTGATAGTTGCAGATGAGGCCAGGAAAAACAGTGTGGGTTCCCATACAGAGAACATAAATGGAAATAAAAACTGTGATGATTTATACAAACAACTGACACAGAGACTGATAGTTTGAGGTATCTACTATCTCAATTCTCAAACCCTTTGTAGCATGGCGACCTTGAAAAAGATCCCTTCCTGACTAATTATGCAGTTGTTATATTTATAAATATTATAATTTTATATATATTATTAAAATATTTAATATATATTTATAGATGTTATAGATATTATAAAATTATTTTATGCCTTTCTTGTAAACAGATGTGTTCACATGAGTGCTGTCAGTGGCAGCCGTACAGGGCAGGGCTATTCATCACATGCTTATTTGAAGAGGTGTAGATTAAAAAATTCTAGTAATTCCAAAGAAATTTACAGTTGCATGAGCAGATGTCAGAAGCAGCTGAGTTATCTATTCATTTATAGAACATCTTATGAGTAAACTGCCAGGTAAAAAGGGAGTTGGAAGGTATCAATAGAGGGCAGAAAAACACTGATATTGTAGCTTTACCTGTGTAAAACCTGACATCTCTGCCTTTATAATATTTTAAAGTTTTCATTTTTCTCTGTGCTGAGCTCCAGACCCCTTTACAAGACTTCTGTTTCCATGTTTTCAGTTATGACAACCTAGTGCTGTATTACTGTTCTTCAAATAGTTCAAATCTGTCATCAGTGGGAACTTTCCAGATGCTTTGATGTGAAGCAGACAGCTTCTCTTTCCATGAGCAGGGAAGTTTGAGGGGTGGTATAATGAGAAAGTGTTCACAACTGAGAACCCTGGAACTGATACCGAAATTGCTCTAGGATACTGCAGCTATATAGTATATATACTGTGTACTATATATACTATATGGAATAGTTATTTTGCTCTTCTGTGGTTTTAGTTGTTTTTTTTTTCTTTTTTGCTAGATGTCATTTTTGTATCAGTTTGAAAAGGTGAACTCTGAGCTTAGGACTCTTGAGTCTTTGATCTGCACAGCATCATATTTTATCCAGCAGTGCTTACTTCAAAGTACAATAATATATGAAAATCATGTCTGACTTCTGTGGGCTTTGGAAATTATATGACTGCATCAACTCTATGATCCATCTTAAGCTAAGAAAAATGGCTAGATCCAAGCTAGCATATGAGGAACCAGTTCTGGTATCTATACCAGAAGCACTGTTGTTTCTTGTTTCAATCTGCCAATAAATAGTTTTAGCTTTGTGTTCACAGTTATATCATCTTTGCTTCTGGTAGGATGTGTTTCACATTGGCCACTCATATGAGAAAGAACTGGCTTGGATCAGTTATCATTCTGTTCTCAGCTCCTCTGGAGCAATTAAAAGCCATGCAAAATGAAATATAAAATATTTCTGTGGTATTTGCAAAACTCTGTAGGAGCTTTTGTTGTTACAAAAGTAAGGTGATAAGGTTTTCAGAGTGATGACATTCTACAGAGTCCAGAAGTACATATTATAACAACAGCTCCAGTGTATTATCATTTGTGAGAACTCTTGGTGTCTCTGTATGTCTTGGAGCTGATATGAAGACAGCTCCCTGCTTTTGTAGCATGATTCCAAAAAAGGCTTTTACCAAAACCTTTTTAAGAAGCACTTCTTTGTCCCATTTGTGACTACAGTGAAAGGTGCTGGCATATTTCCCTCAGGATGAGGAGAGCATGGAGGCCTCAAGGAGGAACTGAAATTCAGTTTGTCTGAGCAACACAAGGAATTCCAAGAAGAATAGAAAGTTCAGTCATAATATTTGGATCCTAGACTATTCAGGCTCCAGACTCTGTTCAGCCATAGCTGATGACTATCTTGAGCATATACACAGTAGGAAGTTGGAAGAAAAAATTGATTTAAGGGGTATTTAGAATATGGCTGTGTGCAATAAAATGTTTTAATAGGCTGTTTTATTGAAACAAGTTTTTATTGAAACAACATTTTATTGTTTTTATTGAAATAAGTTTTAAATAACTTTTAACTTTTTCAACTTGAATGGGCTCATGGAAAGTGAATTGCAGAATACTAGATGTCTTAACATGGTAGAATAGAACCATAGAATCATGTAGGTTGGAAAAGACTGCCAAGTCCATTTAATTTTACAAGTTCCTTAGATTTTCAGTGTTTTAAGTGCATTATTCCAAGATATCTATTCTTCTCTGAGACTAGAAGAGGGTTTGCCATGATAATTTTCAGGACATATCCTCCTGGGAAAAGTCCACTACGGTTCTTCTTGCCAAGTGTTGGTGTCCTTTTACAGAACTTAGCAAGTAGAATCCTTTGAGGAAGATATAAATAATCAATTGTAGTGGATTTCATGTGACTATACCACAAGTTTTACTAGGATGCACCTTGAATTAGACATTTATTTCCTAATGCCTTGGAGCAGATGATATTATTTACCTGCATAATTTTCCTCTGTAGTCAGGCTTTGAAGTTACAAATCAAAGTAATTTGTCTGTTCTAGTTCATAGGATACTAAAAGAAATAGTTCTTCAAAGAACATGTATTTCTAAAAGAAATTTAAAGCACAATTTCCAAGCAGAATAAATAATAACTTGTGGTTTAACAAAGGAGGAAAAAGAGTTTTAGTAATGAACTGTATTAAAAGTGCTGAATGTGCCACAAGAGCTATTGAATGTTGCTTTCAACTTAAATAAGTTATTTTAGCATTCAGTAAAAAAAGCAGAGTTTGTGAATTTCACAGATTCACCAAACATTCTGAGTTGTAAGGAACCCACAAGGATCATCACGTCCCACTCATTGACTGACAGTTTAATACTGTAATTGACAACTTGCTAGTAGTGGCTGTGGCAGCTGAAGCAGTAAAATGTAATTTTTATCACAATTCCTAAAGGTGTTTTTTAAAGAATATGTGCTTTTGGGAATGTCTGTTTTAGAACTAAGTCTTTAATTCAATAAATGTTTGCACATCTTTATTTTTGTGCCTAGGAAAGCGTACAGCACATGCAGTGCTCAGCAGAACTGAATATACACATCTGTGATACCACAAAATTCTATGGAAAAGTAACTGTATCAAGTCTAGGAAAGTGCTCTGCTTTCTGCATTTAATCAGATTCACTGAGTGGAAGGTGCAAGAAATCCCATCATAGACCCTATTGACTAATTTGCATTAAGAGATATTTCTTCCTCACATCCATTAGTATTTGGCTTAAATCCTGAATGATTTCATTAGCTATGTAAGGGCTTAATCTCTTGAAAATCCTGCTAAGCTCTTGCCCTCATTGAAAGCTAAAGTGATAATTTGTTCTAGTTAATTTTCATTTAAATATATAGCCTTTCAGTACTTTTTTTTTCTTTAAATAATGGCAAGATTAACAAGAACACCATTTTTTCTTTATTTTATTATTTTGCATCCCTCTGCTGTTTCGTCTTAGAATCTTCTTTTAAACAATGCCACTTTTTTTCAATCTGTCAATGCAGTCACTGCAATTGTGAGGTAAAATTAAATACTTATGGAAGTTGATGTTTTTAATCCTGTTTTTTCAACATAGAATAATATTTCAGACAGCTGTGATTTTTGCTGTAATTATTCTTTTGACATATGAAAGGCTTAGATTTATTCAGAGTTGTTCTGCACCTTTTTTCCAAAGGAAAGAGAACAACTTGCAAAAGGTTGTAGAAGAAAGTGCTTCTTTAAATCTGTTTTATATTACTGCAAGTATGTAAGGAAGCTAAATAGTATTTTTACTTTCTTTGCTAATGGAAATACACGTAATTTCTGTTATCCATTTTTTGTTGATACAGGAGGGAAAATTGCATTTGTACAACTCTAGAAAAATTCTTTTTGGAATATCTTAATGGTGCTGTATTGCAAGGGGATATGGTATGAGCAGTTTGATACTTTATCCTCTCCAGAATGCTGACTGCATTGTGAATGGGAAGAATTTAAGAATGTGGCGATAGTATGGTTTCCTGTTTAAAAAAAAAAAAAACCCAAGGCATGTACTAACATCAAGTATAAACAGGAATATATAAACAGGGATGGCTTGTCGAAACAAACAAAACAGGCAGTTCTTTCCAGGAAAAAGTGGCAATGGAAGTGCTTCCAAGCTAGTTTTGTGTTGTCACAGTCTGGTTGATCGAGGAAGTGGAAATGTTCTTGGTGGTCTCTTGCAGGTGTAGTGCTGCATGCTTGCTACCTTTTCAGCAGCTAGTTCTCTCAAGTCTTAGGACACTTTACAAGAAATTCCCAAAAGAGTCTTACAACCACCTCTGTGTTGTGGCAGGATCCCTTTAGAGCACATAACCTAAACCCAGGTATAGAAGTCTGAAAGGGACTTTCCTACTAGTCAGAGAACCCGTTGCCCAGTAGGCCTTATCCAATTTTCCCATTTGCCATTCAGCTGTTTTTGGATGTGTGGCCACACGCCTACTCCTTCATCTGTCAGTGCAGATAGTCTTCAAGGTGTTCATAATCTCTGCTAAAAGGGAATGGAATATCCAAGTCCTTGGAGATTGTCCTTACTGCACCACAAACAGGAGCTAAGATAAGATACGAACACTGAGATGGGATGCAAGGTCAGGAGCATAGAACTGCTCTCCAAAATACAGGCACTTTGCCTGGAAACTCAGGCTCTGTACTATTTCTGAAGAATTTCTCCACCTTTGGAGATCTGCAGCAGTGCTGTCTGGAGTGTCATCCACCCTCCTGCAAAATCTGCCCATCCAAGCACACAGAAGCACTTAGCAAAGCCTTGCTGCTGTTTGTGTTCTTAAAATAAATAGAGAACTCTTTCCTAAGTAACAGTTAAAAGGGGTTGGAGAGGGTAAAGTAGAACACCATTTGGCAAAATCTTTTATGACATCATGTTAACAACAGGCAGATTAACAATTTGTCCTTTTCTGCATGGAGTCTCATTAATAAATCTGTAGGTCAAACTGAAGGGAGGGCGAGTGTTAAAATACCCAATCTGGTGAGCTCAAGTTTTGAAACATCCATAGTGTAACTGTGCATATAATAATTTTCAATTACTTCTATTCAATTTTATGTTTTAATTTCCTAAAAGTTTCTAAGCAATGCTTTGCATATATTCTTTGTTTTCTTCAATATGATAAAGATATCTAGATACCTGAAGGTGCATAGAAAAAGGTGTTTAAGGAGAAAATAATTATTCAGTTACAGATTGTTTGGTTTGGGGTTTTTCTTTTCAATGTTCAGTAGCAAATGCTTTCCTTGGTCAGAATGCATGCCTTGTTTATTGAAGTTATAGAAATTTCTTACATTACATTTAATTTCAGGAGAGAGCAAACAGTCTAATGTAAGCTTCACAATTGTACTTCTGCCCTAACTTCTAAAATATCACTGAGATGGAGACTAAAAATAACATTGTGTATTTTGTTATTGCTGCTTTACTTGGTGTTTTGAAAAACTGCTGTTGACAACCTTTTAATACAGGATGACCAACTGGGCACTTGCACTCACTGAGATAAGGCCTTATCTACTCACAAGACTTTTGTTCCTGTGAACATTCAGAATGCAGAGTTAATAAATTATTGCAGGAATGTGCTACATTACTTTCTGGCTTATATATATATTTAACCACAGTATTACAGTTGGAAAAAGTTTTTATTTCTGGTGATGTGTCAGTCACTAAAATGTTGACTTTAAAATTCATATTTTAAGCTAAATTTGCAGTGCTGGAAGACTATAAATATCCTCATGTTTAAAGTAAATAATGAAACTGGGTCATGGGAAGCAGAGATAAGGCTTTTCTTGTTATGTACAAACACAAAAATAGCTTCAGACTTGCAATTTCAAATCTGAAGCTGAGACTTCTACTGAAATGTTGAAAAGTATTTGGCAGTCCTATAGTTGTTAGGAGACTCAGAAATGTCATGGCTAGCTATTTTTTTTTAACTACAGTGAAAAAAAAAAAACCAACAAAAACTTGAGATTTCAAGGCCACAGTCTAGACAGACTTGACTTTTGCTGCCTTAAGAGTGAGGACAAACTATCCAGATCAAAGTATCCATGTAATATGCATGCTGTCATTGTATTGGAGCATTGCCCTTGTTCTTAAAGGGATGGAGTACAGCTTGCTCTCCCTCTGGCCCTAGGTCCTCCAAAAAGGTTTTCACTATCAGTCGTTTATTCCTAAATGGATGGGTGAAAGCGAAGAGGCCTCACAATTTCATTTTTTTAACTTCAGACAAATTAAATTTTAAGCAAGCTTATTAATTTTTGTGACTTAGGCCACAATCATAGCCTTGCTACAAATATGAAATGTGCAGCATTAGGAAGAAACAGAAAATCTTCTAGTAAGCAGCAGTTATCAGAAGTTCAAAACAATCAAAAATATCTGTGCTGGGATACATCATGTGACTCTACAGTGCCTGCAGCATGACTGAGCCTTCACAGCTATTGTAAATAACACAAGTGCTTGTAGCTCTTGACAAGAGGCTATTCCCATGTCTCCTAAATGATTTCTAGTACTAGAAATCTGAGATTGCCAGTATTAATGGTTGCTTTTTTGTCTGAGAACAAAATTAATTCCACCCGCTGGCTCTTGAACTACTCGAGTTCTTTTGTTCTTTATTTCTTTGTTACAGCTGTGTACTAGACTCATTGTTGAAGTGTACAATATTTAGCATATGCTGTGGCTGCAATTAGTTTTAAAGCTCCTTCCTGCATGATTTCCTTCCTACTTTTTTTTTTTTTCAATTGTGAAGTCTGAGTGCTCCTGCAGCTTATGATATGTCACAGAAAACAAGGGGGGAGGAAGAGAAAAGTCCTTACAGCTTCAGCCAGCTACACAAGGAAAGACAGTTTACATATTTAAAAAAAACCCCATAATACAAAGCATAACACACACTGGAGCCTTCTTACTCAAAACTAGTTTTATTTTAAAAAATAAGTTGAATGCATAGCACTCACAAAGATTCCATTGTTTTGGACATTTTGCATTTAGAAGCACCATTCTTATTTATGCCATAAAAACCACATTTTGGTTCCAATAGTAAGAACAGTGTATTTTTAATGTACACTGATAAAGCCCTTTTAAATAATACAGATTGAAACTGTTCAGTGTACATTTTTCTCTGTAGTCATGATGCAGCTGTAGTGTCAGGAAAAAAACTCAGACTAAGTAATAAATTAAAAACAAACAGTATGTAGTGGATCTTTTTACAATTGACCTAATGTCTTAAAATAGTCAAATAAAAAATACCCTATTAAATGTAAAGCTGTGGTATTAACTAACTGAAAAAGCCCCCCACCCATTATAATTCCAGTGTTAAGTATTAGTTTAATTTTTATATATCAAATGCCTATGGGATAAATTTACTAATACCCCCAAAAAAGAAGAGCCTATACTGCTGTGTCACAAAAAAAAGATGACAAGTTAGCTGATTTAAAGATTTTACAGAAAAAAATTGCTACAGGCATCTGCTGTTATTTCAAGTCATGGTCTATTACAAGACTGTACATTCATAGCATCAGAGGTAGTTAGAGCACTGAGGACTTGGATACATTGCAACCAAATGAAACCAGCAGAAAGAAGTCCATTTCCCTCTAAAATGGGTAACAGTGCTGAGTAAAAAACATGGCATCTTACGAGGTGGAAAGTCTCTACTTAACACTACTCTCAGACACAGGGAAATATTCATTAAGAGATGAAGAGAGGAGAGGAAAAAAAAAAAAAACCAAAGCAACTTTCATTTTAATAAGGAATTGACCACACTATGCCTATTTTAAAGTTGATTCTCTAGGATAAAAGAGAGAGGGTCATCTTTTCAATTCATCCTCCTATTCTTCTTGACTTGCACGTCTATGCTACAAAAGCCCACAACAAAAATTGGGATTTAAAAGACAAACCAAGAGAAACAGGATTTCTTCTCCTCAACAATAAATAGGATTTTTTGTAGCATGTTACAATTTAGTCCCAGAAAGAATGAACACAGCTGTCCTCCCTCCATTCTGAACATTATGGTGATAAAGCTTTCATCTTCATATTGATAATGTAATTTAACTGCCCCTGCTTTCAAAACAATTTCTATAAGATTCACAGTAATTCCGTGTCATTTGATGTGCGATTTTAAGTGCTGCCACTAAGACAGGGAAGAAGATGGTAAAAAACCAAATGAAACTACCAGAAAAAGCCTTAAGCCCATATACTATAAGATATTTTAAAGTAGTAAGAATCCTGTTATTCATACCACTTCCTCCCATATTCTAGCACAGGAGAAAGTCTGATGTCTTCTTGTATTTAAAGAAAAACAACAAAAAAACCCAAACCAAAACAAACCACCCCCCCAAAAAAAACCCAACAAACACACCAAGGACCCCAAAAACCATCTCCATTAGTATCTCTACCATAATTTTCATCCAAGAAGTGGATGAGTGAAACTTTCTACCCTCAGACTATCCACTCCACAGGAGATAGTGTAATTCCATAAAGTTATAATATTAGCACCTTACTTGTGATGAAGCAATTCATTCTGCAAAATATTTTTGATCCACCCACTTGGAAGAGCAAATCTCTACATCTTCTTCTGGAACTCCCAAATAGTAGAAGAAAAAGTCGCCCCTTTATTACCTGAGTATTTCCCTCCACTATAAGCATGACAGAACTGGATTTCTGTCAGCATTCAGGTGTACTTTTTCTGTAGGGATGATACTGTCTGTACAACTGGAGGATGCTTTCTGTTGGTTAATAATATTCATGTGTTTGTGTGTGTGTACACAGAGGAATCACAGCCACTGCAGTAGTTCTGGTACAGTACAAGTTCAGCTGAAAGTTTGTCTTTTCTTCAGTTATCACACTGCTGGGCAGTAGTTCACATCTACATTCTGTGAACACTAACATATCCCTTTGGTACTCTGCATAGATGCCCTGAAGAAAAGCCACTCCACTTGCTATAGTCTCTTCCCCCTCTGCCTTCCTTCCCCGAGTTATACCCAATTAGTGTACAAACCAGCAGCACAGAGTAATGAGTAGAAAAGTCCCTGAGTTAGTATGAAAGAGTTACTTTAAACACAAAAAAGACAGGAAGGATAAAAGAGGCAAAAATATACTGTCTGTCCTGTAAGGTACAAAACTTAAAAAACTAGCCAAAATACCAGTTAATTCACGTGCGTTAGCCTAAAGTAAATAACAAGTGGTGAAAAAGGGGCAAGATTATGGAGTTAGCCACATGAGATTTGTTTCTTCCTGTGATCTCCATGTACCTGTAGAAGTCTGGCATTCAGTGGATTCTTAAGTTTCAGTAAGTATAAAGTAAGTGTTAATACTGTACGGTGGGATGACATAAATGTCTTCAAAATAATACTGCATATCTCCTTCATTAAAAGATTAGTCTGTAGTTAGTCCACAGCTGTTTTTCTTTTGAGTAGTATTTCACAGACACACATTAGAAGCAGAATATTCTGAATGTCAGAGTAAGAACACATTATCCCCAAGCATACAGATTCTTTTTCAGAGGATGGTCTGTGTGCTAACTTTTTGCAGGCTGTTCTTTGAGCTGTGGTACCGGTTGCCAATCCAGTTGTTTTTTTTCCTGGGAAGGCACCTTTTTTTATTCAATTTTTTGCCCTCCAACTTTGAGGTTTAACAAAAAAATGAAACTATTTTTCACACAACCCTCCGCCCCAAACAAGCAAGCACAAAACCATTTTGTACTTATCACCTCTCAAAGCAGGGAGTAATACAGGAATATCGTCCGTTCACTTGGTATGTCCGGTTGTAGGAGACACTTATACATGGCTTCACTTCCAGTGGCACAGCCAGCGACATGGCAGCGCCCGGCTGGACGTGGCCTCGAGCCTGAGCACTGGTCTGTAAGGCAGCAGGGCAAGTCTGGAGCGGGTAAGAGGCCGTGTGAGTGGATGATAGTATCTGCTGGCAGCTTTGCTGCTGTGATGCTGGGTGGTGGTACTGCAAGGACGACTGATGAGCCTGCAGGTACTGTGGTACGTGCTGCTGAGCGTTGGCCTGCTGGGCACTTGGAGCTGGGGGCTGAAACACAGCGTGCTGGGCAGACTGAGCCTGTTGTCCTTTCTGCTTGTTTGCTTCCTTCACGTCGTTATCATGCGCACTAAAACAAATTGAAAAGATGGACTGCATCAAAATAGATATTAATATCATTTAAACTCCTGTAAGGTTTATAAGAACACTTTAAAAAATGATGCAACTACCTGACAGCTTCCAAAACTTTTGTAAAAAAAATAGTTTTAGCTACCCTTTACAATCACCTAAGATTTAAAAATGTGGTTAGGGTACAGTCTCTCTTTCCAGCATTTCACTTCATTGTACAGCAATAAAAAACATAGATAAAAGCCAAGTACAATACATGTGATAGAGCGGGATCTAGAATTACAGTGCAAAAAAGCTTGCTACTGTACTTTAGTAGCCCAATAAATTGCTGGATTACTAGAACCTGAACTGGCTGTTTCTACCTAATTTAAATTAAACAGAATATAAGGTTTCTAAAAAAAATATACCAGCAAGGTTTGCAATATCTACATTACAGTACGTAAAGATCATATGCAGATTCATATTGGATCTTGTTCTAGAGAGCAAAACCAATTTTTTTTTCCTTCATCTCACCTTTTTTTCTAGCCTATCCAGTATGGCTCATCTGAATTCCCTTTGATTTACAACTGTCTGAAATGTATCTAGACACACTCTCTCCCTCAATTCTATGCAGAGGTTAAGCAGATGCCACCTACACATGTCATTCCTAACTTTTTGATGGTGCCCTCCCTCTGTTCCAGAGCAATACTGAAAACAATTCTGCAACAGCACTTGCATGCTTTAGGTACTACTCCTTTCATTATACACATAAGTGAAGCCAAGAGAGGCCATCAAGGGTGATAATGTCACATTTCTAAGGCTGATGTGGTTCTTCCAGATACAGCTGTGCATCTTCTGATCACAACTTTGTTAGACTTGGGTAAGAGCAAATTTCTGTAGAGGGAAAGCAGATTGTGTAACGTGCCTACCTAGGAAGGTTCACTTGGCATTCACTGGCATTTTTATCTCATGTCAGCTGTAATGCAAAAATGAATACAGCAAAAATGGATACAGCAAACTCCTGGTTATTTCCTCCTGCCAAAGCTGGTCACTTAAACGGCTGGCAGGTTTGATCCATCATCTCTTTGGAGCATGCCTTGAACTTCAAGGCATACAGTCAAAAGCTCCTATGCCTTTGGTACTCTTCACTATCTCTTTGCTCTCAGAGCAGACTAGAGAGATTGGGAACAAGCTATTGAAGATGCTCAAAGCATCCCAGGTGTTCAGTGGAAATGCAACGCAGAAGTTTATTTGCTGAAAGATCAGGAAAGAGATAAGATCTGATAACGTACTCTCTTTTGGAAAGAGCAAAACAGTCATTGCCTAAAAATATGTACCAAACTTATAAGTATTTTTAGAACAGAGGAACGGAAATTTGTAAAGAAATGTAATTGCACTGCTGGCAGCAATTAAGCATAACAACAGATGCAGAAATGGGCTTAGAAAAGCCACTGGTGTTAACTCACATTAAGAGTCGCTCAATGCATGGCACCAGGAAGTCCCAGGAGTAGGCAGTGAGGTGATGCAGCCGCGTAGGCCACGTGGGTGAGAGACGCAGGATAATCCTTGAAGAAGCTACACATGCAGTAGCAACTAAAGAAGGGGCATAATTTAAAAATTCATGATCTAGAAAGAAGGAATAAGAAAAAAGATTCATTTAGGTTTGACATTGTCTGTCACAACAACAAAGAAGTCATTATCTGAAATCTGTAACTCACCTTGCAATGATACTTCCAGAAAGTAATCAGCATATTTTGCCATATATAACTTAGTCTTCTCTAAGCAAACCATTGGCCAGCCATCATGAAGATCAGTCTCATGGACAGCAATAGAAAGATAATAGTCGATGAAATGAGCAGCAGTTGGGAGGCACAAATTCCACTGAAATGTTTCTAGCAACAACAACTCCATATGAAGCAAATTCTGTTTTGTTAGTACCAAATTCATGTTAGTCATACAACCCAAGCTGTTCAACTGTTCAAGTTTGGGAACACTGTCTTCCTTTTCTTCAAATTTACCTTCAGGTGAACAGAAAGAGGAGGGAAAAAAAATGTTCAGCACAAATGCACTATAAAGTGGATTGCAGCTAATGTCTTGGTCATATTTTAATTCTACTATGTCAAACAAGCTTGAGACTTTCCTGCAGATGCAAAGCTCAAATGGACTATGTTATTAGAGACAAAAAGGGGTATGTACTAAAATGGGCTAAACTTCAGCAGATAATGTCAAACCCTATGTAGGATATTGTGCAGTGCCATGTTTCCTGTTGGTTTTCCCATGCTGGCACACAGAAGTCAGCTGCCAAGAGCAGAATATTAGGACATCACTGACACTGCATATGCAAGTTTTTGTCACCAAATTATTTTATAATAATCCCCCATCATCAATGAAATACCACTTTGATGTGAGTTGGCAAACACACCACAAGAGCATTTGGCTTTAATCACCCTCCCACCCCCAAACACCCTTTTTGTGTCTAAAACTCATTAGAGCATAGCTAAGAGCTCCAGCCAACCTGGCTGTTTTTAATGCCTGCAATGGTAGGTGCAGTTTTATACTTGAGATCTGGCAAACTAGTGGATTTCAGCAACATGCATCTGAAAACCTCCTCGCCACATACACTGTTGCAACCTTCCTTGGACTTTCAACTTGTCAGGCCTGTATGTTTTTAGCCTAAAGCAAAACTGTGTATGTAGAAAACCCATTAATAAGAGAAACAAGTGTCACATTTCCATACGGTTTGCCATATGGTTGTGCTATTTCAATTTCATTGCAAATTCTTTCCATCTTACACTCTCTATTCAGTGCTACATGATAGGTTGTAAATGCACATTCTTTGAGTTTTGCAGGACTGAACATACATGAACATTGACTTTTTTCAATGGTGGAGGTACTTATATAGGACTTAATCCAATACTGGTGCCAGTCTGTTAGTTTTTGTTTCCCATACTCCAGTAATTACAGAAATAAAAACTTTAGTAGGACTCACATAATAATTTCTCTTAATACTTCTTTAACCTTATCAGATATATCACAATGTCATAACTTATTACACCACTGATTAAAGTGCTTGTTTAAGCCGTACAGGGCAAAAGTTTAAAATAGCATTCTGCCTCTCTCTCAACCAGCCCATACACTGCTTCTCAGAAGAGTACTCCAGGCTTTCAGATCTCTACTTGCAGCTTGCCACAAACAATGGCAGAGGTTTGTTTAAAAAAAAATTCTCTTCAGAACATGAATTTAATTTGAAAATCTGGCATTAGTTCACAGTTCAAAATCTATTTTCCTAAATGGATTACAGTGGTTTCTGAGACAATGTTTTCATACTCAGCATGACACCCTTTGCCAAGAGAAGATTACTGGTTGGTGGCACCTAGTCAAAGTCTACCCTCAGAAGAATCTGAAATAACCCTTTTCTGGTTTAACTGCTCTGCTCAATAGCTGTATTGGTGGACACCGGATGCAATGAAAAGATGAAATCTGTCCAATACCACTGCACTCCAAGTTTTCTAGCAAAGAGGGCCTAGAACCCTTACTGGAGAAATGAGAATAGATTCAGAGAAACAGATCAGCAGAAACTGAACCAACAGTTAGTTCTGCTGCCAGGACCAGTTTCTCTGACTGTATTTGTCTGTGAACAAGTGCCAGCAGGTTTCCCAGCAAACAGCACCCTTATTTTTTCAGGGATGTTGAAAAGGGGTCCCCAAATGTTGAAAGATTGATACATGCCTCAAGAATCTAGCTGAGGTCAACATAAGCAGCACTGTTATAATGAGTGTTTGTAATTAATTCTGTTTTCAGAGTACTGTGTATTCACCAGCGTATTTTACTTGTGTTACATTTTATATGTGACAATACAGGATTTATGTTAGCCTTAGCTTGCTTAAATAACATTGCCATTTACAAAAATGTGGAGTACTCTAGAACTACACAGCACAATCAGCAGAATGCAGTGCAGTCTACACATGGTTTATTTAATTTTTTTCTTTATCACAGATAGGCAAATTTCTAATTTCCAGCACAGGATGTACCTATTTTGAGATACCCCTAGAAAGACAGTCTTTCTGTTCCTACAACACAGGTCTTAAAAGTTCACATTAGAATAATTTGTTTACAAATATAAACATTACTTTTTAATCACAGCTTGTTTTTTCCCACCCTCAGTTTCATCAGGTGCCAACAGAAATCGAAACAAGTCTAAAGAAATGTTCTACCAATTGGGCCAAACTGATACGCACTGCTCATCATTTATAACCACTTTGTTTCCCCCACCTGCTCCATCCCACCAAGACACACCTTGCATTTGGCAGTAGAATCGATTAGTCTAGTTAAGTTTGGTGCCACATACTTACTTGCTAAAAGCAAACAGGACAGAGCAACCACGTGCAGTTGCTGTGTGGATATGTCATAGCGGTCCATGAAGAGGTCCAGCAGGTACACAGCCAGGTGGCGCGCAGCAGGACACAGCCTGAACCGGTTGCTCACAATGGCAATCAGGTCTGCAAAGTATCTTCTCAGGTGTAACTGGGGAGACTGGCCTTTGTAAGAGGGCAGCTTTAGCTCCTAGATGGACAGCAGCAGGTAATTTTATTAAAACTAGGATTTAGATGGAGGTGGTATCAGATTAATACAGCTGATATTTTAATATTTATAACAGAAGTTTCAAAGGATTTCTCCCTTCTTCCCTCTGTTCCCATCATTTCAGAATTCCTTTTCAGCAAAAAACCTATTTGTTGCATTACAGAACAAATAAAAATTACTTTGTTTCTGCACAATATTAACAACTTAAAATTTAACATCATTCGTTTGGGCAATCAGCCAGAGTGACTTCAGCTTTTACCATGTCTGTTGCAAAGGCTGTACAAGGGCATGCAAGTATTCCTCAGCTGCTTCAATGCAAAGTTCAATAGTTTAACTCAACCCCTCCCTTGCTACAGCTCAATCTAGGCAACCAGACTTTGTACTTAAGTGTTTGCATGTTCTAGAGCTGCCAAATCTGCCAAAGCTTCCAGGAAATGACCACTAACCAGCTGAACCTTAGGAAGGGGAACGGGGTGTGCATGAACCAGCATTCGCCTCGTGTATGTTAAAACTGACCCGGTGTGACTGGTGTCACACTGACACTGATTACAGTGCGCTCTAAGGCAGTTAGTTAAGCGCACAGGGTCTCTGATTTAGGGGGAGGACCCCTCAAAACAAAGGTCCTAGAAACACCACATTTGAGCAAATCTGTGCCATGATCTATTTTGAATACAAAATTTGGACTGGTAGGAAAAAAAAAAAACAAACCTCCAGGCTCTTGCCCAGTACAGTAGCCAGTACCTCTTCCTGTATGCAGCAGAACAGCAGTGCTGGCCTCTGTTATTGTGAATAAATTTATGAGATAGACTGTGCACCTACACGCTGTGTTCAAGTAGGATTTTGAGTACACTTACATTTCCAGTGAAAATTATCTCGATTAATTTAACTTAATGACATTAAGTTGGAATGGAGTCAACAAATTTTTCAAAGTTTTAATGTAAATTCAAAGTTTTGAAACGTGCTATTGAAGTGAAACAAAAGCCCACAAACAAACTTCCCACCTACTAAGCTTTATAATTTACCTCTCACAGCACTAACTTAGCTTTAGTAAAGATAAATTGGTAGCAAATAAATGATCCTGTTCTTCCCTTATCTCCCTCCATCACCGGAAAAGAGTAAAGCAATCAAGACTCCGGGAAAAGTAATCCGCTCATCGAGGATCATCAGGCAACAAAAGAACGTTTTTAGTAGGTTCAGTCATTGTAAACTGATTTTCAGCCCAGGTGTTAAGAGTGCTTTATGAAAACAGTCCCGAAGAACAACCCGGAGACAGTCGAAGCAACTTCGAAGCAATTGCCTGAATCCTATACTATTCTTAACGCACCCAGCGTTTATTTCACTGGGTTTTTGCTTGGTTGGTCGCGTTTTTTTGTTCCAATAACACCACAGTGCTTTCTACCGAGTTTAAACCTTGCAAACGTCCTAGGAGCAGTACCGGGCACGCCGTGAGCCCTTCCCCTCTCCGGGGAGCAGCGGGAGCACAGTCCGGCCGCTCGGATCAGCTGTCACGGCCGCGGACAGACGGCCCCGGCGCCCACGGAGGGAAGACACGGCGAGCTCCGAGTTCACAAAAGCCAACTCCGCCGAGCCCCGGCGGCCGAACGCCGCCACCCCACGCGCGCCCTCCGCCCGCTGCCCCCGCCGCGGCTCCGCCGTCCGGAGCCTCACAAAGACGCGGGGCCGCCCCCCAGCCCGGCTCCCCCCGGGCTACCTTGTATCGAAGCGCTTGGTGGATGTCGGCCGCCAGCTGTCCTGTCCACCACTGCGCCTCCAGCTCCATCGGCGGCGCGGCGCGGCGCCCGGGCCCAGGCACCGGGGAGGAAGCGGCACTCGCTGAGGGCGGGACAGGCAGCGCCACCCTCGCCCCTTTCTGGCTCGCCCCCGGTTAACCGCGATCAGCTGCCGCGGGGCACCCCCGGCCCCCCGGCCCAGCTGGCCGCCATACGGGGCACAAGTGCGGCTCGTTAAGCCGCCCCCTCCCGCCGCGGGGCACGGCCGGGTGAGGGGGTCGCGGAGGTGGCGGCGGCCGCGGGGGAGGCGGCGGGGTGCAGCCCGGGACACCCGAGCGCGGCGCGGCGGCCCCGGGGCTCCGCCGCCATCACGCGGCGCCGCGCGCCGCGCCCATTGTTAAAGGGCCGCGCGTGTACAAAGCCGGGCAGCGCCCTCACGGGCCCGCCCGCCCGCCAATTGCTAGTCGCCGTACAGCGCGGCTCTCACCGCTGCCAATCGCCGGCCGCTTTACAGCGCCACCCGACCGCCAATCAGCGCGCGGCAGTGGCGGGCCGGGGGCGGGCGCCTCTGGGCCCGGGGAAGGTGCGGGTGGGGGGGCCCGGCCGGGGCTCCTCGGCCGGGGCTCCGGGCTCGCCCTGCTGTAGCACAGCGCTCTATGGGCCCCCATGAGCTCCGGATAGCACCTTTTTTTTTTTTTTTTCCTTATTCTCCTTGCCCTCGTTTCCCCCGGCTCTTTCCCCTCAGCTGTGAGGTTTCAGCACGTGGCGGTGGCAGCGCCTCGCTCCGCTCTGCCCTGCAGGCGCATTGTCCCGGTAGTTGTGCGGGGCGCACACGGCGCCTCCGAGCTTCGAGGCTCCAGTCCCGGGTTGGTTTGGTTCCCCGCTGGTTAAATCCCGGGAGAAGGTTTGCAGGAGCTGAGCGTGTCCGCTCAGCTGAGCTCAGGGCTCCGTGTCCTGTGCTGGTTTAGCAGGGGGTGCTCTGCCCCTGCTCTGCGTTCACAGAGCCTTTTCCTTGCTGCTTTCTGCTCCCTGGTAACCCCCGCTACGGGCACCTTACAAAATAAAACTTAGTGCTTCATAGTCCTTTACATATTTGAATTTATAAATATTGAAGCAACTAGTTAATGAGAATATAAAACCTGGTACAACAGGTGATGCAAAGTGATGGAGAAGAAATGCTTTGGGTGCAATATTTTTGTTGAGGGAGTGTATTTAATTTTTTTGTTTCTACCTTTGCTCAGACGTGATTTTTTTTCCTTTTAATTAAGGAAATAGAAACCAACTTTTTGACATAACCAGTTTAATGACTCTGTAAAAGCCTGTTCCTGTGTTTAATGGGTAATCCTATAGGCTACAGTAGTCCCTTTCATCTGAGGAGGTGTGCCCATAGATGGAAGCTTTTGTTTTTGAGGACACATTTTTGGACAGTTTCCATTGATAACAGATGTTGTTATAAAATGCTACTTAATTTTCTGAAAAAAAAAAAAAAAAAAAAAAAAAAAAAAAAAAAAAAATAAATAAAAAAACACAAAAAAAGAGAAAAGTTTGTTTTGTTTTGTTTTTTTTTTTCTTGGTACATAATTGCAAAATATTTTAACTATTTAGATTAGCTATCTGAGATCTATGGACTATTGACAAATTAGTATTTTCCTGGTCTGATGGCTTTTTGTCTCATTTCTATACATTATTTTATAGGCAAATGCACGCTCAAGCTAATTTTTATATTTGCAAATATATTGTTTTTAAATTGTTTATCCTTGAAGAAAGCTAAACACTTTGGTATTACTACCAAACTGTGTGTTTCAAAGTCTCAAAACCAGATTCTGAATGGGGACGCTGTCTTTTATAACACCTTTATTGCCTTCAAAAATGTGTTGCCTGCATGAAGAGCAGGCTAATAAACACCAACATGCTAAAACCTGTTACAATGGGCACAAACAGGGAAGTGATGGTCCTTCTCTTACTGCTGTTAGCAGTGCTGCCTCCCCCTAGAGCTTTTAAACACTGTGTGGATTAGTCTGGTGCTGAACTGTTAAGCAGGGAAAAAATACTGATGGTTTCTGGCTTATTTCTAAGATATGTGTGATTGGCTTGGCTAGGAAACACCATGCTCATAAGGGTATGTACTCTGAGAACAATTTATACATAATCAAGAAAAACAATTATGTCATTGTTACTTGCTACTTCGAGGTGGAGTGAGCTGTGGAACTCCCTATTTCAGATTCTTTTTCCCATAACAATCTATGTTAATTGAGTTGTTGGTCTTGTGAACAGTTACATCTGTCTGCTTTTCAGCAATGAAAACATAGGTTTGGAAAGAGCTTCATCATCCTGCCCAAGGCCAGGATTGCTTCTGGCATGCATTTTTCTAATCTTGGAGACATTCAGAAAATCATCCTATTGAAAAAGCCAGAGCACTTAAGTACAGCCTGGTTATCTGCAGGAAGCTTACATCCTATCAGCTGCTAACAATCAGCCATTGGAGTAATCTCCTCGGGGAAGTGCTGGATTCCCCAGCGTTGGACACTTTTAACATTCAGTGGGATAGAGTGTTGGGACACCTTGCTTTTGCCAGGAAGGTGTGGACAAGATGATGCTGGAGCTCCCCTTCCAACTTGGTATTCTGTGACCTCAGTTTGTGCCCCAGCTGGAAGATTTGAGAATAATCTTGGAGTGCCAAACTGAAGCTGATTGTTTTCAGAGTTTGCAAGATCACACTTTTGAGGTTTGAATGGGAATGGGAGTAGCACAACTGTAATGAGAATAGGTTAATACAGCTTCTCTACATGCCTTACAATCAATCCTAAGTGTACTAACCAGTGGAGTTTTTTTTAGCCAGTTCAGATTTCATCTACTTTCAATTGTCAAGGCTGTGTACAGTTTTTAAAGTATTCTTACCTTAGTCCCCTGTAATGTAAATCAGGATAGAACAAAAACCAGCTCAGCAAGTCCTTAGAATAAACAGAGGATATTAAACATGACTTTCAGTGGCAGTAATTACATTTTCTTAGCAAGAAACTGAAAGCATGAAGTATATTTAGTATATAGAACCTGAGAAAACAACATAATTAAATGTTATGGAATAATTTTGAAATTGCTATCCTCTTTCTGTAAATGACCCTGGATCACCTAAGCAAATATGTGTCCCAGGGAGGGAATGAAATTGGCTGTGAGAGCTGCTGTCTGTGCTTTGAAAAGGTGCCAAGTAGCAGGGAATACCGTTATTCTTGGAACTCACCAAGAAAAATTATTACCCTGAAGTACATCCAAAATAGGCTAGAATGTAACCTGTGAAATCTGGACTAAAATCCCTGTAACATTTTTGTGGAATCTTCTGAAGAGGATGCTGCAGAAGTCTTAAAATTTATGGACCTGTAATTCACAGGTTATAGTCCTAACACGGTTTCAGACATGGTGGGTGAGCTGGCTTCTCTTTGTAGTTACTGGGAGGTTAGATCTGTATCTCAGGAGTTGATGCATGTATTTATGTGTTTAAGCTGTTTTTTCCTCCTCTAGTTTTCTTCTGATGGTTCTTGGCCTATGAAAAAAGAAATGTGACTTTTAAAATACAAATTAAGAACTTGGAAGTAATTGCCAAGTACAGCAAATGCTCTGATCCTGAAAACCACATTAGAACCCATGTACCCCTCCCAGTATAAAAGGATCTGTTCCTGGTGTACTCTTCTTAGTTTTAATGGTACATCAGCCACAAAGAACAAATTTCTAAATACTGACACTTCTTCTCTGCTCCTTGCCATAAGATACATCTCTGAGGTTTGGATTTATCTTGACTGGCAGAATGAGACGAATCAACACACAATCAGCACCCAGGATGGAAGCTAAATTCTGGGGTGACATAGCACTGAAGGAAACATTTAAATAATGGCTCAATTGCTATGTTAATTGTGGGTTTTGTTTATTGGTTCTTGCTTTTGTTTTGTTGCTCCTTGGTCATTCTCATCTGAATAAAGACATGGTAATTCCTTAAAAGGCATTTCTGAAGGACTTCGTTTTTGGAATTAAAATGTAAGGGGATCTCAGTTTTGTAGAACTGAGAATAATTTAACAAAAAAAAAAGTGTAAACTTACTTCCTGAGTTTCTTGGGGCTGAGAAAGTTCTGCTTTTGTTCTGTCCTTCTTGATCTTATTTTCAAACAAAGGCTGCATCTGATGACATTCATAGCAGTAATATTTCAAGGGCATTTAATTAAAGAGAATGAATCACCCTGAAGACAGGACTGTAATTGCTCACAGAGCTCTTTTACAGCATGGTGGTAGATGAAATGTGCCATGTTGGTAGAAAGTCTTAACACTTCGGAAGGATTAATGGAGGAAGTCTCGTACAGAAAATACTCTGGGGTTGTATTTGTATCCTGTATTGAATGCTAAAGGTACTCTGTGGGTAGGATTTTCAAAGTTGTCTGGGGATTTAAATTCCCAGAATAGCTACTGAAATGTGATTAATAGATCTGATCTGATCTGGTAAATATCCTTTGGAACTGTTGACTTTAATTGTTAATATGGTTATTAATACAGAAAACATCTGAGAATGCTCAGGCCTGAGCGATACATGCTTTTCATGAAGCATTCTAATGAACAATTTGGCTTTAAATATTTTCCCATCTTCTGGAAAGCTATTATAAAAATGTGCACCCATTAATGTTTTATTTGGCATTAGGATGAATGTATATGTTTTTGATAATGTGTTGGATGAAGGAAACATTCATATAAGTGGAAGGGTGTTGGTGGATATAAGTTGTACTGGGGGGTTGTTCTTTTCTGTAAGTCACACCCATGGTTGTCAGTAACTAAAAAGATGGGAGGAATTTTGCATCTAAAGCAAATGTACTTCCTGCTTGGAAGGCTGCAGCTCATTTGACTGGAATTTAGTAAAGGTTATTTGTCGTGCAGTTAGCTTAGAGATGGGGGAGAACAGTTAGGAATACTCAGTTGTTCTGTCAAATGTTTTGATTTACTTATATCCACAGAATTTAAGTAGGGCAAACTGGCCTATTCCTTTTCATTTCAAAATTGAGGTCCGTCAAAGAATTTATTTTTTTTTTTTAATATAATATCTAGGCCTGCCAAATTAGGAGCCAGGCACGAGCCCAGGCAGAGCACCACAAAGTTAATGCTTTGTCTGCTAGGAGTGGCCCAGGAGGAGAACTGACAGCAGATGTGGGACAGGGGCACTTAACTTTGTGGTGCTTCTTGTTCAAGTACTTAACTAGTGGGGTTCCATCTCAGTAGCAGCACAAGGGGAAAACTTCACACTTCCAGTTTCTTCCTAATGAACAGCCAATTGTTGCTAGTGAAAGTACAAAAATTACTGTCTTCTGATCAGAGGACTTGGTAAACTAGTTTCCTCTGTTGGGATTTACATGCACAGAGGTAGGGCGGAGATGTGAAGAGGGCAGCACTTATTTTTAGGTTAGGGAAGGCTACTTCAAAGTCGCTCTGGAGCTGTCTCTTCTCTGGGCTGAACAAGCCCAGATCACTCAGTTTCTCTTCAAAGGGCAAGTGCTCCAGTCCCTAACCATCTTGGTGTCCCTCTGATGCATTTGCTCCAGTTAGTGTTGTTGTTGTACTGGGGGAAGAAGGTGTCCCAAAACTGGATGCAGTATTCTAGATATGGTACAACAAGTGATAAGTAAATGGTAAAAATAACTTCTTTTGCTTCTTTTGCTATGGCTCTGTTAACACAGGCCAAATGCTCTCAGCCTTCTTCAGTTCCAGAGCATATTGTTGGCTCTTGTTCATCTTGCCGCTGTAGGAGCCTTCAGCTTCCCTGCAGTGCTGGCTGGTCTGTGTTGTGCTCCCTCCAGGATGTTTGCCAGGGTCACAGCATGGTTTACTCTGTGTCCACAAGGCAAACAAACAAAAAAACCCTGGCCAAATATGAAGAATGATAAATTTCAGCAGGTTTGGGGCTGGGGTAAATCCTGCCAAATCCCACAAATCCCAGGGATTATGTATATTCAGTGTTGTGCTCCTTGATCCATTATTCAGAAGTACTGCACCTTGATCCGTTGTGTTGTGAGGGA
Organism: Pyrgilauda ruficollis; assembly: GCF_017590135.1. NCBI lineage: Eukaryota > Metazoa > Chordata > Aves > Passeriformes > Passeridae > Pyrgilauda > Pyrgilauda ruficollis. The sequence goes on along the minus strand of NW_024513654.1, from coordinate 15,115,626 downwards.
TGAGCCCGTGTTTTGGGGCTGCAGTAAATAGGAATAGTTATTCCCAACGTGATCATAGATGACAGTGAGATTTGGGATCTCCTTCTGCATGAGTGTCCGATGCATGTGGCCAAATCTGGTTCTCACAGCCAGAGCCCAGGGGCTCCTAATGTAATCTTAGCATCTCACTGTTTGGGAGTTGTATGTTTGGGACACATTTTACTGTCAGGCACATGATCATGTATTGAAGGAGCTGATTAACAATATCATATGTCATATCTAGATGGTGTGGATGTACCTTTCCTGAGGTTTATGGGCAAGCAGACCTTCATTTCTGCTTCCTAATACCCTCATCCTATTTAGTGTGTGATCACCTACTCACCACACATCTAGTCAAGACATGTTTTAATAGACATGAGTCAGTACTCCTTATTTTCACCCATTGCATTGTGACTCATTACACCCACTGCATTATTAAAAAGGCAGAAACATACTTCCATTTGGATATTGCTAAAAGCACTGTGATAACTGGTTTGACAGGTATGTTAAATGATCAATACATTTGAAAGGACCTCTGGATGGAAGGGGTAAAATGAACCTAAAATGTTTGGTTTCACAGCTTGTTGCCAGTGGAACTCCCATCTGAAATTGTGGCCCCCATTTTGAGTTAGACTCTGTTTGGGACATGTGTTTGATGAACACATGCAGAAAAGCAATGCCGTTAACAAGTAGTTGACAACCTGTGGGTGGAAGGGTTCAGTTGAGAGTTGAAATTAGTCAGCACTGACTGGTTCTCTGACAATAACAGACAGTATTAAGATTGCCCTGCTCTTAGAGCAGAACCTATCTCCATAACTGCTGTGTAAGAGATGGGAGGAACTGGTGAGGCATTGCTTATTTTGTGCTTTAATCAACCTCAGAGCTGGGGGAAAAGTACTGTCAAGAGTCAGTGTTCATCTCTGGGCTCTGTTTAGTTGCTTTGCACATTGCCGTGATCATGTGCACAATTTCAAAGGAACTAATATATTCATTTTCTTGTCCCATTCAGAAGTACTTTAAAGGACAATGTTTAAGAACCATGTGTTTTATGCTGCTTGCAAAATGGAGTCATGTTTGCTTAGCATTTTGAATGCAAAACACTGCATATGAAAAAATGATATAAATCTCAGGCTGAAATTAGAGCTAGCAATATGGTAAATAAACAGTATCTGTGAAACACTCAGACACTACCATATCTTAAATTTGTACAAGATTCTCTTTGGCAAGAAAATAAACTCGCACTTCATGTTTCTCTTCTCACTAATGGCCTCAGTCTTATGAAATACCAGCTTGTGTTTTTTCTTTAAGTGGTGGTCCAACAGTTTCAAAACAGATGGTAAAAGTCAATCTTTGCTAATCTTTGCTCTTGAATCATTACTTTGCCTAGTATGTGACTGTGATTAAAGTAGGTATTGCTTGTAAGAAATAAGCTGATTGATACTGCTGGGTGTTTGTTTTGTGGATGTTTGCTTTTGAGAGTAGTTTGTAAATTACTCTTTGCTTGAAAATGTCTGTAGAATTCTTTGGAGTTTGCCATTTGAAGTTACATCTGCAGTTGGTCATTTGCCATGTTATTTAGCAGTAAAAGCTAAGTGTTGTTATTGTTGGTTCACTGTTGTTTTCTGTAAATAACCATCAGAATTGAATTGAACTGAGTTCTGATCTTCCATTAAAGGTTTCATGAACATAAACAGTGCCTTTTAAAGTTATCCTGAGCATGTGTTAGTGTGTTTACTGTTCAAAACTGGCTTTTTGTATCTCCATGATGTTGTAGGGGAGCAAGAGCTCTGGGCTGCAGAAGGTGAAGGGAAATGCACCTCAGCAATGTTGGTGTGAACATGTGACTGCAGGTGATTGGGATGGGGGCATATGGTGGGATGGAGTTGGAGAAGAGCAGAAACAGATGATTAATAGGATTGACCATGAACTGGTAAATCTTTAGAGATTGATATTCAAAGCAATGCTCAGACACTGATATTGTGCTTGGTTGGGGTCACCATGGAAAAGTTGGTGGTTCAAACATCTTCAGGTATTCATTGCTAGATCAACATGTCTGTTAGATCACAGTGACTAAATGTAGAGGAAAGAAAGCATGTCAGATTAAACTGACTTTTCCAATCTTTAGGTTTTACTGCCTAATGATGTTTATTTAAGGTTTCAAATAAGCACTTCCATGGTGATAAACTAGAAGTGAAATTAAAAATTCACCTACATTACTTATGAAAATCAGAGGTATAATGCTGCAGGCGTGGACTCACAGATGCTAGAACCAATTTGGGTAAGGGTTTAACAAAATATTAAGTTCAGCTTTTGGATTAGTGCAAGTAGTTTCAAAATGTGCTGCTGCAGAAAACCAAAACTTTGATCTTTGGCATTAAGTTTCTCTGATAGTTCAGCTTTGTTTAAAATACTTACTGGGTTACTCTTGTGCTGTTTATATCTCCTACTATGACACTTACATTATACAAGAACAGGAATCACCTGTCCTCTCACAGACCCTGAAAACTCATGTAAAAATATAAAGCCAGTATAAGCTCTGTAATTTATATTCTTACTATCACATCTGAATGTGATCTGTGTAGATCCTTCTATTGTTCAAATTTCTGCTGCTGAGTGATCCAACAGCCATAGATCTGTGGTAGTGCCTGTGGAAGCCTGGTCTTAGCTGTGGATAAGAACATTTGCATCCAGGATATTTGAGTTTCACTTGTTCTAACAGTGAAAACTGTTAGTTAGCTGTGGCCCAAGTAACTTGTGACACTTGTGCCATACAATCCCTGGATGCAAATAATCCCTCAAATCATGTTCACCTAAATACTAAATTGAAATCAAATTAATAACATGAGGTGGCAGAGTACATGAGATAGAGTGACTATTAATGTAGTTACTGGAAGCAAAAAGACAATGAAGACTTAGATTTATTTTTTTTTTTACCGTCAATGGAGGAGGTTGAAAACTGAAATTATTTTAAAAAGATAAAATTGCATCCTTATTGGTCAACTTTGTGGGTCTTTTATACAGATTAACTGAATTCAAAGAAAAAACACAAGAGAAGTAATAAAAGAATCTACTGGGTTTGCTTCTGAGTTCAGATTAGGTCATACTGAATATTATTTCATGGTCTTTCTCTAGTGGTTTGTGAGTACTTTCCAAAGCCAAAATATACATTTTTGACTGATTAATGATCTGCAGTTAAATGAGGGCAAGCAGTGAAATACTCTTGAGGTTGCAGAACACAAAGTGAATTGACAGAGCTCTTCAGCCTAGCTACAACATCCCCCTCACAACAGGAGAAGCATTATTTCACTCTCCTCATTCCCTTTGACTGGGATTTTGTGTTTCTCATTAAACTACTGAGGTCATGATGTAAATTTAATAATGGTAACGTACATTTCACTTCTTAAGACATACTTTAGGCAGAGAAAATGAGGGAACGAGCCAGCAATATGATCAGAAAAATCTCCACAAAGTAGGATAAGTGGATATATGGATGTAGGAGAAGTTGAAAACAGGTGCAGTGCACACATCTGTTTTCAGCCATTTTCAAATTTGGATTATTTGCAACACAAATCTATATAAATGTATCAAGATTAATTTTATAGTTTCGTGGAATCATCACTTTTATTTAGCTGTATCAGGAGGAGCAGGTAAATGAGCTGAGCAGAACAGGTAAATGAGCATTGTAGAAGAACACAGCATTTGTCTTGCCTTCCTGTTTTTAGCTACTTTCTGAAACAGAGGAATAAATGGTACAATTACAGCCAGGGTTTCCTATGAACACCTGAACTACTAACTAAGAGCCTGGTATGGAGAGAATATGTCCATTTGGAAAATGGAGTTTAACATGGGCTATTTTTCACATCATTTAGAAAGAGTTCTCAGGAGTGAGATTCCAGGGTAATTACTCATGTCTGGCAGGAGCCTGCCCTGGAAGCATTGCCTAACTTTGACCTGCTTTCAACCAGCTGGGAAACAGCCAGGTTGCTCAGTGGAATTGATAAAACATTCAAAGGCTGTATTAGCATAATTTAAACATGTCATAAGCATATCATCACCAAGGTTTAATTGAGGGCTACCCATAATCCAGATTTTTAAAACTGATTCTAGTTACTGCAACAGTTTGGTTCTGTTCCCACTGAAGTCAGCTGAAGTTTTGATACCGAGAATTTTTTTTTCTTAAATTGTCAAACCTGTACAGTCTTTACTAAATAATTTATTACTTTCAGTGCCACATGCAGCAGAAGCAGTTCTGGTACCATTCCTATTCCCAGTTGTAAGAATAGCTGTAATCTGAGTGTAGCGCTCTCTCTCTCTCTCTCAGAGTCTACTTACCAGGGATATTTATGATATAATTGAAAATAAGTCTTTTAGAAACAGAAGATTGAATAATTTTGTATGCATGCCATTGAAAAGACTACATCAATTGCCAGATCACTAAGGGTGTTCCACCTGACACAGAAAGAGCAGTTACTTAGAAACCCTAAGGGGGCTATTTGTGTTAGTGTGGCTTCTGGCTTTAGTGCATCTTCCATCCTTCATCCTCAGTATGTTCCCAGACACAGTGACTGCCTGCAGGCTTTTGCAATATGAATCAAATGGATTTCAGAGAATATCGGGGCTACTTTGAGGGTCAGTATTTAGGAAGAGCATAGACAAGGACATCTGTGAGAACTGTTGTGACCTCTACTCGTGAAACCCTGGCTGAGAATGATGAAGGCTCTGGGCTGAAATTTGCTGAACTTGCCATGGCCCTTTTCCTGATAATGTAATGTTTCTGTTTATGAAGCTGTCAAATCTAGAACTGCCACTTGCTTTCTAATTCTCCAATGATTGAGAACAGTATCTAATGATGCTGTTTTTTCAATGGTATTCACACAATGTCCTGGTTTAAACAGGACGAGGAAACAATTTATTCAAAACAACAAACAAAACTCAAGCCCTCTTCCTAACTCTCTTTATTCATTGCTGCAGGTTTGTTCCTATTAGCAGAGCCTTTTGAGGTGTATATCTAGAATTAGCCCCATTCACATATTTTAAAATAAGGCATTGAATGTTGTTAGCAAAAGTAGTGGGTAAATTAATATGTACATGTATTAGTTTCCAGTAAATGAAGGTGTTGCATGCAGAAACTAAGTAATGAATTACTTTTGCAATGGGAATAAGGAGAGAGCAGCAAAGGCAGACAGTTTTTGCTTTGCAGTAATTTGATATAGACCCACAATTTTTTGTATGCTTCTTAGGGATTTAAATTCCAAGACTCAGAGTTACTGAATAGGAAACTATGACAGATTACAGGTCATTTGCAGGCTCTTGATAATGCAGTGTGATTTAAAACTGCTTGCCCTGTAAAAGAAAAGCCAGGTGGCATCTATGTGCTGTGAACAAAGACTTAGCCAGGTGGATGCTGCAAGGAGGCCTGTCAGGTTTGTTTGTGTGCAAAGAATTTCGAAGTACCTCACTTGAAACAGGGTTACAATATACACAGTGCTATTGTAAAAGAAACAGAAATGATTAAGTGCTCACATGTTGAAAGTAATTTCAAGTCTGAGAATGCATAGTAGTGTCTTAGTTTCAGGAAAATTTTCAGATACAAGTGAATTGGTAGATTGTTGAATTTTCTGTCATTCTAGGTACGGAACTGAACTTATATTTGTGGATATCTTGTGTATGCCATTGGGATTAGTCACTTCAACTGAAGGGCGCTGGAGAATTTTCTGGCTTTTTATGAATTTGTCTAGTAGGTGCCTGTGCACAAATATTTGATTTTGCTAGATAATTAATCACATATTGGTTTGAAAAAGGCTGGTATGGGTGTCTGGCTCCAGAATATACATCCTGGAAAGTTTCCCACAATGCTTAGATTGGTTGGGATCTAGTGAAGGGCTGTGGTGAGAAACTAGTGCTGATAGCAAAGACTCACATTTGGAGCAATGCAGCCTGTGGCTGAATAGCTGCACTCCCAGATAGATGCCACAGCCTAGGTAGGCACAGTGCAAGGCACTGGTCTTGGGCTTGTGTCAGCTGTGGCTTCCAGGTTTGTACCTGTACATTTCTTTCTGTACTCTACACCGAGGATCCAGCTCAATTCCCCTGAAATGCAATGGCAAAATCCTTTGCAACTCCCTTGGGTGCCTTGCTCATTTGAACTGCACAGTTCATTGGTAACAGTAAGTGACAAGCCAGTGGCTTAGAGCTCCACTGTGTGCGACTGCAGAGCAGAGGCAAATGTATTTGTGTGTGAAATTGAGCATCCAGACTGTGAAATGCTGTCAATTGGCAGCAGAGCAATCAGACGAAGAGCTTCTGTTGCTATCTCTTCTCTTGAGGAGTTTGTTGTGATCAATATGTAATCACTGTGAGAAAGAAGCATAAGATTTACTATGCATTATATATTTATATATAAATATATAAGAAATAGTAGATATTTTGCATATATATATAGTAGATATTTTATATATATTATATGTAGTAGATATTTTATATATATTTTTGTATATCTATATTTTATATAGATATATATAGTAGCTCTTTTATAATATATATAATAGTAGATATTTTTGCATATATATATATATATATGCACGTAATATTTTTCCTGATCATAACTAAACAGGTTAGATGATATGAAAAAGTTAACAAACACTGTTAATGTAATTTTGCTTATTGACATAACAGTCCTCCTTTAAGTGATTTTATTTTCCCTTTATTCAGACATGAATGCTGTAGGGGGAAGGGATGAAGTTCTGAAAAAGAAATAGCCCATCAAGCATAATAATTCTTAGTATATTGGAATCTTCATCCTCGGGGTTTCAGGAGCTGGGGGAGCAGGGCCGGGCGCAGCAGCGGAGCCCGCGCTCAGCTCCTGGGTGGGGTTATGGCCGTGCCGCTCGATGCCTACGACAACCTGATCGTTTGCAGCAGCTCAGTGAGACCGGCTCGAATACGTGCCAGTTTCTCAGAACTCACACTCCTACCGCTGTTTGCCAGCCCGGCAGGGATGCCTGCGGATTAGCAGACTTGGGGACAAGGCTGCTGTTTCACCTCTAGAGGGACGCCCAGGACCGGAGATGAGGCGCTGCCACTCGCGGGCGGCAGCGCGGCTGCTCCTTGCTCTGCCTTCCCTCCCGAACCTGCTCGGCCTCAGGACAAAGCGCCCCAGGCTTCTCCAGAACAGCAACACCGAAATCCTGAAAGGAGAGGAACGGCGGGAAGCAAAATATTTACAGGAATGACACTGGTAACGTGTAGTGTTCAGGGCGGAGAAAAATCCCTCCTGACAGGGTTCGAATGTCTTCTGCTCCGTCCTCTTCCTCACCACGAGAGAGGCCAGCGTAGGCAGATGATTGCACTCATGCTTCATGTAGGCAGTGTTAGCTTTCTGTCATTTGTATTTGCAGTTCAAACAACTTTAAAGCACTGTTTCTCTCCAGTCTGGCCTCTGCCACCGCTGTCAGGGCAGCATGAGCCCTCAGAATGTGGTGGGTTATGTGATGTCTGGACGTGCCTGTAGCATTTTTGTCTCTGCACTAAGCATTTGCGCTGTGAAATTTCTGCTAGGACCAGTCAGGGAAGCAAAGAGCACTTCACAAAAGATGAGAAATCACTCATTGGCCTCTGATTCAAAATAGAACAAGATGAGCATGATTTCCTTGTTACTGTCTCTCCAAACTAGTCTGAGCTTGCTCTTCAGCGTGACTCTTTGCTGAATGTGTCTCCATGATCTTTGATTTACTTATTTTTGATAACTACTTACAGTGAAATGCTTTGACTACATTTTCAGCTTTTTGATCTTAAACCTCTATTAATGGGGAGCTTTAGGTACAAAAATGTAGTTGTATAGATACATAAAAAACACTGTAACCAGCTAAAAGAATACATAGAATGAAATTTCCAATAGGCAGAATCCTTCTCTTCAGCTCAGAGCTCTGGGCTGTGGTTGGATGATCACACAATACATGTTTTTGAAATTATATTGCTTTATCGTGACTATTGACATAGTTGTGTTCTACCTAAGATGATTTGGTGTCGAATTTACTGATATTTGTGGAGTTGAAACGTCTGTTTGCTCTTCATATGGAAAGCCTGGACTAAACACCTCTCTTTAGTTTACACTGAAGTGTGTATCTGTGTTAAGGAAACTTTCCCGTCCATCCACCTGGACTAAACACCTCTTTTTAGTTTACACTGAAGCGTGTATCTGTGTTAAGGAAACCTTCCCGTCCGTCCGTCAGGAGCCGCTCTGGCAGCCACAGTCGGAGCTGGGGCCGAGGCCCTTTCCCAGCGGGAGGCTCCAGGGAGCTCTCCGAGCCCCGCTGGGCTCCCTGTGCTCGCCACTCTCACAGCCACGCCAGGTTTCCTCAGTGGCTCGACTCCAGGTTTCCCACAGCAGAGCCTCAGGCGTCTGAATGCTTAAAAGAATTTAATCTTGGCTCAACAACAGCATAACAGCTCGAGACTGAGCCTTCGAGGAGGGATCCTGAACAAAGGAAACCCTGGAGTTTTTATGCCCTTAAAATCTATGTGCGTGCAAGTCTGGGCCAGCGGCTCCTGCTGTGTCTGAGTGTCCGGTCCCCTGCCGGCGCCACGGCTCCCCGGCCCTTTGTTATGCAAAGGGAGCAGTTCACGGCCTCCTGTCCCATCTCGGGCTCCCATCACCGGAGCTCCACCTGCATCACCCAGCTACCTGCACCGAATGTATTCCTCAACATCTGCGAGCCCGCACGATAATGTGATGCCTGTAGCCTCTTTGCATCTGACTGGAAAAGAATGAGGGACACTGGAAAAAATAGGAGAAAATTTCTACAGTTCTACTTCACCTTCAGTGACAAACTCTTGAAAGAACTGAAGAAGAGTGACTTGGTTATTAAGATGTTAGTCTAGTAATTTGATGGCTTGGATTTACAAGCTAGCTTTGCAAGATATCACTTATCACCCACGGGCAGGTCATTTAATCTCTCTGAGGCTCCATTTGCCATCACTGCAATGAGAATAATAATACTTATTTTCTGGTGTCTACTTAGGCAGGCTTTCAGGGTACTGATTATCTAATGCTTTGTGGAGCTCTGAGCACCGCTAAAGCTTGAGTTGGTGTAACATGCTGGGCATTGCTGCACTCACTGCTCAGCCCTGCTCTGCTGTGTATGCTTCTGCTCTGCTTCCAAAGGAGAATCGAAAGACTGGAGGGAAGGTGACTTTCCGGTGTGTTTTTATTCACACTTACACATCACCGGATGTCTACGTTTGTGGAGCAACAGCCGAATGTAGCAAGTGAGCACCCACTGCAAGGACCAAGTTACCACTTGGTGGTTGCAAAATAAATTATCAGAAACAAACCAACTGCAAAATTCAAGACACTTCCCAGCCATAGATTTTATTGTTGTAAGAGTAACCAAGACCAACATCTGTGGGTGTAGACAGTGTAGTTAATATGTTTGCACTGGTTTGGGTCACATCCCTGGGAAAAGCCTCTTTTGGGAGGTCTTTTAGGTGAATGAACTGTGTCTTCCTGGGATACTTCTCACCTCTTCTCCTGTGGAAAGAGGTAAAGAGGAAGAGAGGGGACCATTGCATGAAGTAAAGGGATGGCCGCAGCTGCAGGAGAGAGTTGGCTGACCAAAGCTCTTTTATGACTTTCCTTTTTCTGGAGAAATTGTTCGACATAATACAGGCCACCCTTCTGGTCTGTCTTGCTGCCTCCAACAGTGGGTGATGAAACTTGTCTTTTCTGCATGGCTGGGGGGCTGCTGCTTCTTTACAGCAATCATGGAAGGAGTTTTGTTTTCCATAGAAACTTTGAAAATGGTTAATTCCTTCCATGAAATAATCAACTCTTTAATTTTTTCAGATCATAATGCTCAAGGGACTTATTTTTTGCAAGCATCTACAGTTTTCCCCCTGCTAAATTATAAGAACAGCTCAACTTTCTTTCTTGAAAACACCTTTTCCCCATGCTACCTCTTCATCTTCCTACAGCTATATTTACAGTCAGGCTGTTGCAGGTAGTCACTCTCAGGAGAAGACTGTGGTGATGAAGGTAACTGGGTTGGTTTTTATATTTTTTTTTTTCCTCTGCCATCCTGTTCTTGCATCCTGTAGATACAGAGTAACCAAACAGCAGGAAGCAGTTTCATAGCAACCATGCTATTTTGCTGTCTCTTTTCTGAAGATTATGCAAAAGGAAAGTAGCATAAAAATTCCAGGGACAGCCCTGTGTAATGGCTTTGCTATTCTCTTGGAGTCTTCCTTGGGCATTTCTCTGTTTTAATCTCTTATTCATCCTGCCATATAAACCTGTCTTTCACCTCTCCCACCTTTATCAGACCTTTGGAAAACCCCAAACAGCCGTTACTGTCCATTTTCTCTGAATCTCTTCGGGGGTTTTCAATTGTTTCAACTATCTTTAAACAAAGGGACATTACCCTCATTTAGGTGGCAGCAATGTGGGTATCACAACCAGCAGTTTCAGAGAGCTGTTTTAAATCCATTTTTGGCAGCATATCAAAATGAAATGGGTGTCAGGGATGCCAAAATAACCTGTTCTACTGCCCAACAGGTTTGAAGTCTTCATTATCATGCACTGAATTTGTTACCTACATTGCTGAACACACAACTCATGCAAGCTTTTACTTGCATGAGTCAGCTTCTACACTCATGGAAGCATCTGCAGAATTATGTTCTGTATCAGTTACATGCTCACAAGATGTGATTTCTCGTTGCTGCTGTGAAAGAAAAACATGTAGGCATTTCTGATTGCTTTGAATTTTATTTACTTTCATATTTAATGTTATAGTCTTGTAATTTTTCAGGCAGCGTGCCCAGATTTATTTTTTTTATTTCCTTGTAACAGAACACTGCACAGAGGTTAATTTCCCCCCAGCAATCTGAAATTTTAAATGCTGAAGTCAGTGCTCACAAGAACTGACTATTTTATATTGATCTTCCATCTTTAATGCTTCTGCTGCTCTCCTCTGGATACACAGACCTCTTAGAGGGATTAGGGAATCCTTAATGAATGTAGGTTTTTGCCTTATTGCACTTTCTTATTTTCCTTTTCTAAACCAAATTTTTTTCTCTTTTTTTTTTCTTTTTTTTTTTGTCTGTTTATTTATGTGTCTAATAGACTATAAAGCAAATGTCTGCCTGATATTAAATTACATTATGATTTGCTGGTTTTCCTTTTCATAAAACCCAGAAAATTTAGAGGAGGTTACCATAACTTCATGTTCATTTTTGTCCAGTATACAAAAGTAGACTTGGAGTTAAAACTAGGCCCAGTGACCATGGTGCTAAAATCTATATGTAAATGTTTTATTTCCAGTAAAATAAATGGGTCACAGTCTAAAACAGTCTGAAAAGAATTAATATTCAGGCTTCATGCATAGACATACCTTCTTTCACTGCTGATAATCCACGGTTAATACTTCTTCCCTGGGGGGTTTCACCCCCAGAATTGAAGTGTCATATTGCATTGACACAAATGATTGCCAGTGGACAGGTCATGGTCAGCCACACGGGCAGTAACCCCAGAGGGAGCAGGGGATGGATCAAACGCTTCCAATCAACTTTTGCAAGAGGAGATCTAACTACATTCCTGAGACACTTGTTTGCACTGTAAAATCTCACCCTACTTTTAAAATGTATATTTTTGACGTATTCACAAGTCACTTTTCTATTTTGTTATTTGCTGTTTATAACAGAGAGGTGCCATGGGAAGTTATGCCCAGTCACTGACAAGGATGTCATGCTGGGTACTGTATAGATACATGCTTGAGAAGGGACTTTGAAGAGTCATAGTACATTTACTTTTCCATTTGTTTGTTATTTATTTAAATTAGCTAGTTATGAAATGCCTTAAATCTGTATTAGCAAACTTTCAAGGGAAATGAAAAAGAACTCTGCAGCCTAAAGTTTGCCTTTTCCCTTAAACAAAGCTAATGAAGTCAATGCAAATGTATTTTCCATAGAGGAAGCTACATTCACTTTCCTGCTGACCCCATTTTCACATTTTTTCTAGTGGTTGGTACTTGTTTTCCATCTGCTGCCTGCAGACCCCCATTTTTACTTAGGTTCCTGGACCAGCTTTTTTAATTTTTTTTTTTTAACAATTACACTGAAAGCAGTAGTCAAAACTTTAAAGTGAAATCATTATGTTGGGGGTAAAAATGGAAGAAGTAAACTATAGTCTGGTTGAGAAACTTTAGAGGCTCGGGTATCTGGATGACAAAGTAACCAGAATAAGAAGATAATGTTAGTTGTAATTAAAAAGTTTGTTTTTCCGGTTTAAGGTTGATTTAATATCAGGGGACAACATCCAATTTCTATAGTAAGTCCTAAAAGCAGCTGTGAACACATCCCCAAGGAGTAACACACGCACTCCTTTACCCCACTTATAACACAGTAAGTGGGTGCTAGGTGGGAATGACACCAAACCGGCTTTGATCCAAGTTACACTTCTGAAGCAGAAATTCCCACTAAGTCAGTTTCATTGTTCTGTGAAACAGAGCATGGCCCCTGTGAAAATGTATGAGAATTTTTACTGTGGTTTTTGTGGCATGGCCGGGTGCATTGGGAAGGCAGAGTGGGTCAGCTGGAAAGACAGGGCAGCAGTGGCCCCAGGAGTGTGTCACCGGGAGGGAAATTCCATCATTTGGTGGTCAGACCTGCCCGTAGAACACGCCATATAAAGGGCCCAGACCTCGTGTCACCAGCCAGGGAGAGGAGGAGTGTGTTCCACCTCACCTGGTGGCCAGGGACATCTGGTGTGTGCCACCCAGGCAGAGCCTGACCAGCGCCGCTGCAGAGCTCGCTGTGTGCAGCTGCCTTGCTGCTCCAGGGCTGCTCCGCTGCTGGACACGCAGGACTCGGGGCTGGAGCTGCCCTCACTCCTCACTGGCAGCACGGGCTGGTAGCTGAGAAACTGCTGGCCTTGGGGAAAGGAGAAAGGAGTGGGCCAAGCCAAGGCTAAGATAGCAACAGAGTAACAGGAGGGACTACAAGACAAAGATGTGAAGGGGAGGGGGGGACTCCCTGTGGGTTTAAATTTTCAAGGACAGTGGCAGGAATGAGGCTGAAACTCTCAAGTAAGGATGTAGGCAGCAAAATGGAAGCCAGTGGGGAAGGAGTAAAACAGGGCTGGTTGCTTATTTAAGGTGTGTGTGGGGAAGGGATATAAAATAAGGCAGACAGGGCTGTGGCAGGGTCCCTGTTGAGCAGCCCCATACCTGATCACTGTGGCCTGGAGCAGGACAGACCACACTTCCCAACAGACTTCCTTTTTCCCCTGTAGGATTTCTGCCTCTGTTCACTGCAGTTTAGTTAGACTTTTGAAAAGATAAGTTTGAACTTTTTCATGGGTCTCTTCATTAATAGTCATCTTCACAATATCTCTTTGAGACAAGTGTTGTCTTCCTTGTATAGAAGTGGATCTAGGTCATGAGGAGAATAAAACTGAAATTCATGTTGGATGCCTGATTCAAGAAAACTGGAAGGTAACCCTTCAGAGAATTCAGCATGATATTTCACTGTGCAAATTGACAGTGTTCTCCACTGGCGTGGGTGGCAGATTCAATGCTGTGTACTTCTGCTCACTGGGATTGTAAATAGCTTTTATTCAGAAAATGAGACACTGAAATTCCAGAGGTAACTTGATGCTTCAGTCAGCATACCAGGGGACTTCTAGAAAAGGCAGACATAAAACTGTGTTCTCCAGCATTCCATGCAGCTGCATCTACCGTGCAAAACTGCAATAACCCTGTCCTGTCCACTTGGTGCTCCCTGGCCGGCAGACAGCATCCCTCACTACACAGCCCTGTTCAATCCCATAGCGAGTTGCTCTCTGAAACTGGAGCAAGAGCTGCATATGCACAGTGAAGCTAAATTAAGGGGGTCAGTGGAAGCTTAGCTGCTGTTTTAACTTAAAGGAATATAAATAAGCTGACAGTAGGACAAAATAACACATTAACCACCACAAGCATAAAATCCTGACCAAGCATTTCTGCCATTCCATCCAAGGAACTAATCTGATCATACCTATTCAGCAATCCAGCATCCAATTAGCACTTAAAAGCAGAGCTGGTCCAAATGTTGCTGTTATCAACTACTGCTTAAACTCACACTTTCTAAAAATAAAAAAAAAATCTCTTATAATAATAAAACAGATTTTTCTTGAGATGGATGAAATAAGATGTTTTAATAAGTCTTAGTCCTGTTACTCTTCACATTTTTTACTTAGTTTTAATTTTAACTAAGTAACTTCGATAAACATGATTTCCCAGCTTTATTAAAAGTTCCATAGATTTATGATTCTATCGGATTGCAACATATCGACTCAGTTATGTCATCAGTTTGTAGGGTCAGTCTCCTACATAAACTCTTCCCTGTGTCTCAGGCTTGCCCCTCCATTTGTTCACAATACCCATTCCAGTTGTGTCTCCATCCTCAGGCTCCTAATCAGTAAGCTTACCTGTGTTTCACACATTTCTCAATGTAGATTTCTTGTCTAAGAAATTTGTCAGCCACAATGCCCCATCACACAAAGCTCTATTGTACCTGAGGGTTGTGGTTCCCCTCCTGCATTCCTCAACAATCACCAGTCTTAGTTTGCCACCAGTAGCTCCTGACAAAATCCAAGGGGCTTTTGACAGTCCTTCCTCTTCTTTTGCAACTTTCTCAACTCACTCTTGGTCCTAAACCTGCTTCTAGCTTGACACCTACTTCTCAAAAAAATTCACACAATCTTTGTTTTCATTTAACCTTCATTTTACAAAGTTAAACAAGATATCAAATAGCAGTATCAGTGTAAGAGGGAAATGTTATAATTAATTATGAAGAAAATTAAAGTGAAAAAAAATTAGAAGGCTTTTTGCTATCCATGGAGTGAAATTCTGTAAGATCCTTTGAGAAAGAAGGGAAAAGAGGTATGCTCAACTATTTTAATCTGTAGTTGCAAGAAAGTTTAATTCTGCCCAGGAATAACTATCTTAGAAATTTCAGCTATTAATCTCTAATAAAATCCCACTGACCATGTGTAAAAATAGATATTGCACAAACTTATGGATTTTAAGTCCTTGCAGGACTACTGATCAGGAAGTCAATAAAATTATCCTTGATTTTTTTTTGGCTTTGTTCAGACTCACAAAATCACTGAAATGGTGAGGTTGGAAGAGAGCCCTGGAGATCATCTAGTCCAAAGACTTTGTTATGCTGAAGTTCTTGAGAATCTTGCCCATTTCTCCAGCCTGTCCAGGTGTCTCTGAATGGCAGCAAAACGAGTGGTGTATTAACCATTCTCCCCAAGTATGGCTGGCAAACCTGCGGAGGGGGCACTCTGCCCCATCATCAAAGCCTTTAATCAGGAGGTTACACAATACTGGACCCCATATTGTGCCCCTGAGGATTATGTGGGACTCTTATCATTTTATTGCCAAAGTGACTGGGTCTTTCTTCACCATTCCTTTCTTCACCATTCCATTTTTTGCTTTCTTTTTCCTTTTTTTTTTTTTTTTTCTTTCTAATTTAATAATAGAACAAAGATTGACAGAAGAAAATTTAGGCTCAGTTCAGCAAAATAACCTAGTTGCATGAAAGGACTTTGGGATACACCTGGCAAGAGGAATTTCCTTGATGATATAAAGCCACTGACATAGGATAATTGGCAGCTATGTTTGGGGTAAATGTGGCCAAAATGGTACTTCACCGAAGGGATTATGAACTCTTGGACTTGTCTTTTCCAGTTGCATAAAACTGATCTGATATTAAAGGACTGCACAGAGTTCATCATGGATGCAGCTAAGAGTCTGGGCCTATAAATCTAATCTTTCTAATCAGTTAATCTGATAAATGTCCTTTCTGAAAGTGCAGAAGAATGCTGGTTGGAAGGGAAGAATTGGAATTCTTTTAAAGCCTAATTGCCTCATGATCACCATTATTTTAATGTATGATACAGCCAACAATTGGCCAGGATATGTAGTTCATAGGGCACCTCTTAATATTAGTTTATTCCTGCCAGGAAAGGGAAAGAAGGTCCTTGGCTGTATTTATGTGTATAGTACTCCACAATAATAATGCAAGCCTTCTCACCATTATTGTAACAATGCTAATTGGGAGGACTTCAGCAGACGTGTCTGGTATTCTCTGAGGGGCAGCTGCTATCCAATTTCCAGCAGACTTTGCTGAGAAACATGAAGGTCAAGTAACTTCCCCAAGGTTACACCATAAATGGCTCAGCTGGGATTAGGACCCAGATCGGCCTTGCTCCTAATCTTTTGCCTAATTAATCACCGTAGTCTCTTTCTGCAAATACTCAACAAGTTCATCTTTGTAGTTTTACCAACAAAAAGTTCTGGGCAAACTCAGTTAATTTGGGGGAATAGATTTCATGAGAAGAGAAATAATGAAATAGCATTAGCAAAGCTAACACATAACTGAAATGGAAAACAATTTGGTCTGGATTTTGCTTCTGGGAGATGTTATTGTAATGACTGTGTTGTGCTTCTCTTCTTGATCTCTTATGTTTCAAAACTGTGCACATCCAACCACTCTCCCTTATCAGCTGTCAGTACGTAGGCTGTTGATAGCATGATATTTGCTGAAGTTTTTGGACTCTGCATTTATTTATCTTTACTGTAACTCAAGGAAATTGGCTGACTGGAAATGCAGAAGCAGTAACAAGGTGGTTGTCACATGGTTTATTTATCCTTTTGTAAAACTCTCTGTGATGCAAATACTGCAGCATTTTGGATACAAAACTGTTACAATGCAGTTGTTTTACTCATCTCTTGTGTGGGATGGAGTAGTCTAAGAGGAAAATCAGCAACCACAGTTTTTAGGTATTTTCTCTGATTTTCTCCAACTGAAACCCATAGTCAGTATTATGGAGCATCAAACAGTTTATAAGTGCCAGCTGGTTTTAATTAAAAGCTTAGTTTCTCCAACACAAAGACACTTCATTACAAACCAATGAACATGTTCACACCAGCAGTCTGCCTGTTTCTGTAAATAGGAATGGGTAGAATGTACAAGTCTGGAGAACTGCTTGGAAAGCCTTGTGGGGCACAGAACTAAAATAATAGCCAACACATGGATTAAGGAGCCAGAAAAAAAAAAAAAAAAGGCTTTATTTAGCCTGTTGCTAAACTACATCATCACAGTGTAACTGATCTCCTGCCATTAGGCAGTGAAACCCAAAGCCACTGAGCACAATTAAAAGGCAACCTGACACCTGTAGTCTCCAATAAACCTTTTGAAATAGGTAGGAAAAGAATATGCAGCTTATCAAGAGGCTGAGGATGGTATATGAACCTACTTCAAATTTAGTCCAGTACTAAAGGCCTGAACTCTTACATAAAGAGAGTTCAATCTCGATCTCCACTCTTCAAAAGTTACTACTTGTTATTAGTAATCTCAGCAAAAGTGCATCAGATGAATGAATATGGAAATGGGATTTATTTGCAGTGCAATTACAGATGATTAAATGCAATTACATAGTTGTGGGGCTATGCAGAGAAACTCTCTTGTGCTGCTGCCTTTGTCAGACCGGCAGTGCAGCAGGGGATCTGCTAGCCTAAGATTCAAGATGCAAGGTGACACAAAATTTAAGAATTGAAAACTATATTAAACCAGAAGATTGCTAGATTTTAGTTTAAGAATAATAATTTAAAATCAATTTGAAACCCTGTAGGGAGCCAATGAAACAGATCAAACCTGGATAAACTGGGAAAGATTTCTGCCAATATCTAACTTGCTACCATGATGACACATTTTCAAAGCAACTCCTAGAAGATCCAGATAAAATTCAACATGTGGTGATATAACAAAGGTACAAAAAAGCACAAAGGTATGTGAGGAAAAGAAAGGAATTTAGTTTCCCATTGTGTTCAAAGTTGGTATGTATTTTATTAGGAGAGGTTTATCAGCACTGACTGAAGTTATTGTTCAAGCAGCAGAGGATAAACAAGTCCTGTCCTATTATGCATGGAGATAATTCTGCAACTTCCACAGAATTCAACAGGAAGCAAACAGTCATGCCTGAATGTGGTTTACTTCTCCAGTTTTAATTTGGTGTGAAGAGTATGTATCTCCGGTTAAAATGCAGAAAGTCCTGTCAATACTCATGAGAAAAGTGTGTTGTATGATAAATGTCATGTAGTTCTTGAAAAAGAAACTCAAGAATTTCCTAACTGATATCAAAGAATGTACAAAGCTATTGGTCAGAAAAACAAATTAATCTTATAAGAACTAATTATTTAGGAGTGCACACCTTCACTCCCACTGATGGATACACTGAAGCAGAGAGGGTAAACAGCCTGACCTGAAGTGTGCAGGTGTGGACATGTGCATCTAGATGGTAAAAACTCATCAGAGGGCTTTACTGACATAACTATTTCTCATAACTATTAGAAATGCAAAAATGGACAGAAGTTATAGTGTTAGGAAATATATAATGCCATATCTTATGTTATGGCACAGAACAACTTGTTGGTTCAGATATTTCCGTTTATCTGCACCTTCCAAAAGGGAAATGAGTACCCGCCTTGCTAAAGAACGCCAGCCCAGTGTCCAGGATGTATTTTGCAATGCTGCATGAGGGCAGTATGTGCAATGGTGTGTGGTTTCTAGTTTGTTTGCTACCAAGAGTAAAATCTTCCCCATTTTCAGAAAGGCATGAGGTTAATCTCACTTTCTTAGCATTTATGTGCATTAACATTATTGCAGTTTGCCATTCTCTCTTGTTTCTGGGCAATCATGATCCAGCTCACTGCTCACATGTCACTTGACTGCCAATAAAAAGTTTTGGGGTCATGACTACCTGACAATGAGAAAGATGCTCATGTCACTCAAGATATCCTGCTTGCTCAGCTGCCACTGAAAATTGTGAAGTCAAGGTATCTCCCACAGTCAACGCAGACACCTCTTTATTAGTCATCTGGCCACAACTAGTTTTCCAAAGGGTAATGGCCTCACCTCTGAGAGGCTGGTATAGCCTGTCTCAGTACATGTGAAATAGGGCCAGGTACTCTGGGAAGCTTAATACGTTTTAGTTGTAATTGTGCTCTAGAATCTTAATCTTCAGTGTTACTTCCTGTCTAAAATCCTGATCCAATTTCCAGCTTTCTAGATCTAGATCTTGTCCTAGTTCCTCCTACTGAGTGCTAGATCCTAATCTGCCTTTCATCTGTTCAGCCCTGGTTCCTAGATCTTGCCTCTTTCTTTTCCAGCTCCAGTTTCTGCTTTAAATTAGCTCGCCTGAACTTGCTGCAGTGTGGACTGCCCATGATGCTGAAGACGCTTGCAAACACTGAGACTAAAATTATAATAAGCCAAATGGGATCTTCACTTAACCATGCAAGCCTTAGCTTTCATGAGATAAAACATTTTCCAAGGACAGTGACAGTGATAGTCTAATCAAGAAATAAGATCTGTAGAAATGCTAGTTCAAGCTGCTCATGAAGGTGAACCACATCTTTCAGCAGATTATCAGTAATTGATTTACATGTGGTAGAAACATAAATAAAATTATAAACTTCAAAAAAAATTCTTTACACATTTCTAAGAGTGCTTCTTCCTTTTGCTGTTTGGCAACACTTCACCATTCACAAATTATAATAATGAAAAAGTCTCTTACCCATTTCACATATTGTGAAGGTGGAGAGATGCTTTTTTCACAAGTTTCCAAAGAAGATTCTATAAGTACCTAAGAATGTTTTCTTAATTGTACAACAGACCCCTTGTATGCAAGTGATCAGAAATTGTACTTGAAAAATCTATGCTGAGAATCTATGCTATGTTAGATTGAATGCTGTCATTTTTGTTTGATCTTTTATTCCTGAAGTTATAACAATTATGGTTCAGATAGCTCCAAGACTGATTTCTGCCATGAAATCTACAAAGAAAACTGAGTTGTTGACTTCCTTCCTTCACTGTTGCAATATTCCTTTAGATGTGCAGGTGGAGACATGAAAAGATTCATAGATGTTCTGATAATAATTTCATTGACATGAAAACATTCATAGATGTTCTGATATTAATAATAACACCTTTAGCTGTCACCATTAAAGCTGTTATGTTTATAAGATAATATATATAGAAAAGGAAATAGATGTTCTGATATTAATAATAACACCTTTAGCTGTCACCATTAAAGCTGTTATAAGATAATATATGTAGAAAAGGAAGCCTTAACATTATGTTTTCCTGCCGTTTTGCTCTAAACAAAAGTAGGCTATTTATCATAAGAAATACAGAGTCAAAATTACAGTGACATATGTCACTGACAGTGACATATAGGCAACCATACATTCTCAATACTTCATTGTCAAAACCAATAATGTAGTGTATTAGAAACTACTTAAAAAGGCAATTTTCTTATTTTCTCTGTGTACTGATGTTTCATCTTAGAAATATGGAGCTTCTCTTACAGCCCTACAGCTTACTCATATAAGCATTGCTTGAAGCACACTGTACTTTGTGAAAGAAATGAGCCCTGCCTAGCCAAAGTATTATTTATTTAAGTGACAGGCACAGTTTGGAGATTTTTGTAAGCAGATCAGTATAAAATACTAGACTTGAAGAATGAACTCAAAGGCCCCACTGAAAGGCTTTTATGTAAGAATTCACCAGTAAAACGTTTAATACAGAAAGTCAAGTTAGCACCTCTCAAGAGTGAAGCGGCACCGAACAGAAAAGAATGGATGTATTTTCTTTGAACCCTCCATTTGCACTGTGCTGTTTACCTGTAAGATTACACTTTCTATTTATAGTCCTTACAAGAAATTGAAACAACCACCTAGCAGTAAGATTACTCGACTCAGACTTACTGTTACTATCACAACAGATATTTTCTAACTCCTGTGAACCTGATATTCTTAAAAAGAAATAGAATCTTAATTCATTCTTGCTTATCATTCAAAGACTGTCCTGCTGCGTAGTCTGCCTACCAGGCTAAGTAAGACCTGTCAATTCCTAAACATAATTTTCCTACAGCTGAGTATGTTTAGCCCCAGGTTCCTTCCTCCATGAATTTCCAGCCTCTGATACCTGTAATATTGCCCCCCCAATTGTACCATGAAGACAGGCATATTTTTTTTAATACATTTTTCACTGACATATTCAGAACTTGCTGTCTTCTGGAGAAACAGATAATCATAGCAGCTGTTCTGCTGACACTGAGTAGAAGCTCTAGCTGCCAAGCAGTACTTAAGAAAATGGTTTATAATCTCATTACATACCAGCCAAGAAAGAAATATAAATTAATTATATTTTATAAAATATGTATTTAATATATTTATTAAATGCTGACATAGAAGAATGCATGAGATTTAGTTTTATTTACTGTCACTAAAAGCCACAAAGTGATTCAGAATTTTATCTGCTATAATTATGGAATTATTTAGTCCACACCATAAGAAAACTATCAGAAACAGGAACTCTTCCAGAAAACCCATACAGCCAGTACATGAGCACTCAGAATTTCAAACCACTGGAGAAAAACCAAAATGAATTTGCATCTGTAACAACAGACTTGTGGAGGTTTCTGCATTCCAACTCTTCTTTATGAAATATGTGCAAAAGACTGTCAAATTGTCTCAAAATGTCAGTAGAAAACATTATAGAACAAATGAACAGCAGCAAAGCCAGTATGATCACAGCTAGGAGTTTTAGTGCCATAAAGAATGAGGCAGCTGCGTGACTATGTCTGAGATGGACTTTTTTACTTTAAATTGATGTTTTAAGTGAAAGAATAGAAGAAGGCATATGGGACACAGATTTTTTACAGGATTTATGAGTTGAATGAAAGAGCTATTTACTATTAACTCTTATGTCCTTACAGAGCAAAGTGATAGAAACACTAAAAAAAACATAGAATACATGAATATCTTGATTTATTATATAGATTTTGTAAACTTCGTTAGTTTAAATTCATGTTAGATTGAATAAAAAGTATGAGAGAACCAAGATAAAAATTTTCATATACCAAGAAACTTTGTGAAATCTGGCTATCACACATACCAACACTGAATAATTGCAAATGTGAAAATCCAGCTCAAAAAATGTTCTCACCTTAAGCCAGGTATTTCCTTTTTTTTTTTTTTTTTTTTTTTGTAACTCAAATACAGAACATGCTAGCAGCAACACTTTATTATTTCTAACTGAGGAAGAAGCTTTACCCTTTGAGACTGGATTCAGTGATTTCAGGCAAATGCATGAGTAAGGTTTTCCTCAGAAAATTAGTTCATAGAATCATCTGGTTATTCATTGCTGGTGTTTGCCTTAGCACATACTTTTGAAAACACTTTTTTTTCCCCTTCAGTGTTTCTGAGGAAATATATCCATCAGTCCCAATTATTTGGTGTGAAATAATTTCTGATAGAAATGATTTCTGATAGTCCAGCAGATTATGAAATAAATTGTTCCAAACCATCCTGCCATCCAAACCATAAATAAGTTGAATATCTAAAGAAAATCAGGGATGTAGTACTGCTGTGTGTGAAACACCCATACTAGAGGAGACCATTACATCTTCACTTTTAAAGCATCACAAATATAGAACTAATAGCAACAATAATAAAAATCACATTATAAAGGCTACTTATTTGCACCTAATTGCCCTACCAATTTATAACAGAATAATGCTAATGAGATGTAGTGGGAAGCCCTGCCGTTGTTTCTAGTTCAGATGCACAGAGTAATGTGATGTAATGCACACTGGGACAGTACAAATACCCTTAAAGCTTCCAAAATACTACACAGCTTACATATTTTTTTGGACACAATAGCCAATGCTCAGCAAAAAAAAAAAAAAAAAAAAAAAAAAAAAAAACAAAAAAACCCCCAAAAAACAAAACAAAACAAAGCCCCCCCCAAAACAAACAAACAAACAAACAAACAAAAAAACCCAACCAAAACCAAAAACCAACAAACCCAAAACCCACCAAATCCAAAACTGACTGCAGATGTCAGAGCAATTTTTTTCGGTGAAAAGTAAAAACTGTTGTGGGATATTGTGTTTTACAGAACACAGACTGTCTTGTGTCTGAACATAATTTTCACAGGATGTCCCAAAGAAAAGTGGACCAAATTCAATTTAGCTTCTGAAAAAGAGTGGAAGACTAGAATATTACGTGGATCTCATGTCACAATTAATGCCACATAAAGTTCAACTGCCAGCATCAGGATAACTTCTCTTGGGAAGACTTTGGTCTTCCTTGAATTCCCTTGATGGCTTTCAGTTTAGTTTCTGCTCTGAGCTTGGTAAAAAGGCAATTTTTGTCTTCTTTGGTTCTCTCTTCAGTAGTAAGGCAGTTTCTTAGGTTGTAGTTTATAAGGGGTTCCTGGTATTCCTGCACATGGGAAGGTTGTAGACTATTGTTACTACTGAGAAACCATTGGGAGGTTTTTTGCAGATGCTTACATTCATGACTAATGAGCTCTTTCATGAATTTTGGGAGAAGCTGCTATATAATGTCAACGTTTTTGGTGGGGTTGCCCATTGCTGTAGTTTTTCATTGGATTGCCAAGTTTTTCCCCAGATATTCCTACACAGATTCTAATCACAGTAGAATTTTAATAAATGATGTGTTTTGATGTAATCTTTTTTGATTCCTGAGCAATGAAGAATCTCAATGGATATGATAAATTAGGCATAGCCTTTCTTCTTCCTTTCTTTTGTCCTGTTGGTGTTGTTCCACACGGAGTTTTTTCTGTCTTGTACTTGGCACTCATATGTATTCTAAATTTGAATTACAAAGTAACAAAACACAGACAAAATATTTGTTCCCATTTACATGGAAATTCATTTGGATTAATAATTGACAATATGATGTATATTTTAATTTAACATCTGGAATACACCAATTTGATGCTGTAGCTGCTTGTTAGACTAATGATTTTCATGGATCGTTCTTTTTTGTTATCTTTTCCGACTTTAGGGTTTCAGTCAGAACTATGCTGTTTTTCTTTCTTTTTCTTCAGTTGTACTTAAGTTTTCAGATATGAAAGACATTATGGATATGTACAATCCCTCTTTTTTACTTTGAAACATGTAATGAATCAGAAACCAGAAGAATACTTTTCTCTGCTTGCTTTTGGCACAGATTGATTCATTTGGATGTAAAATTATATAATTTTTTCCTTGAAGATATTTTTTAGGGCCAAGGAACCCACCCCAAAATGGCTTCTATAAATTTTCTTTTACAGTCTGGGACACAAGGGAAATAAGTGATGTCAATTGGAAGAAGAAATTAAAAATATGTTCATGTTTAACCTACTGTTAGTATACACACGCACACTCAAAGACATCAACACTCCTCCTTTTCTCATATTTAATCATGAGTAAATATTGCACTTATTAAACTTTGTTACAACGACTAAGATGTCACAAGATTTGTGGAGAAATGTTTAGCTGAATTGCTTGGCTAAATTGTTCATTAGATAGGTTTCCCAAAGGAAAAAGCTCAAGCTCTCTCCTCTTTGCTTTTGATTTTTGATCACTGTTTCTTAAGTGGAGAAAGGATTTCCTTTGCAATGACCTCTTCATTCACAATTCATCTTTACAGTCTGTTTCTGTCACGGGCATTTGCCCTTTTCTGGCCATGGTGCAGCTCCATTTCCTGCTCCTCACTGTGGGTGACCTTACTCTGCCGCTCCTCCAAGTGCCTTAAAACCTGGCACTAACAGAAGAGCACTCCTACCAGCAAAAACTGTTGATGCCACTCCTCAGCAGAAATAATACTGTGTCTAACAAGAGAAGCACTTTGTAGTGATTATCAGTTTTAATGTTATTTCGAGCATGTTAAATTAACCGATCTAATGCACATATATTCTCCTGAATGCTGTAACTGCTGACATCTCCTACACACAGCCCTTTATATAGTGTGTCTGCTGTTGTGTCTGTGCAGGTTAGGGAGCCCACGAGCGCGGCACGATCACCCCGGGCCAGGCCTTTGCCCGGGAGTGTTTCGTGAGGGGCAGCGGCTCTCCCTGCCACTGCCATTGGCCCAAACACGCCCTTGGGTACAGGGAAGCGCACGGCCACTGAAGGTAAGGACGGGCGGAGCGGCCGGGCCGTTCCCACGGCCGTGCCATGTGCCCAAGGCCACATCCAAGGAGGAAAAAGGAGCAGGAGAAGCAGGACGAGCAGGACGAAGCCAGGCGAACCTGCCGAGACCGCCCCGCCCCTTCCCCTCCACCCTTGGGCCTCGTCGGCCGCCGTCCGCCCATCCCTCAGGTGAACGCGTATCCCTCCGCCGCGGCCGCCCCTCGGCCGGGCTCGCACCCGGCAGTGCCCGGATGGAAACTGTGATGGCGGCCGGCAGCGCGTCGCCGGACGGTGGCGGTACCCGAGGTAACTCCGCGGGGGACGTCGGGCGGGGAGCGGGGAGGCCCTGCGCGGGGCGGGAGGGACGGCCCGGCGCGGCTCGGAGCGGGCAGGGGGCGCGAGCGGCCGCGGCGGGGCGGAACGGTACGGGACGGTGCCCCGTGGTGAGGGTGAGACATTAAATAGTCCGCGCTCGCCGGCGGCGGGAGGCTCGCGGGGCAGCCGGCGCTGGCGGCGGGCGGGACCGCGGGGCGCGCCCGGGGCGGCGGGGCTGGGCAGAAATGGCCTCGTGTGCAGCCGCCCGTCCGGCCGTGGGACCGTATCCCTCCGCCGGGCTGCGCGCCGAGAGTTGCGGCCGCCCCGGGGCCGTGCGGGCGGGGGCGGCGCTGCCGCGGGGCTCCCGAGGAGGAGCCGGGCAGCGACGCGCCTCTCTCGTCCCTAGCCCGATGTCGCCAGCGCCCGCTGCTGTGCCCGCGGTCGGACGGAGCTCCCGAGCTGCCGCCGCCTCGTCGGCCGCCCCGTGCTTTGTCCCGGCGCTTGGCGGCCGCCGCAGCCCCTGGCCGGCTCCCGCGGCAGCGCTGCTCCCCGGCAGCCCCGGCGGGCGGGGGCAGTGTCAGCCCGCCGCTGGGCTGGCGCTGGCCCTGCGTCGCCGCCGCGTTCCGCTGCCGTGTTTGTACATGGCAGGTTGGCCCTGTGGCACGGGCAGTCTGTGTGTGAGCTCTGAGAGTGCTTCGGTGATTTTATTACTTTTTTTTTTTTTATTTTATTGTTTTGTTTTTTAAATTTAGTAAAGTTGTTGTGCTGCTCAGGTTGTGTCCGACTGCTCCAGCTCTATGGGTTTTTTAAGATCTAGTTTTGTGAGTTCCTGCATGTGGCCAGGTCTGGGGAGAGATTAAGGCACCGCTCTGAAATTGCAGGCACACAGAATGGCACTGGACATGGGATACACTTCAGTATTATTTAATTTATTTATTTGATAAAATTTAAATGAGTGTAAATTTCTTCAGAAATCTTGAAGATACTGCCTGCTGGATACCTGTTTTGAATGTAGTTCGAAATGGAAAAACTATACAAGTTACCTAATTTAGCAGTGTCTAACTCCTATCTGTAATTTCTCTCTAGATCAAAGTATATAGCTTAAACTTTCTATCTGTACTTTTTTTAAAGGCAATATGAACACATTGCAGCATCTTGGGGGAAGAAAATTGTGGCTCAGAGCCTCAAGGGGTTACTTATGCTTGTCCTTAGTGGTTTGGGCATTTTTTGAGTGAGAGTTAACTGTGGCACATGCTTATATATTTTCAATGTTTGTACTCATTTTATCTGCGTTTAAATCTACTTATTTGTTTCAGATAGTGTGAATGTAGTATGTTGCTAACAACTTTATAGAAACTTATAATTAGGTCTTTGCCATTAAAATTTTTGATTGAGAAAAGACAAATGCCTTTTGAGTTCAAGTTAAATTTTGATGGACAGAGATAGAAGTCACTTCTTTCTGTGCTGTTTTTAAGTTATAATGTGTTTATGCTCCCCACTTTGAATGCCTGAGGTGTAGTGGCAAAAGTAAGGTAAAATAGGCATTGTTATATTGTGTATATATACAGTATTAGTATTGGTATTGCATTTGATGGTGTTCTGTGGGAGGAAAGTTGGTATGTATTTTTGTCTTCGATGTATTAAAAATCTACATAATGTAAATTTGTGAGGGATTTGTGCTTTTCAGCTTATTCTTTCAGTTATTGCTTGTATTTACACCACTTAGAATACCTTTCCTTTTGTTTCCAGAACTTTTTCTAGTATTTCTCCTGACTGTGGCCTTGTCTGAGTCTTGCAATCTTACCTCTTCTTTGTGTGTGGAAAATATCCAGCTGTGGAAGAATTGAAGTCAAGTATTTTCTTAACATGTAAGTCAGACTTTGAAAATAGATCTTTAGAGATCCCTGGGATAAAAGAAAGCCCTTTTTTTTTTTTAGTGGTTGTTTCAAGTAAATATTTTTATTTGTCATGCTGCAGAAGCTTGTTGATTGTTGCATGCTACCCAAAAATAAGAAAATTTGCGTTATAAGGTTAGTTAATTAAAGGGGATCTTAGATCCTGACTCTTTGCCAAATGTAAATGTTGCCCAGATGAGGACCACATTGGCTTGGTATTGAAATCCTGAGCCTTGTTCTCTGCAGCACTTTAGCCACTTCTTATTTCTCTAGTTTTGATTGTAAACATATTTCAGGTTTCAGTGTCTGGCAGTATAACCTTTTAACCTGAAGGATGGGCAGCTACCGTCAGGATGATGTATTGCATCATGCAAGCTGTAATCTTTGTGTTGCATCTGTGTACTAAAAAAGTTGTTCAAGCAAACAAATCCAAATAATTTTTAGTTTCTTATTCTTTATGAGGAAGTTCAGCTTGCTTCTATTCAAATAAGGGATATGCCATTGGCAAGAGAATGCATTTTAATGCAGTACTCTTTTGGTGGAGATGGAATATAAATGTACATGAGTTGTTCTCAGGGCTCAAAGCTGGGTAATATTCCACATATTAATCTTCTTTGTTGAAGATGGGAAGTGTGTAATTGAGTTAAAAGAAAAATAAAAATCCTGTACCCAAAGTGTTTCTATTTGGAGAGATTCTGAGGAGGGAGTGTATGGCTCTGTGATTTGTTGTTTTGGGGTGTTTTTTGTTTTTTGTTTTTTTGTTTTTTTTGGATGTCAAATGTGTAGTTGAAGTCTTGGAGGTCTCATATCTGGAGAACACAGTTAAGTGAATGTACTTGAAATTAGAGTCTGTGTATAGTGTCAAAGTCTGTTCTGTTTATTATTTTTAAGAATTGTGCAGAAGTGCTGGTATGTTCTCTAGAGGAAGGCATTAAAGCATGTGCTCAAAAAAAAAGTGGTTTGCTTTTCTTGCTACATGGTACAAGAACATGGACTTGAAAATTTTTCAGTCTCCTTTTTTTTTGTATGGTATTTACATGTCTAATGCTAGATACTTCCTTCTCCCAGGACTTTGGGAAAAGATTTGAATGATCTTAGGGCTAATGCTTGTGATGGCTTGGAGATCTAGAAGCAGCCCTTGCACTGCACTTATTCACAGTGAGGGTGTGATCATTCTTTCAGTTCGAATGTGAATAGATACGATGATCTAAGGACTTGCAAGTCTGTGTTGCTTCAGGGTAAGCCCCGGAGTAGGGGAGTGAAATGTGCTAATCAGACTTCAGCTATCAATTAACTAACTTTTGTTAGGAAAGAAGAGAGTGACTTTGTGACTTGTACTGCGGAAAAAGTTTTTTAGTAGAAAGTGTTCCACTAGTGAAGAAACAGTTCTTCATTTCCAGTGTTGCTTTTCAGAATTTAAGTTAATTTTGCTGCTGTTCCAATTCTCCTGATTCTGTGTCGACATTCTGTGCAGGAGTGTTGTTCAGGCGTGGACTTGAGCTGCTATACATTGTTGATGCAGCCTGTTATGGAAACACTGGCATGAAATCTGTAGTGAGACAGTGATGCTGACCATAACTGTTTGAGCCTTTTAATCCATAGAAGGGTAGTGCTGTCAGTCATGCACTGAAAATATTGATGTGTACCCAGGAACATGAAATGAGAAGCCTGAGAACTTTTATCTGTTGACTGATTCAGACTTGTGTTGTACTGAAGGTAGGCATGTGAAAAATTCATTGTAGGTCAGTATGATTGGTTTTTTGGTGTTGGTAAAGGTCATGTCTCCATTAGTGAAGCAGATATTTTGTCAGATTCTGATTTTACTTTCTTTTCTTTTTAAGCGCAATAGTAACTAATAGAGTAGCACACTTGAGTAATAAAAATGTCAAATGCTGTAGATTATGACTTCTTTTTAGTACTTCAGTTAGTGGCATGTCAAAGGAGTGGTTTTATTTGCATGATATCCAAGATGAGTAATAAACACAGGCTTCATTTATAAAAAGTAGATCTTCGGGATTTCTTTATGTTTACAGGGTGGGAGAAACCCAAAAGTTGATGACGTGTATCTTTCAGTAGGTGTTCTTTAAAACATATTTTTCAAGTTTTTTTTTTTTTTTTTTGAAAAAAGCACCAAGCAACAAATCAACAAACACCCCCAACACAAACAATCAAAGGTTATAGTGTAATAGTTTTTTTTTTTTGCTCATCCTTTTCTTTCGCCCCTTGAGTAATATTACAGAGATTAACAACTTCAGAGATTGACATACATTTGTTAGTGAATTGTAATAGGTGTTCTAATTGCATTAGTTTGAAAAGTAATTAATTGTTTTGTTTGTTTTTTAATTTCAGGAGAATGAAATGGAGAAGTTGTAGAGCTTTGAGAATAACTTGGCACAGTTGTCTCATTTGCTGCTGGAAGTAAGACTAAATCTCAAGAATTCATGTAAAGAAAAGTAGAACCTAAAATCATGTCATCTGAACAGGAACACTTTTTTTGTGACAAAAAGCAAATCAGTTTCTTAAAACACAATGCTATGAAGAATTTTTCTACAGACATTACTTTGAAAAAAGACCTGGTGAGTGATCCTTCAAGTATGACAATTCAACCAGCAATTTTAGATGTCAATCTCACTTATGGACTAAAAAACGTGAAGATTGAATTGCCCAAGGTGAACATTCCAAATGAAGTATTAATGAAACATGAAGTTGATAGGTTTAGAAAACTCTTTCAGTGTAAGCAGCAAACTGCTAGGAAATCCTTAAATCTAGAGAAAATAAGTGGAAGCAATTTCAGTTGTTCAGAAAGAAGCCACTTGCAAATTAAACCAGAAGTGCAATTTGAAGAAGGGTTGAAAACTGCAGCAAAGATTCTGAATTTCACTTGTACGAAGTGCAAAGATAACATTAGATACAGCCCAAATGACCTACAGAAACATTTTCAGCTGTTACACTATGGTGAGTTGCCTCTGTATCCTTGTGAGATGTGCAGCTTCTCAGCTAATGACTTTCAGTCGTTTAAACAGCACAGACGCATCCATCGTAGCACTTTAGTAAAATGTGAGCTCTGTAATGATGAGCAGATATATACATTGTTGGCTTTGACAAAACACTTCATATCAAAGCATTGTGTAAATGGACACTTTCAGTGTGAAAAATGTGGGTTTTCCACCCATGATGTGGGTACGTTTGTTCAGCACATTCACAAACACAAGGAGATTCCCTATAAATGTGGAAAATGCCATCAAGAAAACTTTACAGAAGAGGAGCTCCAAAATCATCTCCTTGTTCATACCAGTGTGTTTTCTTTTGGTTGTCCTTATTGCAGCTACAGCACATCAAGGAAAGATTATCTTTTAAAACACATCATAGCTTTACACAGAGATCACTTAATTGCAAAAGAAAAACTGGAAAAGGATAAATATGAAAAAAGAATAGTAAAGACTCCAACAGGACTGAAACTTGTGTTGAGAAGGTATAAAATGGGAGCATCAAAAAAAACATTCTGGAGACGGAAGAAGATAAGCAGTGGAAGTGACAGTGCTGGAGAAGAAAATACACAAGTGCTAAGAAGTGTGAATAAAGTTCAGCCAAATGCTGAGGAGCTGAACCAGTGTATGAGAGACATGGAAACAAATGAAGAGGAAGATCAAGTTAAATACACGGAAAAGCGTCATTTCATGGGTGGAATGCTCTCTGCTAATACTGCACAATACAATAAGGCAGATGATGGGACAAGTTATGGCCTGGGATTATTGAAAAGTGCTGTTCATGGGCCAACAGTATTGATGGTTAAAAACAATAAAATATCTGTACCAGCAAATTACAGTGCTAAATTTATGGGCTTTAAAATGGTAGATGGAAAACAACATATTGTTATAAAATTACTACCTACAAGTAAGCAGAATGAACATTTGTTGGGTCAGAAAGTTGATCCTGTTAAAGATGGTTCTGCAACTCCTTTGCTACAGACTGCTGATCCCTGTGGCTTGTCTTCAGGTGCTATGCCACATGTAACTGATCAGTCAACTTTAAAGAACAACTGTGTTCGTCCATTAACCTCCCCTCCGTTTTCTTGTCCTGCTCCTCATTCAGGAAAAACAAAAATGGAAAAGCAAAATAACTCCATATTGTATGGTAGGAGTGTTTCTGAAACTGTAGCACCTTCTCATATAGCTGAAGGAGGAAGTCCAAATTGTTTATCAATGAAGCCGGACTCAACTGTACCTCCACATGAAGAGGTAACAAAAGTTGGAACTCAAACTAGTATCTCATGGGGAAGCTTTCGTCCTTCAAGTCATCCTCAGGTATTATCACCCGCTATTACAAATAACCTTCATTATGACCGTATGAAAATGCCCTACTTTCCTGAACTGAAAATGCAAAATGGTGGCCTGAGTAATAGCAATGGAACTAATAATCTCTATTATTCAACCTCAGTGGATTCACCTAATGAAGGGTTGTTGTCTTTTCACAACTATTCCAAAATGGACTCTTTGGATAATCCATGTAGCATTTGGACGTCAACAGATGACAGGTACAAAGAATTTAGCAAAAGAGGTTCTTTTCAAAACAGTAGAAATGAACCTCCATCTCCACATTCAGAGTCAATGAAAGGTTTGAAAGCAGAGAAAATTGTGTCAGCCCAATCAAATATTAATAAAACTTACAAACACATAAACACTAAGAATAACTCTGTGTCTTTTAAAAGCCAATCTGAATGTGGTGTTAACAGTGACTGTTTTACAGAGGACAAGCATAATGGCCGACAGTATTTGGACACTAACAGAGAGAAAGGCTTTCAGAATGTCGCTGAGAAATTCCAGGAAAATGCCTCTGGTGGTGTTAACTCTTTCTTAATGCCTAAAATCACATCTGTTTTCTCGTTACAAAGTGAGCAGGCAGCTAATTATTTATCGCCTGAGATAAACCAATTACTGCAAGATGTGTTAAAAGTAAAAACAGCTTCTCAGCAGGAGTTCCACAGCAAGACTAACTGTGTCAAACTTCGTTCTGATAAGCTGCTTTCTGGTCCTGAGACCAGGAATGCAGCCTGCATGCGTTTAAAAAGCTCTGCAACTGCGTGTGGTTTTCAGAGGCCTCCTCCTAATGTACACTTCCCTTTATGTAAGAGAGAGTTCAACACAAGATGTAGCACAAATGAAGGTACATGTTATGGGAGAGAAAGACAGACACCCAAAACATCACTTGATTCACAGGACGTGGACAAATTATCCAGAACTCCGGGTGTTGGTACGTTGCTAGAAACTTCTACAGATGAGTTTACACAGCAGTTAGTAAAAGATAAAGTACTGTCTGCAGCTCAAAATCCTAGCAGCTTTTCACCAGTTTTGCCTGTTCTTCAGGAACAAAAGAAAGCCCTTTTTGTTCAGTCCCTTCCGTCACGATTTTTTGTTCCTTTCCACCTTTCTAACCAGTCTAGACAACAGGTGGTGTCAGGAAAATCTCTTCCATCAACCAGTTCATCAGATGGGCATGTTACTAAAGGTGTACCTGCGTCTTGTGTTTCAAATAAAGGACCTGGAATGATTTTGACTTTTAGTGGGACAGTTGGAACAGTTGCAAATGCCGCTAATGGTAGTTCTCAGGTTTTAGGGGGAATTGCTTCCAGAGAATATGGGAAAATACCAGCTTCAGAAGTGAAGGGGAAAAATGGCAGTTTTAGAAATGTAAGAAGTTCCTGTAATGGGGAAGTATGTGGTACAGTAAATGACTCATTGAATAGTATGCCATTCAAAGCACCTCTTGTAGTTACAAACTCATCAGAGTTGTCTGTGAAGGCAAATGCTTCTGTGAAGGTGTTACCAGAGCACCAGGATGCTGTCTTTGGTTCCTTGGAGTCAGTAAAACAGCAGGAAATTAAACAGGAACAACATGTTTATGCACTTTCACCTGATGGACAGCAGGGAGTTTTTCTGAAGTGTTTGACACCAAACAAGCCTGTAGTTCATAAACCAATTTTTTTTCAGGATAATGCTCATCAGAATTGTCAACCAAAGAAAACTGGAGCCATGCAACAACAGCCTTTGCTGAAAGTTAAGACTCCTACTTCAGATACACTGTCTGATAGCACTCAGTCAGTAAGCAACTTGGTGCCCTCACTACAGGTGGATAACTTGCAGTCCCTTACTCCTGCACTAGCACAGAAACAAACTAATCTTAGTTTTAACGATGCCTTAAATTTTCCAGGTGGGTTAATGCCAGCAAATGCCTCTTTGGCAAGCTCTAATCCAGCATGTCATGTTCCTCCTGTAGAACCTGTTTATTCTGCTAGATCTGCGGGGACACGGTTGCAGAAATGTTCTATTGAGAGTATGCAAGTAATAGCTGCTAACAAGAGGAATAACTCTGGTTGTCAGAAGTCCACATGGAGCACCCAAAACAGAACTGCAAAAGTAAAACCTAGTTTAAAACAAGCTGGATCTAAAAGTTCAGGAACTGTGGGTGGGCAAAGAAACAAGAATTTCAAACGTAAAAGGAAGGCTAGTTGCGCAGAACCTCCTAGAAAGAAAGCAGTGTTGCACAGAAGGTGTAAAGAAAAGAATCAGACTGCAATTGTTAGTGAATCAGGTAGCCCTTACAAACCAAGGGCATCAAAAAAAACTGTGAGGACTTTGAAATTACTCCCTTTTAATTCTAACCAGCTTATAAAATGCCCTCGGAGAAATCAACCAGTTGTTGTGCTTAATCATCCTGATGCAGATGTTCCAGAAGTTGTAAATGTAATGAAAACTATTGCTAAATTTAAGGGACATGTTCTTAAGGTTTTATTGTCAAAAAGAACTGTTGATGCTCTTCTGCAGCCAGACTTCTGCAATCCTTCAGATGTAACTACTGATAATTTTTCTCAAAAAAGATACGGGACAATAAAACCCCTTAACCCTGTAAAAGAAAGATTTGTCTTAAAATTGACGCTGAAAAAGACTAGCAAAAACAATTACCAGATTGTGAAAACTACCTCTAATAATACCTTGAAAGCTAAGTTTAGCTGCTGGTTTTGTGGTAGAATATTTGACAATCAGGATAATTGGGTAGGACATGGACAGAGGCATCTGATGGAGGCAACTCGAGATTGGAATTCATTAATGAAATGAGGAGCAGTGAAGAAAATAGTCATTAAAGTTAAAAAAAAAAAACCCAGTTGGATTAGAATACACAGGTCATTCTGTTTTGTATGTCAGTATTGTAACTGAGGTTGAAAAAGGATTCAAAGTGCTTGTGTTTTAAAATTTCCTATTGCCATCAGATTTGAGAAAGATCAAAGAACATTGTGGTTTAAATAACTTGTAACTAACTGCAAATACAATTCCATAAAAATATATATTATTTTTATTACTGCTATCATGTGCTATATTTTTATTCTATAGAATGAGTCTTCAGGGCCTTTGTTCTGTACATACTTAAAATCCCTAAATCTGTAAATATTTTTATACTTTTCAGTTACTTGGTATAATTCTTGCACAGAAATTACACCCTTCTCCCCAGTTTTTCAGTTCTGTGCATGCACTACTAAAACCAATTTTAAAATATTTTCAAATACACACAGCTGTTATCCTGGGATTTTTGTTACTTTCACTTATTAGCTCTTGATTTTATTTTTCAGGGATTGAACACTATTATTAGCAAGTGCCTCAAAGATGTGAAGCAGTTTACATTATGTTGACTGTGTAACCATGGGTCCGTATAGGGCCATTCCCCCACAGTTTCATTTAAACAAAGCCATATGTGAATGCTTTAAGCTATATTGCTATGCACATGACACTTGTACTATTTCTGTGCAGTTTGTCTACTTTCTTAGTGAAGTATTTTTCATATAAATTAATAAAACATGTTATGATTGTGTTAATACGGTGAGTCAGAATGAAATTGATTGAAAATATACAGTATATATATTCATAATGTATATGGTGTTTAAGAATGGTGAACATTCCTAATCTGTATTGATTTTGTCACTATTAAATTTGCTATAACTTGTGTTTACAGCATATGACTTTGAGCATTTATAGAAAATGTTTCTATTTTGTTATGTCTGCCACAAACCCTACAGGGATGGTCAGGATATGGGGAGGTGCAGAGCACCATTTTAGGCTTGTAATTGCATCATAACTTTATTTCAGGTGGATGTAATTTGTCCCCATAATGACTTAATGTTTTCTACTATTGCTTATTCAGATATACTGCCTCTTGAGGCACCAGGGGTTTGGCAAAACCAAGGCTCGAGTTACCCTTCCCTTATTTTACCATCCAGAAGGGTAATGTTCTTAGGGGTCTGCTTGCTTTCTACTTTCAGTTTTAGATACAATGAAGACAGACTATGCATTACAGTTTTTAATCCTTATATGAGGGCATGTAAGCAAAAGACCTCTTAACCATAGTGTCTGAGGGTATGCAGATTAGAGTCCTTATTATCCACAGTAATTATGTCTCGAGGCTTTGTCCTCCAGATTCTCAATGAACCTCTGTAGGCTAGAAGTTTCACTCTTACATGGGATTGCTCTTACCATATGGCTGGCACCTTTTGCCCAAGTATGAAGGTGTAAGCCAGCTTCCCAAAGTATTGATGGAAAAGCTGTCAAAATTGAATAGTAGGCTTGGAGAGGACTGGGGCATTTAAGTCGTGGGTTTAGATTGTAAGGAAGCCTCAGCAATTTTCTGTTACTGGTTCCTTAAAGAGAAAATGAAGATTGCTTGCTGCCACTGAAACAGTAAGAAGTCATGGCTGTCACAGGCATGTCACCACTAATCTGAATTCAACTTAGATTTTAAAAAGTGTTAAAATTACCTAAAAACAATTGCTTCAGTGATTAGATAAATTTTTCTTTCTTGATATGTGTGTTGGCAGGAAGATGTACACTAGCCTTGCAGCTGGTGAGTTATGTATGGAAGACAACTGAAGCAGTCAAGGCAGCGTAGTTTGGGTGAATTAATACACAGTTGGTATGTGTTGTGTATGTAACTGGATCATTTTGTGCTGCACAGTGGGCTTGAGCTCTGATGTTAATTTAGCTGGAAACTTTGAAGAAGACCAGTGTAGTGGTGAGGAAGCAGGTTGGAAAGAAACAGCGTTAGGAAAGGATAAAAACATGTTAAGCTGGAAGGATCTATTGTTTGCCTCAGCTTGCTCTTCTGTAAACTTTGAAATTGAACCTGTGAATTTTTGACATTGCCTTTGCCTTCTTTGGAAAAAATATATGTGAAGTTTGTTTCTAAACCTACTTGGTGCAATTTCAGCAAGGATGACCAGTTTTTATTAACAACTACTTAGAACTGAGGTGGAAGTTCTGCTGTAGCATTAGGGGGTTTTCTCTGTATTGATGAATCATGAGAGTGACAAGTGTCACTGAAATTTTTTTCAACTTGTTTGTTTTTGTATGAATTGACCTTAAATGGTACTGTGAAAACATTGTAAAGCTAGGAAATGTTGAAGTAAGGTTGCTTTGTATGATCTTAATTAATTGGCACGTGTCACTTTTTGCATGGACATCCATCTCATTCAGTGCAGAGAATTTTTGCTTCCTCCTGGGCAGCGATTCAGTATTTTGTTTCCCCACCCTTAATTAGGTCCTCGTATTATTTAGTGCAGCTTGCTCAAGTACTGTTCTAAATATACAGTTTTATTCTTACGACCTTTTTCATTGTTGTTGGAGGTCCTTAGAGTTCAGCATTTCTGCAGATCAGGTTTCAGAAAATCTCAAGTGGGCCTTCACTGAAATTGAGATCACAATTAATTACCATCAGGAGAAAATTTGGTTGAAGCGATCTGACCTCTGTTGCAGTAGATGGTGTGGTAGAAGATGCAGGGAAAATATGTTCAGTTCTTCAGTTCAACTACTTTAACTGTATGAAGCCACCTTTTTACTGGCTGACTCCTGCAATGTTGGTGCATTTCTCAGCATTTTCAGTAAATGGGGAAAGGTATCCTACAAATATCCTACAAACCACAGTTTTTCATTATACAGCTACAATTTATCCCTGAAGTATTGCACGAACCAGGTGAAACACATAAATCCATATGGAAAAATGTTGATTGTATATTTAATGCTTGTATTGTAATGGATATAGCTGGTGTGATAAGGTTGCACAGGTAACTTGAAGTGTCTTGATTTTGAGTGCTTGACTATCCAACCATAACATTTTAAAATAGTTTGTAACATTGCAAATAGCAAGATAAATCTTAAATTGATTATATTGTTTTGGGACATACAAAGAGGTGCAAGCACATGGTCATCAACCCTTTGTATGATCTTGAAGAGGCCTAAAATCTGTTCCATTATGTGTTCTTTGCAAGATGTGTATTCATCAGTAAGTCATGGTGCCCTTCCTCAGTAATTCCAGTGTTTAAACAAAAATTTGTTACAGAGTGGTTGTTATGTGACACACTTTTTTTCTTAACAACACTTCCTAAAAATCTGTTTTTGCTGCTGATGCTTTTGATTGAAGGAAGAATGTAGTTTTGTACCTTGTGTCTCTGAACACTTGGATTTTTGAGAATGCAAGTTCTTACTCCTTTCATGGAGCAACATTGTCAGGATATGCAGTACTCATTGTACTCTCTGTATCAGGTAGGCAGACAACACTTCTCCTTTGTGCATTATTAAATATGACACTTTGCCCTCAGTTCTCAGACAAAATAATTCATTTTTAGTTCTAGGTTTATGGGTTGCTTGTGTGTATTTTTTTGAGGTTTTGGTTTTTTTTGTTTTGTTTTAGCTATTCAGTGAATGATAAATTATATGGAAGGGAAATTAGCTAACAATATCACAATATCAAAGAAATAAGAGGGAAGAGGTGTGTTGCTGTGTCTGTCAGGTCAGACTTGCTATACCTGTTACCTGGAGCACACACGTGGTGGCATTAAGGTGACTGCTGGCACTGCAACAGCCACACCAAGTCACCATTTCCTGCATTCTGTAATGGCTTTTCAGCCCACAGCACTGGGATTTTTAACTCAGCAGGCTTCATCCTGAGCGACTATTTTATATCCAGAATGTAGGAAATGGTAACTTGGTACAGTCCTACACCTGAAACTTACTTAAACCTTCTCCAGATAAAACTGTTTCAAAATACATCTGCACCATAGTCCTGCCAAACTATAACAGATCTAGTTTGGGTATGGAAAGCAGAGTAACCAGTCTGCTGCCTTTGTTCCTGTACAAAACAACAGCTATAGTAAAGTCAGTGATAACAAACTGGTGTGTTTGTGTGTGTGTTTTGGGTGGGGGGGATTTGTCCCCCCAACGAGCCTTATTTTGTGCCCAAGAAGTTCTCATTTCAGGCTGATTGGATTATTTTGTGGAAGGTTGTGTTACTTACCTGCTCCCTGCCTTGTTTTGTTGTCAAAACTATAAGGTAGCCCTATAATCATGTAGAACATGGATAAAAAGTAAAGTAAGGTTTGAGGATGAAGGTAAGGCCCCTTTCTCTAGAACATACTTCTTATTTTTAGGTCAGCCTTATATGTAGTATAAGTGTATATAATATACAGTATTATATGTAGTGCTGAGCACTAACAGCTGAAGGGCAGGAGCAGCAGTGCTTTAAAGTGCTCAGTGCTAATTACCTTAAAAAAGTGATACCTAGTCTCTTGTATTAAAGATACACATGTGAATTTCCCTTGTTCACACTATTTTTTTCCCTCCAGTTCTAGAATGATGGAGATACTGCATACTTAACTTGGAAAGAATGTTTGAAGAATCTAGAGGTTTTGAGGAGCAGCACAGAAAGGTTAGCAGACAGACAGTACCAAGTTTAAATACTGTGCAGTACATGAGTGAAAGGCAAGGACTACATGAATGCAAAGGAAGTTAAATACTCAGTGACTACTTTTCCAGAGTACTTCCACTGTGACTATTGCTTGAAATAGCTTCTAAAGTGATGCTTAAAGTAGCTAAATAATATAATAGTACACATATAGAAAGAGCAAATAAAACTTGCAGACACTACTGTTAATTTTTACACCTTGACTTGGCAATCTTAGCGTTCTAAACATTTCAGTAGTATTAAGCGTAGTATTAATATCAAACTAATACCAACTGAGCAATATACTGAACACAGCCCTTATGTAGCACTGTGATGGTCTGTCATAGATAGGATTGTGTAGTCTGTATGCCTTGTTTCTTACTTGCCAGTGTGTTATCACATTACATTTGGGTAAGTGTTGCCTGTGCTGCAGAGGGAAGAAGCTGACCTGCCTCAAGGTATGTAGGCAGCCATGTGCTGAGCACCCTGTTGGCACACAGTTCTTACTAGAAGGCAGGTGCGTGACTTTTAGAAGTAACTGATCAAAAGCAGAAGAAAGTATTTGCAGACTTCAGCCACCCTATGGCCCTAAGTGACTTGCTGAGACTTTACAGGTCTTGACTCAGTCTTGCCTTTAATGCCTTTAATATAATCTTAGAGAACACTACCTAATTTGGAACAAAAAGAACAAACTAAGTATGTATAAAGTGTCAGTTTTGGAAAATACCTTTAAGATGGAGTCTTCAGGTCCAGTGAAATCAAACACTGCTAGAACTAGTTAACAATTGCTCCTAAAAATTTTTCATTGATGCAATTTATACATTCATCAAATTAATTTTTACCACTTGAATATTTGTGGAAGTTTACTTTGTTCACAATATTATAGTAAGTATAGAACAGGCTATCATATAAAAAAGTGTTTTTTTTTTCCTGTGTCTCCATAAAACAGTAATTCAGCAAGAAGTGAGTAATTAGTTTAGCAATGATGCAGTACACCTGGGTCATCAGCAGTAGGCAATTTGAAGACAAAGATTTGAGAGTCATTAAGCCAAATTATGTGTGTGTGTAATATATATATATATATGAGATAAACTTGTAAAAAGTGATACTTTTTCATAACATTGTGAAGGAGCACATAAAAATATACACATTAAAACATCAACAATAGTGAACTGATGCTTTCTTGCTGGAAGGGTGCCAGAAATGCAATCCAGCAAAGTCTCCATACACTACTGAGTTTACAGTATTTTTAAATTTTATTTTTACATTTGAAAATACAAACAAATATATCAGTGAAACAAAAATATCAGTGAAACAGGGTGAAGCTGAGGGAAAGTACACACAACACATGTCCATAAATCTAAAACATTCAGGTGGATTTATTGCCACTAATCCAAGTACAGTCCTATTTTCAACTTGAGTACAGTGGTACATTAGGTCAAGTTGCTCTAATTTCTGGGGCTGTGCACTTTACAAATAAATTGCTGAAAGCAGTGATATGTGGTAAACATAAACTGAAAGAATAGATCACTGTAGGTGTTCTCATTTTTCAAATGAAAATATCCTTCAAGAAATCTATCTTCAAACAGCAGTCAGAGGACCTTCCTGTAACTTTGGATACCCATGTTGTCACAGATGACAGTGTATCTGCTTTGCCTTCTTGTGTTAAACTTCTCTGAAAAAAGTGACGTGGGGTTGAGCTCTATGAAATGCATTTCTTACTACTCTGGAGGGGCTCTTGAAGAGTGTTTCCCATCATTTTGGATTTTCTTCTTTTAATAGCTTGTCCACGTCTCGGTATGTTGAAAGAAATTATTAAAGAGGTCTTCATTTCAGCAGTTCAGTTTGATTAAGAAATTCTTACAACATATTTCAGTTTTGTTGAGTCTTTTGTGTTGTTTTGGCTGTCAATTAGAACCAGGGAGGTGCGCTGATGATTCTCTACTATTTCAGCAACACTGTCGAAGCGCTGGATAAAGAAAAAAATAATTAGTGCTGGCTTCCTTTAATGCCATAATATTGACAGTAACCACTGCATCTTTTTATCTTTGCTTCCATTCTCATTTTTAGTAGTGTTGTGGGGTTTTGTTTTTTGAGCATGGCTGTTCTTCCTTTGCAATTTTCCAAGAAACGTAACTAGAGTTTTAGATAGAAGGTAAATGGAGGACCATAAACAGTCAGAAAATTATCTAGCAGCTGCAACTCTTATCCTTTTAACTTTATTTAAACAGCTCTATGAGTATGTTTAGAATTTGATCAGTGGTTTTGGTTACCATGTACAGGAGCTGTTATAACACTGGTTTCTCTAGCTTGACAGATTGGTCATTATAAAGGGTATATTTTTATCTTCATACATGAAGAATCTTTGTGGTCATAGTGCAATCTACCTTAGTCCTTACTTATTGAAGGTATATAATTAAAAACTGTAAGGAAAAATACCCCCACATCATCTCACCTCTTCACCACTTTTTTCTCTGCCCAGTGCATATTGCCTTGTTGATTCAATAAATCTTATAGGAATGTTGTACACTCTTCTGTTGTAAAACACAACCAGTGTATATGGTTGCCGTGAGTCCTGCCCAGAACTCTTCCTTATTAGAAAAGATCCATCCTAAAGAGAGAAAAGTAGTCAGTGTATTAGGCTCATTTCTTTCCAACAACTTAGTCTGGTTTTGGCTTAATATTTTGATTTATATTAGCATTAAACCCTTTTCTCCCATTAGAAAAATAATAGCAGCAGATGAGAAATAGCACGTATTCCTGCTAACAGTAGCTTGCAAAGGAATCAGCTTTGCTGCTGCCTGTTCTCTCTCTCAATCAGAGAGAAAATGAAGAAATAAATACACAGTGGCAGCCATCTGTTGTGATCCACAGATTGTTAGGGAATAGTTCCTATCAGTGGCAGTAGGTAGGGAAGAAAGCAGGGAGAGGTGAAGACACCATTTCTCCAGAGCTGTAAAAAGGAGCTCACCCAGTCAAGCACCTGCAGTCCTGACCATGTAGCCCTGTGCTCACTAACTCACAGTAGCCTTCACCTGGTGATAGCCCCCATGCTCTGCCCCTTATCCTTCTATGTGGACTTAGGCAAGAGTGGAATGTACTTGATGCTGAGGATGCAACTCTACATGCTCCTCTTCCCTCCTGTAACGCTAGATTTT
The DNA here is from genome assembly GCF_017590135.1 of Pyrgilauda ruficollis. Classification (NCBI taxonomy): domain Eukaryota; kingdom Metazoa; phylum Chordata; class Aves; order Passeriformes; family Passeridae; genus Pyrgilauda; species Pyrgilauda ruficollis. The sequence continues at coordinate 15,073,450 of NW_024513654.1, read as the reverse complement.
GTACAAAGAATAGCTGAGAAAACTCAAATTCTCCAAACACCTAAATGCACAGTGTTGCTATTTCAAAATGCATAACACCACCAGCCTTTCCAAATAGCTGTTTTCACATGAGCCACTGGACAGTGGTGGAGACCACTTAAAAGCCACTGGACTTTGCATTTCTTTTAAGGGGGTGTACATGAGCTGTAAGATCTCCCTCAGCTCTCTAGTCTCTAACAGCTTTCTCTGCAGTGCTTTGAGTTGCACTAATGCAACTTGGTGTTGCAATGAAAGCCAGCATTAACTAATGGCACCACAATAACTCCAGGTTTGACAGTACTTGCAGGGCACCTGTTCAGAAGGCAACTGATGCTCTTTGAATACTTGTCTTCTAAAAGACAGAAGAAGACAATACTTCTTTTGTCTTTTAAACATATTTTTATTTGAAGTTTTGGGGATTTTTTCCATAAAACAGACATTCTTTAGAAGTGACCTACCTTGTTTGATCGGTACAATGCATCCTCTGCCATTTTCCTATCACAGGTAGCAGCATACCATGCTTTACTGTGAACACCAGCGTCCTAAAAAGAGAGGAACAGTGTTTCACCTAATAAAGAATATAGCCTGTAGGGGAGTTACTGCTAAACAGTGACAGCTATGAAGAACTAAAACGCAGAAAACTGAGGAGTTTAAAAAATTCTTTGCCAGGAGTTCACAGTTCAGTTGAGTAGAGGTGGGGCAAAGAAAAACTGGGAGTGTCAAAACAGTGGTAACAGATTTGTGATAGAAGGCTGATAAATGACAAAAGAGATGCCCTGACGAAAGCAGTCAGGCTCAACTGTAGGATCTTCTAAAGACAAAAGCTATTCCAGTAGAATTTAAAGAGGAATAGATGTTGAGAAATGTTAAGGAATAACGCTCTTGGTGAACACAGTCATGATTGTCTCCACATGGACAGCATGATGGTTGGCTAAGTTTTGGTCCAGCTTTACAGTAACAAGCTTAATGATAAAATTAATTTTCACACAAGCTTTGTCACCTCTGTACAAATTATAACTGAGCTGGTCTAGCTGACTTACTGCTGCCAGAAAGAGAGTGTCTTGGCTTCTCCTTTGTGCTCATTTTGCTGCTCATCTGATCCCATGGTGAGATAATTCACTTTATTAAACTTGGAGAAAAAAAACCAAAAAACTTTCCTTATTTGTTTTGCCTTTTTTGTGTTTGATTGCCAAGCTTATTTTCTGTCAGTTTAATGACTTGGCTCAACCCCACTGCAGGATCAAGAAGGAACACCATAGAAGCTGGGAGAGGAGCTGACAGTGAAGAGAGAGCAGAGCCTCAATTTTAGGGGCACTGCACTAAATTCTTAGACTGGCTCAAGCCACAACATATAATTTTACCTTCAAAAATTTTCCATTTATTTCTCCAGTCACACTATTCATTGGAAAAAGAAAGGCTGAGAGGAATTGCAGATATGAAAGGTATTTGTCCACGCAGAGAGTAAGTCCAGTGTACATCTCTTTGTTCAACAAAAGAAGAAATCAATGGCCCCCAGACCTTTCTTCTACCACTGTCTGTGGCCTACAATGTAGAAGCAGAGAGCTGCTGCCAAAATTTGGATGGGAACCAAGCAAAGAATGAATGTAATGGGAATGAATGACATCTGTGAGCACCTGTATTGTGCAGGATTCTACAGCAAATGATACCACTGTATACAATTGCTGGGAAAATAACACTAACAGCTAATTTTTTTAAACAAAATGGATCTTTTATTAAGTTCTGTTTCTGCCCATGGCTGTTACATAAAAATTGCAAATGTAATTGCTACAACCTGTTATGTAGAGTGTTCTGGATTGCTTATTTGAAAGTAATTTTTATAATAAATATCTAGTATTACATACAGTTAAATTTTTCCAGAACTTCAAATCCTTTGTGTTCTTCAATGTTGTATTATCTTTGTCATGTCAGACTTTAGAACACTTACTGTTACTGGCTGTGCACGATGGAGCTTTTGGTTTACACTCAACAGAACTATTTTTACCTTGTTTGTGACTACCAGATTTATAAGAACAGCTTTTTGCATTTTATAGTCTCCCTTCATCCAAAATGAGAGTAAGGGGAATAGCACTGAAATGAAAATAACCTTCCATTTGCTTAGATCATTCAAAGCTTAATGTTGCAACAAAACACATAAAAAAAAGAATTGGCCATAAAACTAACAGCATTAACTGTAATGAGATCTGTTTAAAGGAACAGAAAGGAGCTGGACTTGGGAGAGACTAAAACACGTAGGGGAGGCATTGCAGCATCATTGTATTTGCTTACTGCACCCTTTTTTTCCTGCACACAATTTGTACAGCTATAAGTTAGAAAAAAGGACATGATTAAAAACTCTTTATAGCAATCAACATCAAAGACTAGACTTAAGTACATCACCACAGATTTCCTAGTTTCAATGATGTTGAAAGTATGAACTGGAGAGTCAGGAAGACATGAAACTAAAGGTTTCTGTGATTGGTAGGGTGACAAGATTTAATGTAATACTATTTACATATTTTTCTACAGTTTGTTAAACCTCTCCTATGCTATGTGTTCTGAGCATGTTTTAATGAAAGCTAACATTCAGATTATTTGTGCTACAAAAAAGCCTCACTGCAAAAGGGGCATAGAAGCCCTCCAGCAGTGTAATTTTCTATTAATATTGGTGGAAATATTATTTTAAAATAAAGGATAAGGAGATTTCTGTAATATGAATTTAGCTAATATTATACCTGGTCCGCAGAACTTGAAATAGATGAGGTGCTGCTGGGAGGGGAAGCACCCAAAGAACGGTTTGCAGCTTCCGGCACTTCTAGAAAAGAGGAAGAACAACATGTGTAAGTTTTCAAAGCACGTTTGTTATGATGTAAGAAATTGAATTGTTACAAGGGACCTATCTAAGTGCTGGGACACTTGCCTGCCCAAAGGGCAGCTAGCCTTGCTTGTGAAGGAAAACCAGGCTGGATAACAATTTGCTTATTAGCCAAAACTAGACTCAGAGTACAGGAAAAAACCTCTTCCACCATCAAAGTGAATGAATGTAGCAACAGATAAGAAAATGCAGGAACTTGATGCAAGTAATTCTCAGTCCACTGTGAGAAGCAGTCTTACAGGTGAGCAAGTCAGGAAAATGAATTTATTTCAGAGATAATTTTTCACCAATTTAGACTGCCTGAATTGTTTGCATACATGTGCAAGAAGTCCAGGCAGAAAAAAGAAGCAGAATTAATAGAAAACTTTATGATGCTTAATTGGAATAACAAAGCATAGTTGAAAATAGTTACTAGGGCTAAAATACAGATGTAAGAGTTTAAGAAATCAGAAGTGAAATGTTCAAGTAGTGTTGCCTAGTAATGATATGATGAAAGAAGTATGGATTATTGCTTTCTGGTAAAAAAGAATTTGGCCCAACAGTGTTGGTGCCTGCTACAGGTACTTGTGAACACAGCTGGATGCAAATCAATATACTAGAGAAGATCATTGTAGAAAGTTGAGTGATACTCATTTTGTTATTATTGGAGTTTTTTTTTCCTGTGTGCTTTACTTATTAGGGAAAACAAATGCTACCCTTTCTGGATATGGTGCTCTGCAGACTTCATTGTTAAATCTTCACCAATAAATTTGTGATTTAGATATTGGTTTAGAAAGCAATAGAATGTTATAGAGAAGACCACAACTAAAAAATGCAGTTGGACTGGAGACAAAGACAATTGTGTGAAGTACTTCTTTTGTAGTAAAGATGCAATTGTCTGGAAGCTGCATCCCAAGTGGAGGGGAGACATTGTAGGGAGCAGTTTCAGCTCTCAATGAATTAATAATCACCTGAAGAAGGCTATTCAATATTATAGATTTTGGGTTTTCTGTCAAATTTTGACTGACTGCCTGTTAAAGCTACATCTGAGAGCAGACTGTAGGAATAAAGCAAGAATTGACAGAAGTCAGACAGATTACTGACAAAAGGATAAGTAATGAAAGATGCCTTGGCCATGTGTAAAAAAGAAAAGAGGGTGGGGCTTTATTCAGTAAGAATTTTATTGATTTTAAAGATAATCTAGTTACTAAACAAATAGTAGTTCTGGCACAGAAATGGAAATTTCCACAATCAAATTGGTAGCAGAGCTTAAATAACTTTAGTACAATTGAACTGATGGGCCCAGACGATCTTTACCTATGAAATTTTAAAAACTGGCACATGAAATTCAGGGGTGGTAACAGTTATTTTACGTAATTTTCAAGTCAGGATGGTACCAAATGATTAAAGAGTACCAAACATAATTGCTATACCTAAAGTGAAAAAGTGACTTGAGCACCTACAGGGCTTTTTGCCTGATTCCACAGAACACAAGGCCCTAGGAGAGAATTTGAAGGAAGTAACATCAAGATTCGGAAGTAAAGGTACAACCAGAAAGAGAAAATCTGAATCTTAGCCAAGTCGATAAAATGTTACAGCTCTTTCATAGAATAACAGAGTTCTACAAAGAGGGGATGTGGCAGTGTACTTAATCTGGATTTCAGAAGAGCTTTTGACACTGTGCCATATGGGAAGTGAGTACTTTTAATGATGAAGGTGGAAGTTAGCTCTAGGCTTGTATCCAAAGAGGAGATGGCAGGTTATGCTGAAGGAACATCAGTGATTATGGGAGCAGTGGTGTGTATTATAAAGTTGTTATTGGACCTGGCACTGAGTAAGATTATGCAGAAGAAAGTTTACTAATCAGAGCACCATTCAGCACCAGATGGTCTTGAAGAATAGTTACAGTTCCAGAAGTTGTAAGAATTTATGCTTCAAGTTGAAGCACATCAGTTGTGTGATGGGAGCAGACTGGAGTGCACCAGTCAAGAGCATTAATGTGAACCTTATATTAATGTGAACTTCCTCAGCACAGGAGATATAATTGCAACATGCATCAAGCAAATGTTTCCAGGAAAGAGTTACACTAATAACAGCATGTCAGTTTAAGCTACACCAAATGCAGATTTATGTGCCATTCTCACCATCTGTTTACAATGTGAAGGATATGTTCAGACTGAATATGTACAGTAAAGAGCTTACAGGAAGGTCAGACAAGTGTCTGCTAACAAGCAACTAGAAAAATGTTGAATCTAATTTACACTTCTGTATAAAGAGGATTTATACACATATTATCTAATTCGTTTTTAGCTGTGAACTGAACAAAGTCCATCTTGGAAAGCACTACTTAGAAAACAGCATTAGCAATTGCTATTATAAAAGTACCTTCTTTTTTCCTTCTGTAGAAAAAGAATAAATTGAATGTAATAATAATCTGTCTGTCTTGTAGGCCACAGAAGCCTGGAGCAGCCCAGAAATGTCATATTTAGGATTCTTCTGTGACAAGGAAGATTGATGGAATCTTTATTAAGATGGGAAATGACCCAAATTGCCTTTGCTAGAGATTTCCAGTATTCATAAATATAAATGAAGCACCCACTTTTCATCAATAATCCTGAGATACTCCCTTAATTTTACTAGCTGAGCTAAGATCTTGGATACTTGACTTCCTCTTTGAATACATTACAGATACACTAATTCCAAACTGATTAATATGCAAGGTATTTTGAAATAATTTTAATTCAAATATTGATTTGAAATTACAAGTTAATCACATTTTAATTAAAAAACTGTATTATACTTACTCGGCAGAATTGAGGGCTTTTGTAGCAGAGGCCTGAAATAAATGTCAAGAGATTACAGAAAGGTCTGAGAGGATGTACTCAGTCCTGATAATATGAAAACTGAAAATATGCAGGTAGAATGTGTTCCATCTCACCTATTTGTTCATTGAGAAACATGGGTCTGATACAGGTATTTCAAAAAAGTGATATCCCACTAGTAGGAATTTAAACATATGTTTTAAATCTCCATCACCTTATTACAGATTATATCCCCTCATGCTTTTTGGTGATGGTTATAGTATTTGTATGCATTCATTTGCCATGTTTTATTTTTTTGCTACTGTGAGGTACTGTGAGGCTTCAAGAGTCTCAGCTCTGAGAGAGCAACAAGGAGGCTCCAGTGAAAAGAGTGCTCCCCTTTGAGCCTCTCACAGCTGGTGCACTGCAATATTCCCCAGAGGATGGAAAGGGATCTTACTTTTGGGCACCACTTGGAAGGGGGGGAAGTGGAAGTTCCTGGCTGGAATTGCGCCGTCGTTCTGGTGCCATGGGTTTTTCTGTGGTTTGGGAAAACAAACGGTAGAGTCAAGATTCCTTCAGAAATAAGTTATCCCAGGTTAGGGAGTCCCCATAGGTGAAGGAGGCTTTTTTTACTATAAATTTGGGTTTTTTTCTGACATGGCAGCTTGCCATTGCGCTGCTGTTAACTAGTTCTAGGCAAATACCTGTGCTATGGATGCCTGCAGGGCTCGTGGGACTCTGTGACACGGGGGAGGGCAGCCAGCCCGGAGTGAGGCAGCAGCTCCTGCCTCACACAGACACGGGCACAGGCACAGCCAGGATGGGATGGATTCCCTGCCCCTGCCAGGGACTGCTGCTGGCCAGGAGTCACTCCCTGAGGGACGGTTCTGGCTGAGTTCAGAGCCCGTCCCTCCCTTCCCCTTCTCCGCTGCCAGGGCTCCATGGCACGCTGCTGGTCCATTACTGTGCTACATTACCCTGCCAGTGACCTCGGCAGCTCTACTGCGGCTGCTCTCAGAGAACAATGATACTCGCTGCAACTAAGGCTGCCCAGATCCAGTTTGAAACTGCTAAAACCAAACACCCCTCCAAAACCTACAGTAACTTGAATGTGGTGCTGTTTGTTTCACGTTTTTAGTAAAAAAAAAAAAAAAAAATCAGATAAATGTCAACTTTTACATTAGTGGCTATAGTTTACCTTCATTTGCAGTTAAGGTCTCTCTGGAAGGTAAACACGGTTTCTGCAGTGAAAGAGAAGGGCAACCAAGTATTAACTGGCACTTGTACAGCAAACGTTTATAATTTGTACTTTTTATGAAACAGTTTAGAATTGACAACATCCTGGAAGAATTAGGAGGCAGGAACGTAACCATTCTGTGAAGAGTCTAGTTGTATGACCTTGAAGTTTGGGATTTTGCAAAGGAGATTTGGAAAGAATCCCAGCTTGTGGGTATAAATAGATGGATAAAAACTAAAATCTAGATGGTTCATTCTTGTCTCAGGTGCTAAAATCAGAAGTCTATCCCAAATACTTGAAAATGAAAATTGGATTTTCGCCCATACTGAACTATGCATACAAATATCTGAACACATTTTCTTCTGTTTACTGGAAGTTAAACTGTCAGTTTAGCTCACAGGAAAACTGGAATCAATCTTCCACTTTTAAATTTTTTTTTTTTGCTTTCATTTTGAAACAATGATAATAAACTGCCAGTTGTGAAACATTTTTTGAATTAATTTCTTTGAAAATTTCAACCAGTCCTCTTACTTTCTGCCACAAGAAGTTTTGGGGTATTTTTCGAATTACTGAAAAACTTCACACAAATTCTGGTAAAAACCTGCATATTTCTTGAGCTATCACTTTCAATGAAGTCATGTTCTCCATAGGCAGCTCTGTACATTCTGGGAATATTTCTGAATTGTGTGTGTTCCCATCTATTTCTCATTTATTCAGTTCATGCACTGTGTCTATTGTTACATCCTGGGGCATTGAATTCAAACGTTGCTTTGATCAAAATATTTTTCTGCTTGAGGAGAAAGATCACTGCTCTTCATTCGTGTAATAGCACCCAAATATTTCCTGTCTTTATAACTCTTCCCCCTAGTATTTTTTGCATTTATCTTGTAACCAAACACATGATAAAATTAAGTTTTACAATAAATTATAATAAAATTTTTGGGTGGTTATGCAATTAAAGTCAACTTACTGGTGAAATTACTGCATTAGAAGCTTTCTTGCTGAAGTATGGAGGAAAAAGAAAAATAAAGAATATGGTTACTTAGCAGATATATGGATTCATTTAGCAACTAAGCATCAGTTTCACTGGTTCTCAGGGTATTTCTGTCTAAGATGGGATTAACTGGATACTTGTAGCAGTTATAAACAAAGAAGAATGAAAAAGGAATAAGGGTATTATCAGATGCAATGTGGGCACTCACTAAAGGTACTTACACAAGGAAGCTACAACTCTGCCCAATACTTAACATGACTTGGGAGGGCAGGAGAACTTGGTGAAAGCTTTCTGCACCTCCAGGCTTGCATGTGCTAGTGCTGCAGTACGGGAGTAAATCAGACAAGGCAGCCAGCATCTGCCACCAGTAGCAGGCAGCGAAGGGCAAGGCCACTTGGCACACAACCAGTATTCCTCCAGAAAAAGCAAAATAACAGCTTGCCTTTACCTAGTCAGGATATCTTTCATGAAAAGGAATAAATATTATTCCTGAATTCTAATCGCTACAGGCAAGGAGTTAGCTCCTAATACACCTATTAAACCCATCTCCAGCAAAGAAGTACTTTTATAATTTTTTACTCACAGGCCCCTTGGTAATGGAGATGGAGTTGCTCCAGTGGGAAATCTGGACTCTTGTGTGTTATTGAACCTTTGACCTAGAGATGTAAGCAATATATTTAGTATGCAATGTGAGCTGTATCTGAACTGTGGATTTTCCTCATTGCCATTTTAGTGTTAATATAATAAAGGTAAAAAATATCCACTGCTTTAATCTTTTTTCTTAGCATGTTTTCAGTCTGATTATAGAGTAGAACAGTTCAGTAACACTTCTTGCTTATTGCTGACTGTAGAGGTAAAATTTACATCGACACACTAATGGCATGCTATATTGGTGGCATATCCCTCTCATATTGCTGTGTTTGCATCTGAATACTTACTTTCATCAGTCTTGTTTGCTTCATGGTCCTGTAATGGAAAAAAGGTTAGATTTGATATGAAGGAATTAAAAAAAGAATTACTGTGTTCTGTTTTAATTTCTTCATTACCAGAAGGACACAGAGGTAATGGAGCAGAGAAGGGCAACAAGGCTGGTGAAAGGACTGAAGCACAAGTCTTATGTGGAACGGCTGAGGGAGCTGGGCATGTTTAGCTTGGAGAAAAGGAGGCTCAGGGGCTCTCTGCAAGTACCTGAAAGGACGGTTATCAGTCTTTTCTCCCAGGTAACAAGAGACAGAAGAAGAGGAAATGGCCTTATGCTACACCAGGAGAGGTTTAGATTAGATGTTAGAAAAAATGTTTTCACTGAAAGGGTGGTCAGGCATGGAACGGGCTGCCCAGGGAAGTGGTGGAATCACCATCCTTGGTGGTGTTCAAAAGCCATGTGGATGTGGCACTTACAGACATGGTTTAGTGGTGAACACGGTGGCTGGATTAATAGTTGGAACTTGATTTTAGAGACCTTTCTCAGCCTGAATAATTCTTTGATTATTAAATGAGAACTGCATGAATAATCAACATGGTTTTGGTATCTGTAGTAATTTTTAAAGAAGTATTTGTTCAGAAGTCATATAGTATCCAAAAGACTTTCATGATGCCATTTGAAAAATTTTAAGCAACCATAAAATTTCAAACTTTCTTATAATCTTGAGATTGCTTGTAGTAAGTATTGAGAAAATTTGGCCTTAGTTTTGCAGTGAGTTAGTTTTGATCCATGTTCAATTTCTGACCTGAAAGACTAAAAATACATCTTCCACTGAATCAAGGAAACTGAGTAGACTCTCTTGTCACCATGCTAGAATTGAAGCAATCCAACTAATATCCTGGCTTCTTTGGGAGATGCTTAATTTTGGCTCCCATTTCTTGACTTTTAGGGAATCAAGACTCCCATCTGATAAGTATCTTTCAAAGAAGCACCAGTTATTAATTTGTCTGTCTTTTTCTACCCAGCTAATGGTTTTTTACTAGTGACAAATGCATCCATTCTCTGGCTGGAGAGGTGTAATCCATCACCCAGCAGCTGGGGAAATGAGACATGGCAAAATTTTTCTCCCAGTCAGCTCAGGCCTTTGAGAGGAACAAGGGCTACAGTTCTGTGCACATGATCAGTGCTGGTTAGTGCTGACAGCAGACTGAATGGGAGCAGTTAGCAGATGTTTCAGTTTTTCTTTGGGCTTTGTCAATGTAGCCAGGGATGGAAAGAACAACAGAGCACTGGACAAACACTATGCTCATTACCATGTGTTCCTTTAAGACTGTAAAGGCTGCCACTTACAAGACAAGCAAAGACCCCAAAATTTGGACTGCACTGGGTAACTCTTTCCTAGGCTGACTCTTGTGACAAACTGGTGAACTGCAACCACCCAGGAGCTGAATACACCCGTGGTACAGAAGAGTGTCTGGGACCTTCATCTTGAAGCTGTAACTCAGTGTGCTGGCTCCAGCTAAATGACAGCCTCTTTTTATTCTCTGCAAAGCTAGGATGATATCCATCTCAAATGCAAGCTTTGAAAATGCATTAATGGAGAGGTTTCAGCTGCAATATGGGACTCAAGTCTGTTGTGAAGCAGGAGTATTCTTAGTGCTGATCAGATAGTGGAATTTCTGTCCAACATTCTCCCTTGAGACACGAGATTTTTTTCTTATCTTGTACTGGTAAAAAAAAACTGAGAAATCAAACTATTTCATAAAAGAGAAATCCCAAATTTGGCACTGTTTAGGATTTGCTCAGAATCCCACAGGACACAGATCTAAATGGGAAGAACTTTGTGACGAGGTGGAAGGGAAAATAAAATGCTGTTGTACATACAAACTGCTCGGTACATCTAGAAATTTAAAGACTGATATAAGGTGCTCATATACCACCTGCACTGTTACCATAACATCTAATTCTATTATATGAACCCAATTTCCTGGTTTTAAGTGTCTAACTTCTCTATATAGTTATTGGTAGACTGATTATTTCCTAGGGACAATTCAGAGCACAGGGCTGGGACAGGGTCTGAGCATGCAGCTTTTGGCACAGATGCTGACACAGTTAACATGTTACTCTGTTCTGGATAGTTGGCTCCTCATGAAGACCCTCTCAAACTGGCACAGCTGTGAGTAGAGCTATGGTGTAGATGAATTAATGGAGCTGATCTGGTTGAAAAAGAATCTTTTACAATTTGCTTTTGCTCATTTCTGCAGCTGGACACGTTTCCAAATAGTTTGCTTAAAAAAAAAAGCCCAGCACAGTGGAAGGGACAGACAGGATAAGAGCAGAGGGAGGCAGAGGGAGAAGAGGACTGGCTGAAACACAGCCTTAGGACCCAAGGCTTGTAATTAGTTCTTCAAGAACTGCATTTTCTAGTGATACTGGTTAGTCACACTACCCAGTCTGACATTTTAGAAGGTTTCCATTTTCAGAAAGCATTAATCATTCACCATCTGAGAAGAATGAGGCTCAAGGAAAAGTGCTTCAGATTGGACAGAATCATCCTCTGCTACTTAAAGTAAGGCTCTTGAAGTACAACGGGTATTTTTTAGTACAAGAAATTATTTTTGCGGACTGAAACATATATCCCTTATATCCCGTATTTCCCAAAAAACATTTGAACTTTTTCTTGGATCAACAGAGATGTCCAGTGCTCTTCTGCCCAAAGGATTAATAGCAACAATCACAACAGCAGATGAATCTGACATCTGGTCATCTGTTTCTGTTATTTAATCCAGATAATAAATAGATAATCCATCTACTTATATATGAAACAACTAAGTTTAACATGTTCTTTTAGAGTGGCCCATTAGCTACTCACTGGTTTTGGATGAAGACGACTTCTGGGGAGAGGCAAAATATTTCTGAAAAATACACACAGTAAGTTATGGTGAATTGGATTTATTTATTTTATTGGCTCAGATAGGCTTTTTAAGATCTAGAGGGAAGGAGGTCTGCAGTAAATGGATTTGATTTCAGCTCTGCACAGCTACAGTGCTTGTGGTGATGCTGTGCCCTTGGTGTGGAACTACTCTAGAACAGCTCCTGTCCTAGACCTGGGGTCGCCTGTGACTGCACAGGACCTCACCAAACACCCTCACACACAGAGTATTGTGGATGCCTCCTTCTGGGGGCACGTAACATACCCTGTAAAATAATGACCTAGAGAGGCGGCAAGGCTTATGATGCAGCTTTCTATGCTTCTGGGGACACAGGAGTGAAGTAGGCTGCACACTCAGGTATGATTTTTCCCTTTTCTGCCAGGGACTTGGGATATAAACCATGGATTTACTGAGCCCAGTTTCTTTACAAGGCATCTTGTACAGCTGCAAAAACATCTAATTTGTAAAGGTGCAGAGGTGGCTAAAAGGACCTTAAACTGGCTGGCAGAGATATTTTATCCCTGTACTGGATCCTGTAAGGGGTATTTCAGAAAATCCTATCCATATGGCAAACTGCCTTGAGCACAGAAGTTAACAAAGCAGTGAGAGCTTTTGGTTCTCATCCTGTCCTACCATCCCCAGCTATTTGAGTGGCCTGACAATTGTTTATTGTCTGAAATCTACACATTAGAGAGAAGAAATTTTTTTCTCTGCTAATATTTCCTATTGATCTAAGCTGCTGTTAACTTACCTGGAATTATCCTGCTTAGGTGACTCTCTGGTCATGCTGTGCATGTGGGAGTGCTCTGTATTCTGTGCAGGCATAAACATGAGTGGCTTGGTGAACCTAGTAATGAAACATGAATTAAGAAAGGAAAATTACATTTAACAACAGTGAATACAAACAAAACCTCTCTTTCTTCTCCCCTACCCCCTCAAAATTCTAATAAGTAACCTTAAGAGTATTTCTTTTTACTATGTACTACATTTGGGTTATTGAAATTGACATAAAAATCGTTGATAATATTTGTGCAGATAATCTGAAGAGATATTTACTCTATGTATTTATTACTTCTGTTACTGTATTTCTTCTAGAGAAAGAATTACCAGACATGTAGTATCTAGATGAGAAAAAATATTTTTCTGACACTTTTAAATAATGCACAAACATTCACAGCAATGGGTTACCTGGTTACTGGTGGTGGTGATGGTTTCTCCTGTAAGAGAAAATGCACTGAATTGTTTTTTGGTCACTTTTTAATTCCATAAAATAGATTTGTATGATCCTATTTATCTTACCATATCAAGATATTATTTTTGCATTGTGATACAGATTTCTACTAGAGCTCTGTCTGGTAATCTACATTAGGATGGGAGAGGCAAGAACTCAACATCAGTAAATCTGCTTTGGCCATATGTTATGTCAGTACCAACAAATGGGAAAAAAATTACTGTGTCAGAACTGTCATTGCTCCTCTGCTGCAGTTCTGCCTCTGTAAAGCATTTCCTTAGGCTGCTGCTTCACAGATTGGATCACTATCACAGAGGACTGGGAAACTTGCCCCTTCCCATTTACTCTTTTGAAATGGTTTGCCAGCTTTTCTGAAAAGGGAGTGTCAGAAAGCTTTAAGTGCAGGAAGAGATGTGTTCCCAGTTTTCCCTTTTGAAAGACTGATAATCTTTTCTCAAAGTCACATTTGTACCCTGCCTGAGGGCAATGGGAGTCATACTGTAGAAAGGCCTCACCTCTTCTTCAGGAACCTCGTAGACTTCTACAGGACAGGGAAGAAATAAAAAGCACTCTTTAGTGTAGCAAAAACATACTGCATGTTCCCATAAAAGCTGATCTGAATTTCTATCAGTCATACTTGTGACTCTGGAAAAATAACTTGGAGAATCTGCTCAGAATTTGAATCTGCCACCAAAACCCTGGAGCAGCAACACCCCCAACACCCCCTGTCTTCTGGGGGGAACTTCAGGTGAAGTCACAGGAATTCTGATATACAGTGACTGTATTAATCAAGATTACTCCCATCACAAAATCTTTTTGTTGTTCTGTTTCTCTTCTCATTCCCTCCCTGCTGCAAGCAAGATGAACGCTTGTGTTGTGCAAACCTGGGTCAGTTTGGAAAAAATGTGTTATCACACCTGCAGCAGCATTTAGCCTTTCCTTGACTCAGGGAGGAAGAAATCAGGTCAGTCATAAATACAAGCTGGCTCCTTTGCATGGCCAACATCCCTCCCTGAGTTCTGACCCGCAAGTATATTGAAATTCATAGACCTTGAAAGAAAAAAACACCAGCATCTTTATCTATGCCCAGTTTCTTCGATGCAAACAGAATCCCATTTCAGTAAATTTCATGTCAGGTTTCATCACTTTAACTGCACTCAAGTGTCCCGGCTCCCACCAGGGGGAGATGTTTTATTCTTTAGTGACATCTGTCAGGAACTGGTTGTTGCTCGACGCTGATTTACAGAAAGGCTGAGACTGAAAAGGGCATTTTAAAATATCTGGAAAATAACTCACAAAATCTTAAGCACTTCATAACAAATGTTAGTTTACGACTTGTAGTTTGTGACTTTAAAGCTAAACACATTGCTAATGAATATGCAAAGCTTTTTAAAGAACTGTGTCATGTCTGGAAAGGTTACATCCAAGCAATTAATGAGAATGAGGATGCAAAACAAGTCTAAGTTGGAAGAGAGAGATTAAACAAGAATATCTGAATTTACAAAAGCAAGTAGGCTTCCTCTTATTTGCTTCTGCTTTTGTTTCTTTTTCCAAATAAACTGCTCTTTATAGAATCTTAATGGGAACACTGTTACAAAAGACCATGCAAGACATTGGCCTGTACAGAATTTCTACATGGTTAAGTCTAATGATCTAAAAGTATTGGGTCTTGATTCCTACGGTGAAATGGGATTACTGACATACTGACTCCTATAATTCTTTTTGCTGTATTGATCCATTTGTGTTCCTCTACTAGAGCGAAAGACTAAAAATAAATTAATTTGGGGCAAGTAACTTGTTCTAGTTTTATTCATGCTTAAAATGGATTTACTGTTCAAGCTAGACAAAGCAACTGCTACAACACAGAAAGGCTAAAGGGGAACATATTTTTGTTTTACTTCAGTATGTCATAGGGTTAGTGGTGTGAATACATCGGGCATAATTTAATATTCCACAGTCTTATATTATTGTATTCTAACAGCAATGCAAGCTTCACATACCTTGCATAATAGAAGGAAGAGAAGGCTTTGGAGAAATAGGGGGGGCTGGCTTTGTTGTCTTCATAAATCTGTTCACAGGTGCTATAAACATATTTTATTAATGTACATATATATATATTTGTGCATGTGTGTATATATACACATATATTTATATATTTACACACATCTGTTAACAATGTAACATTTATACAATAAGAACGAATATTAAGTAGTCCAAATGACAACCTTTTGTGTGACCTTGAATAAATCAACTGAGTCAGAAAGCAGCTCTCATTTTTTAAAAGAGAAGGATTATTCAGTATTTCAGCCTTTCTGAAGAGGTTTGATATTGTCAGTGATGTCAGAGAGCAGAACTACATGCTCTTCTCTGTTTACTTTTCACCTTTGGGCTGTAGTAGTTTCATTCTCTAGCTAAATATATATATAAGTGAGACTAAAAAAAAAAGTAAAGTCTGTCTTTATCTACTAAATATCTAAAAATGCTTGTTCTTCTCCTGAAGCACTTCAGCAAACAGACAATTTTAATTTTAATGCTCCTTTGGTTGAGAAGGCAGGTCATATGTCATGAGAAGCCTACTGGTTGTACAAGGGCTGAACTTTGAAACAGCTGAGAGAGGCAGAAATTAAACATGTCTTCCAATAAAGTTAAAAATAATTTTCCTTGGCCTTGTCATAAGCCGAAGAGCCAACTGCCTTTTCACAGGCTGTGATCTCTTTAATAGCTACATTTCCACTCTTTGAACCCTAGAAACAGACATTAATTTTACCCTTTTTTTTCCACAATTATTCCTAATAAAGCAATAAGTATAAGCTTAAATGACTAAAACTCACATCTTGTAGGTAGTGACATGCTGCCTTCTGTGGGTTCAATATAGTTATCATCATCATTGTCCACTGGCACAATGTAGTTATCCTATGGGAAATGCAGGACACAAATCTCTCAGTTAAACCTCCATTATGTCATCAAAGTGTTTGGATTGAAGTCCTGGCAGCAGTTTACAATAGTTGCCATTTCACAGTGACTCCTATTTCAGACATTTATCGTCCTATGTGGAAGGCAATCCCAAAGATTGAAAATCCTTTACAGAATTATTCCACTGGTGCATGGAAGCCCTCCCTTCCCTCTGGTCCTGGAGTAGCCTTTGAGGTTTCTCTCTCCCCACTGCCTGCAGCTTGTTACAGATGATCAGGAGCCATTCCATGGTCTGAAGAGCCTTCTTGATACTCAAAGCAGGCAGATATCCCCTAGGAGTCAGTGTGGCACTTGCATGTCACTATTAGTGATGTACAAAATGATTTCTACTACAAAGGCTAAGAAAGAGACCAGACCATGGCATTGCTATGACATTTACACAGTTATAACAAACATATCTGTAAACTTTACCTCATCATCACTGCACTCCTTAGGCTTAGGTGGCACTTTTGGTTTTGCAGCAGGAGATGGCAATGGCATGGATGGCACACATGGTTTCTTTGGTCTGGACATGGCTGGACTGGGTGTACTTGGGAGAGGTTTGTTGATGGGAGGAAGCGTCTGGTGACTGGTGCGATTGTCTTTTAATTTGGTAGAAAACAACAATTTGAGTAAAAATTACACATTAGTCTCTGCACTTTCTCCTACTGCTTGTGCAAAAGTCTTTGCTGTGGCTGCAGCACAGGTCGAATGGCAGACCTGAGCACAGCTGGACCTGATGTTGAGATTTGTGTGTAAATAGGTCCTGTTTCCTTGCTCAGGGCAGCAGCCCAGCCCTCTGTATCAGGTGCAGCGGGTGCCTAGACACTGGCTGCTGTACGAACAACTCTTCAGCTCCCTGGGGAAAAGCTGTAGTGCATATGAGACATGAGAAAAACGACACTGGGTGGGACTGGAACATGAATTATGCCAGGTTCTCTGGGGTGTCAGGTCCTTCCCTTTTCAAAGAACACACAGGTCAAGGGCTGATAAACTTCTATGAGTACACATGTGGTATTTTAACACTTTGATGAATATTCCACAACCAGTAACAGCGTGGTATCATACAAAAATGAAAGCAGGCATCATGTCAATGTTTCTTTTCTCCACGTCTCAGATCTTCATCTAACTGAAGCTAACTTTCATTCACTTCAATGCAACCTATCCATGGTTGAAAAGAATCAAATTAGAAAGAAAAAAATCCCTTTACACTGGACTGATGTAAATAAAATCTTGATCCTGTCCTGTTTTTCAGGATATTTATCACCCTTAGTACCAATTTTGAAGGAGTGAATATTTGGGCTACTGTTTTACTGCTTTGGGAATAATGACTGGAGAAACAGAGAAGTTTAAGAAGGGACCTGTCTAGTCTGATGTGCCTCATCTTCAATAGTAATTGCTGCATCAATATATGTGGATTAATTTGGAGCCCCAAGTTAACAGTATCTCCCATACCTCTGCTTGAATTCTGTCATTAGTAGATGTCTATCACAGCCTCTAGGACACATTGTATTAAAATTATAAACATCACTACTGGCAATGCTAACCTGTTTCATACTGTAATAAAAAAACCCCAAAAAAACATACCCCTGAATGCTTAACATCTGAGTATGAAAATTAGAAGCAAACTCTCGAGGAAAGGACAGATTAGTGCATTGGGGCCTCTTCTCTTCTGGTACTGATCAAAAAGCAATTATCAAGGTGACATAGTTAACTATTTCATAACTACCTGCATATTCACCCCTAGAAACAGGGAATGAAGAGGGAATCTTCTTTTTCTCCTTCTCACTTGGAGGTGGCTCATAGCTGTCATCAGGATTCTCTTCACTGGGGACCACATACATCTCAGAGTCAGAGTGGTCATCTGGATTTTCATAATCACTGTCCTAGAAAGACACAACTCCCCATTTCTCATCTCATAGCATTCTATAACAGAAAATTACAAAACTGTACCCTTGAACAAACACATCATATTCCTTTCTAGTGCTTCCTCTTGCAAAGAGGCACTCCTGCCTCCTCCCAGGAGCTCCCTGCCTTCTTGCTATCTCCAAGGAGTCCTTCTACCTCAAGAGCTCGGTCTTCAAATTACGGACTAATAGCTTGTTTCCTTCCCCAGGACAGTTCCTTTCTAGATCCAGCCAGATGGATCTTGGTGTGTGTTGTCACTTCCTCTCCCTTTCCAGTTAAAAGGGTATTCAATATCTGACTCCAGAAGGAAACTGGTCACTTCAGGCTGACAATTGCACCATTACTTTACACAGCTGACAGCCATGAATTGCTTCACTCTAATCTTTTCTAAAATCTTAGCAGAAGTTTTCATTTTTAGTAAGAAGTGGCTTTCCTCTCCTCATCCCTCCCACCCTTCCTGCCCCAAATAAAACCTTCTTCTGATTTCTGAAATTATTGTTCAGTTTAGGAAGTTCCTCAAATTGATGCCGTGTGCTCACTTATCCAAAAACCTTAGCATTCGTGGCTACCACTGACTGTGCTTCTGAAAGCACTTCTAAGTTGAATGTAAAAAAATTGAAGCAGCTAAAAATCAGTGGCTACTTGTGAATTAAACTGATGTAAAAAATAACATTCCAACTTTGTTTGGCTCAGTATTTAGTTCAACCACAAGTAGATGATTTTAAAAGAAACTTTTATTATTATTTCTTGTGCTAACTTGTTACCACAGTAACCTCCTACTAGCCCGAAATATGTACTTACAAAATCATCTGACCATTGTTCCTCTTCATTGTCTGCGTGTTCTAAACCAAACATTAGAGTTATTTAAGGAGATGTAATAGTAAATATAAATGTTTGTTTTAGATTGGTTTTTCAATCTATAGTTATCATATTCGGTTAAAAAAGAGTGAGCAAAATTTCCAAACAGTTCCGAGCAACACATCTATTTGGACAGAATAGTAAATTAAATGCCTTTTTGCTTATTTTTGACAACTTATTTCAGAACTGTTGGAAAAGCATTAGAAAATGACAAACTGTGCATGGTCTGAACAGCAGAGCATGCAATTTACCCACAATGCATCTCATTTTTAAGTAGGGATGACAATTTCTAGATAATGGAACTTCTGCTGACCTCTGGGCCCTGGTTAAAGCTGGTTAAGTGTTTATATTAAACAGGGAACAGTTACCTGGTAAGTTCCAAACTCTGTCCTGCTTTCTTCCAGTCTTATCTTAACAAGATGGCTGTTAACTTGTAAAAACAGCCATGAACTAGTTTGTGTGCTGTATGATAAGCAAGTAAAGGTCTACCTTCAAGATAATTTATGATGTCATCATTACATTAATAGTATTATGATTTTAAATCTGTAATGATGCATTTGTTCAATTTCTTCTGTATTTACTTGCACAGTTTCTGTAAGGAGGGGCTGCATGCAAATTCTCCTCCATTTTTACAGCAGCCTAGATACAGAACTCTGATTAAGACTGATTTTGAAAGAGTGGTTACTTGCTACTCTTCATGCTGGCACAATTAAGCATTTTTTTCTTGCCTTTCATTTCAGAGGTGTGAACTACCTTCAGAGTTGTTGATAATGGTATCTTGTTCTCTCATTAAAAACAAATTGTGAGGAACTATATAGCTGAAATACTGCTAGGCATATAGATAGCAAATTAACACAGACATGCAGTTTAAATTTACATTAATACAGCCTTACCTGAAGCATAATCCCTTTGTGGCAGACTTGGCGGTGGCTTTTTTTTAAGGCTGTAAATTATAATTATTACATTTATGATCTCATAAGTAACATTCACTAGAAAGGAGTATTAGCCAGACACATAAAAAAGCTGATAACTGAAGATACCTGCAGCTAAAGAAATACAGATTACCATCACAGATGCTTAGCAAATAGCTGTAGAAGAATGCTTTCAGAAGCTAGAAACTGATAAAATAATAAAATAGAATCTAAGAATTTGATTTTTTTTTTCACTAAGAACATATGTTGAAAGGACAGCTTCCTCGCTCACCCCATGTCTTCTTCATTTCCAGAAGGAGATAAGATAGGGGGCAGAAATAAATGATGATCTATCAGAAGATGAAAATCTGTTCAGGTTCACAGAGGCTTTATTAAGACTATGGCATAAGAAAGTGGTGTAGCGCTCTCCATTTGTATTTTTAGAACTAAATAATTTTGCATGCACTTTATTTTATGGTTAATATTTAAATGTATACCAGGTCTCTCAGTGAACGATTCTACTTTTTATTATTTTATGATGTTATGTCCCTTTTTTGGTAAAAACTGTTACAAGGCCATCACATATCAAGTGAATCAAAAGATGATGGATTTGTAGAAATACTGAAAGGATCTTTTTGGCTATACAGGTAGGTTCATAAGTGTGTGCATGTATATATATCTAGCAAGCAGAAGTACACATATGAGTAAACACACACACATATGTGTGTGTGTGTGTGTGTGTATATTCATGTATACTTCTCCTTACTAACTTGCAGCTGTCCAAAGAATACATTGAATTATAGTCAGTTTAATTATTTCACTACCCTGTAATGAAAGAGAAGAATTTGGGTTTAAAGTCAAGATGAACAATGCATGTGTGGCATCACAGGCCAGACTGGTGCCTCTGCAGAGGGAAAAAACAACAACCCTTTGTTTTTTGTAGCCAAATAAAACATTAAGATAATTAATGACATTAAAATTATTCATTAAAGTGACTTTTGAAAATTGTCTGACAGCTTCTTTGTAGCACTGATGGGATCTCACCATGGACCTGAAGCTTTGTCTACTAAACTGATGACTTCACTGATTCGTCAGTCAGGTCCTAACAAATTCATTTGCAAAAATAAGCAAATAATTTAATAAACCCCACATCCCCAAAGAATTTAAATTTTTTTTTTTTGGATCTCTGAGCAGTAGTGTTTGCAAATGTTGCTTTACCACAGGAATTTGACTCTCAATATTTAGACTTAGGTCCTATTTAGGCTTGCTGCCTAGGTATCATTGTTCAGGTACCGCTTGTCACTCAGGGTGGTGGCAGGCTGGCACTACCACATCAACTTACAAATTTTCCTGTCTGTTTTGAGAAATGCTTTGGCTACTTCTGGGTTGAATTAAAGGAATTCTGTTGCTCAAACAGTCACCAAAAACACCCCATGCATGAATCAATGAATAAATGGTGCGGGCATTGCTAAAACTCAAAAAAAAACCCACCAACTCCCCAAACCAAACAAAAACCAAACCAGGAAGATTACTCTTGCAATGTTAGCCTGCTTTGTTCATGGCTAACAACACTGATGATGGATAGCTGTCTCCTAGTTTTAACCTCCTGAAGCATAATATAACTTAGTGTACAAACAGTAAATTAAAAAGCATTCTCAACAGCTCTGCTCTGGTCTTCTGTCCAGGTTAGCACAGCCATGTTAGAAAGAAAATCCCAGGGCCACTGCCAGGGCTCAAGTCTTAGGAAGGGCAAGTCTTAGGAAGGGCAGACCAAGATCTCTTGATGTATTTTACAATACATCTGCCATGAGTTGTTTGGAGACTTGGGAAATAGTGGAACTGAGGCAACAGTGAGAGGCTGTCTAGGTCACGGTATAAAGTACATGGCTTAAGCAATATCACACATTTCTAAGCTGCTAAGCAGAAATCTTCCACACTTGGTACCAGGCCCTGTAAATCCTGGCAGTGACCCTGGCAGAAAATGTAAATACGTTATAACGAAAGCACACGAGGTAAGAACAGAGGTCTGTGTCTAAGCAGCCTATCATGCCATGGTGCAGCCATGGAATAGCATACCGATCCCAAGTATCTTTCCCAGTTTTGCAAATTAAGGCCACTTGTTCATTTTGGAACCTGAATATCAATAGAAAAAAAGAAATAATGTTTCTGTCACAGAGCTGAAAGAGTTCACGGCCACATCTACATTTGCAAGAATCTTTTCAAATATGTTATTTATTCTAAAATTCAAATCCACTTAAAAAGAAGTTTTCACAGTACTGGTATAATTTTCTAAGTGCCAGAACTGGAATCCAGGCTCTTTTGAAGTCAGCTGGAGCTTCACTTCACAGGAGCCAGAGCTCTACCACACCACAAGCTCAAAAGACACAACCCTACTTCAAGGCGTGGTTCCCCAGCTACTGCAGACTCTGACCTCATTGTCCACACAGATCCTTGCAGAATGGCAATTGACTCTGCCTTGCTCCCTGAAGTTAATGAGAAGGGACTGGAAGAACCAAAAGCCATCCAACTGACCATGCATATTTAAATGTATTTAACCACAGTACATATATTGGAGCTTCAACAAATAACCAGGTAGCACTTGAGACATTGCATATAATGCATTATAGATGCTTCTCACATATGAATAGAATGCAGGGTACAGAAATTCAGAACAACTTTTAAGAGAATAAATTATTCCATTTTAAAGCAATGTATTCCAAAATTTCCCCCTATAATATGCTGAGCTTGACCCAACAAAATATTTAGGCATGTATTTAACTTTTCTGACATATATGGTCCTGTAGGAGCTGTAAATATTAATTACTTGGAATTTGTAGCACATTTTTGTTTTCCTGCATTAAGTGAAGAATTTGAAAATAAACTGCAGCAGAGGTTTGGGTATTTTGCTCTAGCAACACTTGTTTTTACAGGCTACACCCAGAAAAACAACGAAACATACGTATTAGTAGACCTTTACACGTAGCACTTAAATTTTTCCACAAGTGCATTTCCCTACTAGTGTTTTTGCTCAGTCCCCCAGCATTTAAGATATGCCTGAAAACTCCTAGTTTTCAAAAGTCAATTGCTTTCTTGTATTGTTATGTCTGTAAAAAGTCCACTCCTTTGTTAGGAACTATTTTAATATAATAGTTTTTACAAAAATTATATTGGTATCTTTTCTGACCTGAGTATTTATAGTATGTATTAGGTTTACATGCACTAGAACATCACACTTGTGATTACACAGTAAATTAATTGAACTTTGCCAGAAACATTTTCAGAGGTCCAAAAGGTGTGATGCAAAACATCAACTTTTCCTGAACTGTGTATTCCTAGTGAAAGAGTTTGTCATACACTTGGAATTATACAGTGATTGTACAAGATAAAATTAAAATGAAAGGGATTTTTTTTGAAATTTTTATTATGACTCTTCCACACGTTCTTACAATGCGCTATGGCAGTTATTGTAATAAAAATCCTGACACTCAAAACATTCTATTCAGCTACACAGTAATTTTCATGTTTCTTCATCATAACAGTTAAAATAAGGCATTATACTTTTTCCTGTTTTCTTTCTCTAAGCGTGGTACAGCTTGATTTTGGTACTTTCTCTCACTGTTTGGTTCATAAAATACCGCTTTTCCCTCTGCCAAGGGTTTGATCATGAATGCCTTTTACTTGTAGCTATGCAGGTTGAAGAGATATTTAGTGACACAACTATTTTTCTGCCTGAAGTTACTGCCTAAATTATAAATGGTATAGAAAAATGGACCACACAAATCTGAAGCAAAGACTTACCCAACTAAAAAGATGGGTAAAGCATCTTTGTTCCATCTTCCAGGTCACATGGCAAATGTTCAAGAAATGGACATTTGGATAGTGTGCAGTCAGAAACTTGAGTAAAAGTGCATGATTTCTGATAGCTTTGTGAAGGATGTGATACTACAACAAGGAGAATAAATGGAACTTCTTGTTTCTTATTCAATACAGTAGGTCAGCACATACAAAACTTTAGGTGAAGTCCTGACTTTGCTGTACATGCAGTGTGACTTTTAACACCCAACTTTAGTGTAGTCAGGATTCCATTGAACAAAGCCTAGAGGCTTAAAGCTTACGATGTACAGATGAGTGCTGTCTTTACAGCGTGTTTCAAGCACAGGCAGCCTACATCCTGAAACCTATGATTGCTCTGCTTCCCTGCTCTGTATTACCAAGGACCTGAGTATGAAAAAAATGCCCCCAGCTCTCATTGTTTATCCAATGCTGGCTACACTCATTGCTTCTACACCTGAGTACATAATCCTCCTCGACACTGTGATCTGCACAGCAGCTGGGACTTAGGACTGTAAACAGCTTTGCATGTGATTAAGGGCAAGCAGGTGACAGCTATCCTGCAGTGGCCCATATTTTTACTGCCAGAAAACGTTGAGTCGGAATGGGGAACAAACAGGAACTTTTAAGCAAGGAAAAAACAACCTTTCTATTTCTTTCCTGTTACCAGGAATGCTCAGCTTGCTTTCCACAGATCCTTAAGACACACATGGATAGTAGATGAATTCCTCCCCACCTGCACCCCACAGATGAACTAGCCTGGAGAGCAAATGTTTTGAGATGCAAGACCTTTTACACTTCTGCATAATCAGGAGCCAATCCAGATTTTAGATGTGTTTTAACAAATACTGCTAATAAGTCATTAGTCACTGCATTTCACGAATATTTCATAATTGTTTAAATTTGTATAGCAGAGGCTTATGGCATACATTTGGGTGATAACTTTAGGCTTCAGATACGCAAGCACACTGTTTGAATTCTCTTAAAATTATTTCTATTTATAACAGGTTTGATTTTGATTTTCTTTCCCAGCATATAGATGAATATATGCTAAACAAAGCCCATTTAAAATAAAAATTTTCCTGCTTCAGTCATGTTTAGAACCTTGACATTTAATAAAATAATCCTTTAACTGAAATGGAAGTAGTGATCATCTGGATAACCATGTTTTGTTTGTTTTTACAACCAAACAAAAAGCCCCCAAAGACTGCATAGTAAGGAACACAGCCAGCTCTAATTCTGTAAAGCTTAACTCCTCTTGTACATACCCTTATCAGTGCTGTCAACTCATGCTTTTATTGCAAGTCTCATTATGTGCTGCGTTCAAGACTTGAACCCTGAAGTCATGTGCAAATATTGGAAGTTCTTAAATTTTTACAAACTAAATTTCTGATCTTCATAACTGCAAAAAAGATTATTATGACTCAAATGAATCACAGTGACATCAGAAAGATTATTATGCTTTTATACCTCATGTTCTTTGTGTTCTTATGACTGGGAGAGTTGACATGTGAGCTTTGTGCTGCAGTCATACTTTGACTTTTTATGAGTCTACTCTTTTATATATATATATATATACACACATATATATATATTTATATTTTTTTTATCTTGCATGAATCAAAGAATTACAGTGCTATAGCAGCAATCTTTGACACTTAATGATGACCTTCCCAGCTTCTGCTACACTTGGTTCATGTTACTTCTCCCTTTTCTGTTCTTCCCTTCTTATTCTTTAGGAAAGACACAATCAGAGCAACTGATTAACAACAGAATTCACGTTCAGGCTACTATAGGAGACACTCTGTAGCCTCAAATGATAAACCTTAGATGTTCTGCTGTTTCTGTCATCTTTCCTCTCTGAGGCTTTTGAACTGAGTCCACTGGAACATTATTAATTACAGTTAAACAACTATTGTGAAGTAGGAAGCCATCCTTTATTAAAAAGCAGCAACTGTAAGAAACCCTCTTTAACCCCTTCCACTCCAAAACCCCACCAAAAGCTTTGGACAGCCTAGCAGCTCTTCCCTGTCAGCAGGTCCCAGGTGAAAATGAGTTTTTTGTAGTTGGGCGGTGAACACAGTGGTCACTGTGTTAAAAACAAAAACACACTTAAAATGCCAAGTAGTTGAAAGAGGGCCATTTTATGGGAAAATTTCCTTTTGTGCTTGTAGGGAAATAAGTAAGTATAGCAAGTGACTGTGATTAAGTGTGAACTGCAGCAATCTTGGAGTGAAAGAGAATTAGTAAAGGAAAAAAAATTATCTCAAAAATCCATCTGATAGATCAGGTGTTTTACCATCAGAGCCTGCTCAAAGTCTGTGGGCAGAAAACATAGCTCTGGAAATGAGAGCACAAAGGAGTGCTGGGAGGCCAAGAATACCCCTCCTGCCTGGGGAACAGGAGAGCTGGGCAGTCCTGCTGCTCCTGGGAGTGTATCCCCCTCCTCTGGCAGCTCCAGCAGCTGCCCACCAACACCAGCCCTGCCTGGGCTGGCAGCAGGGCAGGAGCTGAGCCAGCCTGGCTCTCCAGAGCTCCTGCACAGCCAAAGCAGGCAGGGCCCTACTGCTGCTGCCAGCAGCTGACTGACTGAAGGCTTCGGATACACCGGGAATTAGCTGTTTCCCTTGGATGGAGCCATCATGGTCCCTCTTTAAAAACAATTCAAAACAATGCTTCCATGTGTCTTTTATGTACAAGAGCTGTATTTCTAGAATTAAACATGGTTGTCCTGGAAACACAGCAGATAGACATTGTAATTAACTTCTAAAAGTATTTAATACTTTTGTTGCCAATGACCCATCCAAAGAAAGACATCTGAATGAGAAAATCGCATCCAAATGGAATTTCAACGCAAATGAGCTGTTGCATTAAGAAAAGTGTGCTAAATAGCTAATTGCTTTAAATAGATGTTTGTCTGGAAACACTGAATAGTGTATTCATTTGACAAGGATGCAAAATTACTGGAATTTCTTTCTGTGTATAAATACATATGAATATTTTATAATACTTTCATGCACGTGACACAATCTGCATGTTGTTCAATGTATCTTACTAGAATAAGGGAGCTAGGTAATGCTGGATTTTGTTTTATAAGACTGAAACACAGGAGGACTTTGCATTTTTATGGGAATTTTAAGTATGATGTCTGACCAGTTGGTTCAAGGTGGAGCTCAAATTCAACTTAATTGCAGCAGGAAACCTAAACAGTTGCCTAAGGAGAAACGCACACATGCAAAGAACAAGCAATGACCATTCCCAGCAAACATTCCAAAAAAGACTCTTCACTCAAATACTGTTTTTTTCAAGGCTATAAACACAACCTATCATTGGACTCCAGTTCTGCAATTCCTTTATGATACTCTTAATACTGATGACAATTCTGCAGGTTGCAGTCTGAACTGAAGCTCCTTCCATGCACTGAAGTGCATCCCTCTGGAATGACATGGTCCCATCACTGAAGTACTACACATCACTGCTCATAATCCAGACTTCCCCACATTGATACAACTAGGGATTGGCATTGCAAACTTACTTTTTAAACTTGTTTATTATGCCACTTTCATTTTTCTTGATGTCATGCACCATCTTTTGGAGCTTCCTGTAAGATATTAAATAAAGCCAGCATTAATTTACCAAGTGGTTGAACATTTATATAAATTAAGAAAAATATGCTCAATGTATCTTCAATAAGTAGTTTAATTGCTAAATCATTTGTGCATGAAGTTTTCCTTCCTTTTAAAGAGCTCTTTAGCATTATTTGTGTTATCCTTCCAAATACAATTAAATATGGTATAAACAATCAATTTAAGAGTACGTGCATCAGGAAAAAATAAATCCTTCCCTAAATTAATAGTTTAGAATATTTAAATGATGCCATTTTATCTAGAACTGACTTCAAAACTCTAGCAAGGCTATAATGATGATGTCCTCTGATTTCTGGCCGTACATGGGACACTTAAATATAATGAGAATAATGGACAAATAATTCACAAGCACATCTTTAACTTCTGCTGAAAACTCAAACCGATAATTTATAGCAAAATGATAGACTGTAACCTGCTAATGTAGAGAAATTAATTACTTATAGTTGTGAGAAACAGGTGTAGAGCAAAATGCTCCAAAATTGCCAATAACAATATTCTACATCTCTAAGAGTAGCTTGGATTATTATCTAAACTAATGAGATACATTAAATCTGAGGTGAAAAGCCCAGAAGAACTTCTGCTTTTCTGTTGCATTTGTTGGGGTTTTTTTCTTAACAGACTCAGCTTCTGGTTCTGCTTGAAACATCAGAAACAGCCATCATCTGCAGTTTGCTGTTTCTGTGCTGTGCCCCAGCTGGCACCTGGCAGTGTCTATAAATGAAAAGTAATGAGGAATGAAAAGAATGAGAGAAGATCTAAATGGTTTAGTTCTAGTTTGGGGAGAATGGTTGTAAGTGTTTGTGTTTCTTTCAAAAAGGCTTGCCAGGCTTCAATTAGGGATGGATGTCAGCATCAGTTATATTCTTTTGTTGTTTGTCAAAGTTAGAACTCACCAACAAAAATCTAATTGTAGCTTTCTATCTGAATATTGCTTATTGCTCATCACTGACACTAATATATTTACATTAGCAAAATTATTACTTTATTTTAAAAAAGGTGGGCTTTTTCACATTACTGGTTTTATTCTATATTGTCATTTATTTGCTAAAAAAATCTTCACACATGCATGCAAATAAGATTCAACACAAAATTGATAAGTACCTGAATTAGTTTGCTTTTCATTTGATCACATTTAGGTGAATTGATGAGAGCATCATGGATGTTCCATGAGTCTTGAATAAGGCTATAGTTTAAAATATAAATTTATTACATATTTCTATTTAAAAAGGTGCATTTAAATTAGTAAATCACATGCACAGGTGCTATTATGGTATTTTTTCCAAGCAGATGGACTGACATGAAAACATTCCCATTTTTTGCCAAGTCAAATTTATTAAAAATCCGTGTCTCTTATTCCTTATTCTTCTTATGGAGGCATTTAGATGTCTAATTACAACTTTGATAAATTAGAGAGTACCTAATATGCTTTTCAAGTTACATAGGTCTTGTAGGAGTTGTTAAAATCCTTGTTTGCTGTCCCTGGAGAATTTATCTTGTCTGAAGCCTGTGAGAGTAAGCAGACAACCAGTGCAATAAGTGGGGAGTGTAGGAAGCCATCAAGCACAGCTGATCTCCTGTTTGAATGAACTGCAAAAACCACTCCGTTCAGTTAGCTGGAGGTTGAAATTTCTTGAAGTGCCAGGCCACATAAAAGGCAACAACTGAAAAGTTTTAGGAAGAGCTGTCCATCTGATTTATGATCTTAGAGAAACAGAAGAAAAGATGAGAGGCAGATGGAAAAGTCTACGGCAAGAGGATTCTCGAAATCTTCAAGCACTCAATCCCAGGCCCAAAGGCCATTCCAGTGATGAGGAAAGTGAAGCACAGAAGGGCATTTATATACCTAAAGTTTTGACTGAATCTACATATCTGACTAGTACTAAAATACTTGTGGTATGGCTCTCAAATACTTGAGATTGCACTCCAAGAAAAGGGGTTTGTTGAGAGAGTACCTCACCAGAGCAGCAGCCCGGAGAGCACCCAGGAAATGGAGGCTCCCATGGCCCAGTGCAGGCAGCCCTTGTGTCAGGTACAGAACTACAACCTCCTCCTTCACAACACCTCTGAGTCAGGACCTCATCACCAACTAATGTTTATTCTCTAGTGCTCTCTTGGGATGAGCAGAAATACTCAAGGACCTCCATCAGCTAGTACTGTAAATAAAAACAATGAGTAATGCTCGTCTTTGCATTGCATATAATTAAAGATAATCAAGAGGTAAAACTTAAAGTTGCTTCTTTAACTACAAGCTCCAACTCTTCATTAAACCTGCTTGGGATCTTTTTATGCAAAATCAGGTTTGCAGTCTGTGTTACTGCTAACCTTTGAAAACACATTTCGGCAATAGATATTCTGAGATCCATTTTAATTGTAACCTGCAGAGACTGGATGGGACCCTTTGATTAGGATCTCGTGGCACACAATAGATTTTCAAAGTTCTGCAGATAGTAAATTTTGAAGTCTTGGCTGTAAGTGCTTCTAAAAAGTTCTAGATTTCTTACAAGTACACTAGAAATTCTACATGTTGAAAGGAATAAGAAAAAAAGACAGAAACCTAAACCAAAACACTTTTTAGCCCTGTGTTGCTATTTTTGTAGCTAAAAACTCCAGTAATTCAGAATTATCAGATCTATTGACAAAGGGGTCTGTAGCTGTGAAAAGTACTTGAAGGAAGGTGGAAAGCTTTCCCATTGTATATATCATACATCCTGAAAGAAGGATTTGTTGTGTGACAAAACACCTTGCTGCACTCAAGGACTGGCAGAGCTGCCTCAAGATAAAACAAATAAAACAAACCCACCCTCTCTTTGATCTGGTCACAGCTCAGCTTATGAGGAATATGTGATGATGAAGGGAGGATGGTGGGTAGACCTGGCCCGTGACACATCCCCACCTTCAAACATCACCTGGAAGCCTTTGGCTCTTTTGCATGCACACTATCCTACAAAAGCTTTCTAAAGGTAAAATAGGTTTTAAAGAGAAAAATGAAGAATAAAGTGTGTGACAAGTTTTTAACTCAGATGTGAGATGAGGTACAGAGTCCCTAGACTTGAGAAAGAGAAGTCTGTCTTACTTTCAGACAGACATGTGTAATATGGAATTCTCCCACCATTTAGACTAGTTTTTGAGAAATTGTATTTATAGTATTATAAATCAGTAATTGCTTTATAAGCAATATTGATTCATTCAACAGTAAGGGACCTGTATGTTCCTTCTCCTCCTCCTCACAAGTTAGGTCTTGAACTGATGAAGCTGAATTGGTTTTAAAATAGTAAAAATAATTTAAAAAAGAAATACACTGTAAATCAGACAATTTGCATGCCAATTGCATGTTCTTATACCTTTTTGGGTATATCTGTTTCTCACTGACAGGACAGCCTGTAGTTCTGTGCCTAGAAAGTCACATTTTCTGAAGATTACAACATCCATTCACTTTACATAAGACTGTGGGTAGGTGTAGCACCCACTTTTGGCTTAAGAAAGGCGGATCACATTAAAACAAAAAACACTTTTTCAGAGTTTTTGTTTGTTTGTTTGGGTTCTTTTTCAGGAAAATTTAAATACTTGGCATCAGAAACCTACAATGGGATTTAGTAAGTGCAAATTTTAGACTTAAAACAAAAAAATCTCCAAAAACACCCACTTGCCTCAGCTACAAGGTTTTACAGGAAAGAACCACAAAACAGAAAGCAAGGAAAATTATAACGAATTTTGGAGAATAAAAGCTAAGCTATTAGAAGGTACAAACCAAAACTCAAAGAGCAGAAAACTAAAAATTATTACAGCTACTTCTGTTAATTAAAAAAAAACCCCACATTAGAATATGAAACTAAAGAAGGAACAGCATGTCCAGACTCCTCCTTTATGGCTTCTCACAGCACAATTATTCCACCACCTTTTCCCCAGCTGATCTCTGTTTTGTGTTTCCATAATCCTTCAGTTTTATAAATAGCTATGCAAGTGACCAAATTAAGAAAGAAAGTTATTGTTTCTGGAGAAAGAGAAGACTCCTGCTTCCTTTTGGGGGGAGAATCTGCTTACCTAGAAGGGGATTTGTAAAACTACCACTTGAGATTTTGAAAAGCATGTAGCTCTTATGTTGAAATATCTTCTCAAACTGCGTTAATAAACTAGAAAAGGACCACCTTTCCTATGCCAGGCTTCCATGAAATTAATGCTTCTGCCATGGTCTTTGTGGAATAACATGGATTTTGGTGAACTGGGTGTCTTCCTAAGATGTATTTTCATATTACTTGTCAGTTTTGTGCCTCAAAGACAATGCAATTAAATGTTATAAAACAAATTCTGCCCCCTTCACTTCTAATTCCTCAGTAGAAAGCAAAAAGAAATACCAATTACAGAAAGCATCTAATTCCTCATTAGACCTCCTTCAGGTGCTTCAGATCCCCACAGGCACACAACCTTATATTCTACCTGGAAAAGCAAGAGTGGGAGTCCTTTGCAAGGAAATGCCACGTGGAAACAGCCACCTGGGCACAGCTGGTGTTTTCTACGGCTGTGATATGTGTAAAACACATAAAAATGTGTAAGAGACAGCTGAATCCTTGAGGTGCAGTCAGAAAAACCACTTCAGTAGCTACTGGTCCAAGGTAGGGCCTTACAGCCCCTCATCCACTCTGGGGTTTTATCCACCCCCTGCAATGGCTTTCTTGGTGGGAGAAGAGGAAGTTTGGAACTGGAGGTGGTAACCTGTGGCACCAAACCATCCATTCAAGGCACTGAGCCTTTGATCTCTATCTGTAAAGCTATCTCAAAGCTGACAAGAAAAGTTCAAAGAGGTTTACTTATTGGGAGAAGTCAATTACAGCTACCTATCTGAGAGGAAGAAGGAACAAGGAATTGTTCTCACCCGTGTTTGGGAGATGCACAAGGGGAAATGACAATAGTTTATATTCATTTTGACAAGAGTGTTGATTTTTTCAAGTCTCAGAAACAGCCTGTTCTGCTCACTTTTGAATCATCCACTATTTTGCCTAAAGGCAAACCTTGTAGATAGAGCAGGTGTGTGTTTACATGGTACACACAGAGGCACAGAAAGCTAAATATTGATTATATTTTTCATCTTCATTTGTCCTCTATGCAATCTTTACAAAAAAGCTGTCAGTTCTCCTTGTACTGGTAAGTACGAATATTCACTGAGTTAATAAAAAATATAGCATGCAAAGGGATAATACATTCTTGACAGAAATCATGCCTAACCTGAAAGTAAACGGTGTAAGTACTTTGGGGTGATTGGGAGTTCTGCATATTGAAAGAACCCATTCTAGGTTTCCAATGCTAAGCACTTGAATTGGCCTGGAAACAAACAAAACCTCCGAGGTTGGGACACCTCTTCCCTCTTATGCAGACTGCTCTCCCCTTTATCCCAACTGAATAACAGTGACACAGTAGGGAATACAGAAAATAATGAGGTATTACAATATATAAGTGACTATTACATGTCACTTCTTGACATAAAAAGGTAAACTATGTTTTCTGTTCTGTAACTGACCTGCTCTGTTTTGAGCCTTTTTTTTGGTTTGCTGATCTTTTTTGGACCAGCTCTCTGGATGTAAGTCAATGAATTAAAAAACAAAACAAAACAAAAAAAAAAAACAAAAAAAACCAACACCCACACAGAAACCACATTCACAAGACTTACTCCACTTTTCTGGAAGGTTTTCAAGCAGCAGGAGGAAGTTCAACCTATTAAGCTACTCTAAAATACAGTTCCAGTTAAAACTAAGCGAGTGCTGTACCTCCCTGACTCCCTGAAGGATTAGTACCCTACAGCCTGGTCACTGAAGGAGAACAAGGGCAGAAATTTACAAGACTTAAGCGGCTTTTATATTTCACCAAGAGAGGAAGCAGAAAGGCATTGTAGGGAAATAAAGACAGGATCTGGTATGGACCCAGAATATTCCCACTGACAAACACTGCTGTACTTGGGCTGAAAGTGTTGCTCAAGCTACAGAAGCATTATACCCATCATAGATGTGGGGTGGCACTGACAGGGACTTAATGGAGGCTGCTCATGGATCAGTTTTGTTTGTTTTGTTCTGAAGCCAATCAAATTTTGTTAAAACTCTGGAGAAATTCTCTGGCTGGTCCCTATGTCACTTTAATGGAGCCCACATGAGCTGCCACTGAAAGGGGAAATTCCGCTCCTCTCTGCCCTCGGTGCTTCCCCAGTTATGATGAATCATGGGAATTCCAGCTGGGAAACTAACTTCTTTTTTCTTTTGCCAATTTAGATATCAGCAGGATCAGCCCCAGCTCTGCCATGTGGTCACTGGAACCCAAGTGCCAGTGAGAGGGCAGAGAGGGGCAGGGTGAGCAGAGGCCTTGGGAGGCTGGAAGAAAGGGATCTGCACTTATGGCAGCAGCTCAGCCCTATGCCAAATTCAACTGGCCATGTAGCTACAGCTTCAGTAGCACTTTGCTGCCTCTGTGCATCTTGCAGAGATGCCTACAGCATCCATATTTTAAGATAGGAAGGAAAACATTAAGACACATGGTATAGCCTCTTCTATAAATAGCTTATTTCACCCGGTTTCCCCTTGAATTAAGCCTGAAAAACATATACTCATGTTTTTCATATTACTGCCTCATAATACGTATGAGTACCTTATGTACTCATTATAATTTACATTTCACATTTACATATAAAATACATGATTTCAATTATTTTTAAAGTATTTACTGTGCAATAATTTATGTTGAGGTCATAAACTTGTAGCATTGCACATCAGGCTTTGCTTATGTCAGGAAAATAGACTTGTTCAAAATGTACATACTAACCAATTAGGATAAAGATGCTAATAGAATTTTCAAGCTTCTGTTACTCTTCAGTAATTTATTACAGCTGGCACAGACCAGACATATTTACATTGCATCCTCTTAGAGTTTACCAAAAATCTAAGATGATACCCTAGGGCCAAGTGGGAAAGTACTGTCCCTTTTAGCCACTGCTTTCCATCAGTTTTTCAATTCTCTTGTCTGCTGAGCATATAAACTAATATGGTTTTCCAGTGGGGCTTTTTTGTAATGATTTATGATTGTCGTATTTGCCTTCCAAAAGCAAAGCATCTATCACATTTTAATGTCCTGTGCAGTATGTAGATTTTGAATGATTCTGTAAAACACAAAACTGTTTTGTTCTGCAATCAACATATCACTGGATACCTGCAATATCATATTATGATTCAATATCTAGCACTCTACACAGCTGTGTGGGGTACATTTATAAACAAATGGTAAAAAAGAGTTTTGTCATGTTTGCTGGAATGTTGTTTTTTTCCCATGGGCATGAAAATTAATTTATTGGGTTATTTGCTTGGCTCTTAATAAATAATTATTTTACTAAAAAAAAACCCAAAAAAACCCTATGTCACTAGATCAAATCTAAATTACTCACTTCTGCTGAGTAACTGACAATTGGAGGCCAAGGACGGAGCCACTTGTCATTGCTATGGTTGACAAATGCTCCTACTCTGGACAGTTATTTTGGCAGAACTACAGTGTCACTACAAGGCCTTATTTTATTTGGAACAGTGTGCATATGAAGCAGTGGCAGAATAAGCTGTGCCAATGATTTAATAATTTTGCCAGCACAAGTAGAATGCAGCTATAGGTACTACATAAGCATAGCTGACCTTGTGAAGAGATTACACCCTCACACTGCTGTCTACCTGCAGAGATTAAAGGAGGGCATCTCTTGATAGTTTTCAATATTCTACTGCATAATTTTTCCCACATTGCCATATTTTTGTTTTAAACACACATAGATCACAGTCACACTTAAACATACTTTTCTATAAACAGCATTATAGGCAGGAAATTCTGTGTGAGAATAAATCCTATGTGGTGGTTTAATTTGGGTTTTTTCCCCCCTTCAGTTTGTGAGTGGGTGCTTTTTTTTGGTTTTTTGTTTTTAATAAAAATTAGCATGTTTCAGGTTTGGTTGTTTTGGTTGGCTGGTTGCTCTTTTAGCCGGGGGATTAGTACAGGTTGGATGACATAGCTGGAAAGAATAAAAGAAGCTTTACAGGGATTGGTAGAATGAAGTGGTTGTACAGAGAGAACGGAATAAAGGACAAATACAGATGGGATGGAGGCTATGCTGTGCTGAAGCAAGGTCGGAAGGAGAAGCAAGAGGATTTGTCTGGAGAAGTCACGCTGAGTGAAAGAATGGATTTTTGCAGTGGTATTTGGGGAAGTTTGCATTTCCTATCTCATTTCATTCCAAAGCCCAGAGATGAGAAAGAATTTATGAACTGTTTAAGCTGACATAAAACTAGAGGAAATAGAGATTATAAAACTTTATCTTTAAAACAAAATCCTGTGTTTTGTATGGCAAACAGGACCTAACAATCCTACAGAAAAAACTTCTGTTTGTGCTCATCAGCATGGCAAATGCAGCTGGTAACCTCCTTTCCCTGTGCCTGTGAAACTCAGCTTTGAAGACTGGAAATCACTGAAGTGGGATTTCATGTGACCTTATGTTAGCCTACATTTTGCTGGGCTAAAGCAAGGGTGTGCCACAAAAGCTGCTGTCCCCACACAGTGGTACTGTGCAGTGGGAAGTTGTCAGGAGACACTGGAAGCTGAGACAGGAGGTGGCTGTGGGTGGCAATGGGTGCTGAACACCAGAAGACCTTCCCAGCTGTTATTTCCTTAGGGCAGATTAGACTTTTGCTAGAAAGAGGAGATCACCAGAGCAGGTGGAAGAGCAGAAGTGAGGCTGAGAGAATTGGGATTGTTCAGCGTGGGGTGATCTTACTGCAGCCTTTTAGTAACTGCAGGGGGTCTGTAAGAAAGCTGGAGAGGAGTTAATTACAGGGGTATGCTGTAAAAGGACAAGGGGGAATGGCATCAAACAGAGCAGTTTGGATATTAGGAAGAAATTGTTTACTGTGAAGGTGGTGAGGCACTGGAACAGGTTGGCTTGAGAACTTGTGGCTGTCCCATCCCTGGAAGTGTTCAAGGCCAGGCTGGATGGGGCTTTGAGCAACCTGATCTAGTGGAAGGTGGCAGGGATGGGAAATGCTACCATTTGCATAGCCTTTCCTCTGGACTCTATGTAACTAATGAGAGGTTGAGATAATGTTGAAGTTGGATGTGGGCTTTGATGCCTAATTCTGTCTTGGGGAACATTCCATAGGTTACTTTGAAACTCCAGTTAATTTCTTGCTGGAGTTTATTTTTGTTCTTTTGACCTGTTCAAGTTCATTGAGGCAATTAACTAAGTTAAAATTTGCCTTGAAAAAACAGATTAAGTTTTTAAGACTGTTTGCTACCACTAAGAGGAATTAGTAGAATTACTATAATGAAATATTTTCTTACAGCACAAAACTCATATTCAGATATTCCCCAAACATTTTCTCCAAAAGTAAATGCTCCCTATGGTAAAGCATCCTATACATAGGATGAAATTTGAGATAACAAATAAAATTTCAATCCCAAATGAATTATTTTTTTCCTACTATACACTTTCAAGAAGACACATTGCCAGAAGATCCTCTGTTAAAGAAAAAGGCCTAGCAGTTACAGCCAAGCTACCAGTAGAAAATTAGTGAAGACTATAAACACCTCCAGGTTTGACAGACAACAGACATTCAGGCCTTAAGGAAACCCCTCTTGATTTTCATAGAATTAGGATTTAAACCCTTCTGTTTAACAACGGGAACTAATACAAAATCCTGTAAAAATACCCAGACACACTTGTTCAACCTGTGAAAAGTAAATTGCCAGTTTACTTCCTTTTAAATGGGCATTATGCTTGGAGATAGGGATTTTAAGTCTTTGTTTTTGCTGGGGGCAGAGATGGACTGCTGCAAATGAATGAAGTCATGTGAAATTAACATGAAACTGTGCTTTTGCAAAAGGCTGTTTGCAATCTGGAACTTGCCAGCTGCACGACCTTAGGCGAGTGAAAGCATGTGGCACACTTTGGTTTGTGCCATGGTTTGCCCATCACCACAGTGGTGATGATGCCTTCAAAAAGACTTTGTGCTACACAGCAAAGCCAGCTGTGGGCAGAGGGTCACCATTAAGGTTTGTGGTCATAATTAAAAATTGCAGCAAGTCTGAAGAGATGCTGCGACACAGTCACATATAGTAGCTAGAAATTATTTAAATACCAGGAATCATAGGCTGATAGTCTAGGGAAGTTAAACCACAAAAGAGTTTGCAAGGTTAGTGCAGACTTTTCTTTTGAGCTGCTAACTTCCCATTACCCATGCTGCCTACTGTCCCTGATCATGAGCGCATCTATTTTTGTATGTTTGCAGCAAATTTTTTTTCCCTGAAGTTCAGTCTGAAATCCAGGCACACTAAAGCCTGCCATGGCAGTATGGCTATTGCTCATGTATTCACTCCACTCTTTGGGAAACAATTCTGAGTACAAAATTACTTCTATGCACTACAGATTAGTTTATCTCACAATAAATAACCAAGCCTTTGAATTAACTTTTCCTGACTATAAGGAAGCAGTTAGAACACACAATGTACTCTGAGGGAATATTTGTATAATACTGTGCATGCTTTATAAGAAACACTATATAGAAATTAATACTGGAATTCCATGAAGTTTCAGCATTCCTGTCCAACAATTACCAAAGTTAGTTGAGTGGCTTAACTGCAAACAACATACATACCACATGTTAGGCAGACAGGCATATAAGAACATTTATAGTTCTTATTTTTGCAATAAACTCAACAAATGGAACATATTAAGAAATCAGATTTGACGTAAGATTTGTTAATGCAACAAAAAGCTAGGTCTGGTAGGCTCAACTATACCCATGGAGAATAGTTGAGCTCAGCAAAACCACATAATATCTAGTTTTTCAGGTCTATACTTAAAAAAATCAAAAGATCCTCTCTCAGACTCAACAGTAGTGCTTTTTTAACTTTTGCTGCTACAAAGCAGAAATTTTAAGAAAGCTGTCTTTAAAAATGCAAACTATAATCATATAAATTGAAACTACGTTTGGCAGGAACGTTTCTTGGCATTGCATCTTAGCGTATGAAGAAAAGTACATTTTTGACATAACCATTTAGATCATGTAACATTCAGTACAAACTCTGAACCACCTATGTGTGCTCCATGCAGACAGGTGTGGAATTAGGAAGTCAACTGCAATGTCAACAGGCCACAGAGTACAAGGGGGTATCCAGTGTTTCAAAGATGGAGAAAAAGGCTGCCACCACATTATCCTGATTTCTTCCTGTATTTGCATATCTCTCTTAAATTTATCCTGTGAATATCTACTCATGGAAAGCTTTGCCTTCAGATTTTAAAATTCTGATACCATAGTAAGATTTTGTAGCCACATAGCCAGGTTTCTAAGAAGTATTTCAACACGCTCAAGTTGAAGCATGCGTGTCCACTGCGTGTGGTGAGAATGCTCACATGCTTCAGAAACGGGTGCTCCTTCTTTCCCTGCACAAATAGGCTGAATTGGCCATGAGGAGGACAGAAAAAGTAACTTGCAATAGTTCAGGTTAATACAGGAAAGCAGAGCTACTTCTTTCTCTTCCCTATTTGACAGCAATATTAAAACCTCAGATGAGATGCAGAGTGTCATCTACATGAAGGGCAGCAGAGAGGTGGTGCTGCCTTTCGGGTTTAGGGCTTTTGAATCAGTTCACCAAAAAGTTGTGGGCCATTATTCCCCTCACACACAAACCCACTTTAGATACTTGAAGGTAATCCTGCTTTAATTGTTTGCAGAAGTGCAGAAGGAGAATCCCAGCTACAATTTTATGACAGCAGAGGGTGTGTACTTTATTTTTTTATGTACCAGTAATGGATGGAATCAAGCTTTCCATCTTGTTTCTCAACTTGTTATTTAAATATAGTTTTTAGAAAGTTTAGACCTACACTGAGCTCTGACACCATTTAAACCAGTTCAGACTACTTAAGGTGGTAAATTGCAGACAATGAGGAAATTCCCTGCGTTCTTCCTCCTGTCCATTGAGCCTTCCACAGAGGTCTTGCCCAGGCTTAGGATGCAGCCTGCTTGGCTTTCATTAGCTGTGCCTGGCTGAGGAGCATAAGTGTCACGGAGGCTCTGCAAGCACACACCCCCGAACAACACTGCCACAGTATGGAGAGAGTAGGCGTCAATAAACTACATTCCATCAAAATCAGCTTTACAAGGGATTACTGCAGTTTGCATTAAGGTTTCTGGGGAGAGGGAGAGAGACTTGAGAAGGGCTTATAAGTTAGTATTGAGTGCTTAAGTATGACTTATTTTAGGAAAAATATTTCAGCATTTCATTCTAATTTTTTCAGAGGAGGAAAAGAATTCCATGTTACCTTAATCTGAAACAGAACTTCTTTTAACTACTCAGAAATACAAAAAGTCATGATGAAAGAGCCTCGAGGTACCAACTGTAGCAGCACATGAATCGAGACACACTAAAAATACTTCAGTAATGGCCAGCTTCTGCTTTTTTCCTCTCAAACCCTGTATTTAACATTGTTCTCCTTCACTTAGGAACATTTCCCGTTTTCCAGTTCCCTCTATTCCACCAGTTCTTTCGAAGATCAGGAAAAATTACAAAACTTAACTGCAAAAGCCATCTTCACAAGACATTAAAGCATTAAGCAATTAATTAAGTTTTTCTAATTTGCATAAGACTCATGCATCATAATGAGTCACACACTATTTCCTTACAGCTTTGAAAACAGACACTTTGAAAATATCCCTTTTTGCGCTGCAGGTGAAGCCGACACATATTTTGCTTTGAAATCTGCGTTATCCACTCCAGACCCGTGTTTACCTCCCGCACTTCCTTGCGGCGCCCGGGCCACCGGGTCACAACGGGTAAAACTCCCTTTTATCGTAAAACTTCTGCCAACTTCCTCGTGCCTCGGCGCCTCCCAATCCCCCCGCGCTGAGCTGCGGGAAGCGGCTCGTCCCACCGCTGCCTTCCCGCGCCAGCCCCGTTCCCGGAGAGAGCGGGAGCGGACCAGCTCCTACCTGAACTTCTCCCCGGCCGGCACCGTCAGCCTGTTGAGCTTGTCCATGCCCGTGAGCGCAGCCCCGCCGGGACGCGCTGCCCTCGGCCCGGCACCTGCCGGCGCCGCCGCTTCCCCGGGCCGGGCTCTCCCTCCGCCGGGTCCCGCCGCGCTGCCGGAGCCTCTCCCCGTCCCGTCCCGTCCCACCCGCAGGCAGCGGCAGAGGAGGGACCCAGGCCTCGGTCCGGCTCCGCCCCGCCCGGGGTGCGCACAGGTGGCTGCGGAGCCGGGAGCTGAGGAGGAGCCTTTGGGAAGGCTGAGGGGAGTGGGGCCCCGCTGATCCGCCCCTGCCGCCGGGGGCGCCGGGCCGCGCTGGCTGAGGGGGAGCTGAGGGGCCGAGGAGCGGCGCGGCCGTGGAGCGGGCGGATGTGGGAAGCCCAGAGGGCCGTGCCGGGGCTGGTGACCTGCTCGCTGTCACCTGCCCAGCCCAGGGGACTTCACTGGCGGGGAGAGATGCAGGGCCTGGTTCCCCTCCTCCTCCCTGCTCCTGGTGAATTTGTGCCAGGTGGGAACATGCTGCGTGGTAACTTTTCCTTTCCCGAGGTTCCCCAGTAAAAGCGAGACAAAACCACCATCTTTTGAATGTAACTGTAAAGAAAAAAGAAGTTTCTTACGCTGTTTTTAAATTAAGGCAGGAGAAAACCCTAATCCTTCTAGAGACACAGCAAGTCTGTTCCCACCCAAGGTGCAGGCAGCTGACTGTGTTTTATGGCTCTGATATCTCTGAGCTTGGGACTTTTTGCTCAGTCTTAAGCTCAACCATATTTTCCTCTATAGAGATGAATTTTGGAGGCAGCCAGTTGCTCTGAGGGGCAAAGCAGGCAGTTGTTGACATCCTGAAGGGCTGATTCATTTGAATTCTGCCCCTTTGAAGGATGCCTCTTGTTGCTCCCCTTCTCTATCCTTGGCCTCTCTGCAGCTTAGCTTATAACCTAAGGCTGTTCTAGTGAAGAAACCTAGTAGTTATTTTTTTTTTTGAAGTGTACATCTAGATCGTGTTAATATATTTTGATACGTTCAATATGCTTTTGGGACACACAAAGGTATTTCTTGGTGGGATCCTTATTGCCACTTGGCTAGGTTTTCCCATGGAATTCTTCTCCCCACATAGTACTGACTAAAGTTTTTTCTTGTGAAACTGAAGGAGCAAAACAGACTTTCCTGGTTAGTGCAGGTGACTCTGGGGAAACAGCCTGCCATGAGATTTTTGTCTTTGATAGCAGTATGATTGTGATCTTGGCAAGCTGGTGTTTTTGGTCTCTGTGCTTTCAGCATAGGAATTGCTTGATGTTTGAATACAGTATTTTCTAGGCTGGGTCGATAGCGTACAAATTGCTTTTTTTTTGGGGGTATTTTATAAAGTTTGTGGGCTTTAAGGAAAAATGCAATGTTGAATGCCATGTAATACGCAAAACTGGAATTCCACGTTGCTTTGTATCTGGTTGTGGACCGGTCAACTTTGCAATTTCACTCCCTAAAAGTTATTTTGAAAATAAAATTAATTTTGAATTAGTTAAAATTCACACTGACAATGTGAAAAAGTAGGTAGGAATATATTGCTGTGTCACTTTCCCTTGTGCTTATATAATCTTCCCACTTATCTGAACACATCAGAATAAGAGATTTGCTCAGTAGGCTCCTGCAGTGGTTTCCCTTACACAACAGCTGCCTCTTGCCTGGCTGTCGCAGAAATCCCGGGCTGTTTTCCTTTGGGATCTTTGAGATCTGTCATCTGCAATATTGTGCTGGTTTAACCTTGTTTCTTCCTGACTCAACCAAAGCTCCGGGTTTAAAACCCTGCAGTGCCCAGTGCCAAGGTTTTCTCGCCTGTCCTTGCGGTGCTGTCACCTCCCTGGTCCCGGGAAGGGGTGGCTGCTGATGTGGTATGCTCGGGGCAGTCCCCCAGTGCCGTGCGCTCAGGGCTTGGTGGCACTTTGACTCACACAGGATTTCTCATCCCGGTCATCTGCTGGCTCCTGTGTTTGTGTAGCTGTGCTACATGGACTGGGGAAGGAGTCCACTACAAACAATCAAGCAAAAAGTCACAGAAATGGGGGTTTTTAACTGCATCAGTTCTTTGGTTTGATTTGGTGCACAGATGTTTGTGAGGGTGCAGCACAGGATGAGCAGAATAGGGCGTGTGACTTAGACCGGTACTGCTGCCAAGAAGTTACTCCTAAAAAAGTCTTCATTACACAAGACTTGTTCAAGAGATTCTGTGGCACCTGCTTAGTTTTTTCTGG
This sequence comes from Pyrgilauda ruficollis, assembly GCF_017590135.1. Classification (NCBI taxonomy): domain Eukaryota; kingdom Metazoa; phylum Chordata; class Aves; order Passeriformes; family Passeridae; genus Pyrgilauda; species Pyrgilauda ruficollis. Next base: position 15,031,080 of record NW_024513654.1, on the reverse strand, counting down.
TCTGCCTCCAAGTTAGCCTGGGGCTATCTGCCCCAGTGCTGAGAATGTTGGTTTGGGTACAACAACATAGAAAAACCACTAGAGAAAAGCCTTAAATAAAGAAGGGCATGGCCAAGTCCCTCCAAACAGCCCTAGGCCTCTCCTTTTTGCCCAGCAGGTGTTTGCAGAGTCTGAACTGCTGGCTTGTGTTGGGACTGATCCTGTCTGTGGTCAGGTGGAGTTGTACAGCCCATATGGACAGGGACATGCTGCAGTGTCCAGCTGGCAGGGTGGCCCTGCAGACCTGCACCAGGAACAGGGCAAGGAACAAGAGTTTCTCCATCACTACAGCCTTACCTATCACCCCAAAATAGTGTCTCTGGGGCCCAGGCTGAAGGTGGGGACAGGGCTTGACTGACCCCCACAGTAGGAAACACCCTGCCTTCCTCTTCAGGAGCCTGGGTGAGCCTGGAGGCAGTGGTAGGATTGAGCCACACAGCAAACATAGTGTCATGCTATTTCTGTAGTTGTAACCCCAGCAACTCTCCCTCTTTGACATAATATGCTCATTTAGATAAGGCCAAAGAGGAACTGGGATTTTTTTTTACCACGTGGGTGGCATCTTGACCATGGTGATGGTTAACAAGAAACTCTCCTCCCCAGCCACAAGGACTGTTTTAGGTAGATGGGGATTTGTTTTGAGGGATGCCTGCGTCACCTCCCTGCTCCCTGGCACATCTGAGGCCAGCGGGGATTGTGCTGCTGCCTGCTGAGGCATGGCCTGGAAGCCTGGGACAGCCTGCCCAGCTGAGGGGCAGGGGTGTGGGGCACAATGGTGTTCCAGGAGAATGTATCTTGAAGTCTTGGGTGAGGCATTTTGAAGAGGTTCCCACAGTACCGCTCTGGAGCGGCATCACTGAAGCCTTTTACCTAAATTGTATTTTCTTATCTAATGTTTTAAGAACCTGCATCCACACAGGCTGCCACTTTTGTGATTATGTAGATAGGCACTAACTTTATTTTCCTTTATAGGGCTGCAAAGGATAGGGGATGAATTCCTGGTACTATTCCCTAATGCAGGTATGCAAGATTTGCTAGTTAAGTCCCTTGGCAGGATGGCTTACAGAATATACATGCATTTCTGTTTTAAATTTTTGATGCTCAAAATGCCATCGTAATTTTGAAAAAGGCCTTCTAAATGCTTGAGTAGGTTTTCTAAATGCCACTGTCTGTTGCAATATAATTTTCTCTTCCCTGCAAGTGCTCTGGCTCAGTTTGGGTTGGTCTCTCTCATCCTCTCCCAATATGACTGCATAATTCCCCATTTATGCTCATAAATAGATTTTTAAAAGCAACTTCTTTATCAGTTGATAAAGAATGTCAATAAAGATGTTCAGAAACAGAACCTGTTTTTTATCCCCTCTGCTATTTTCTGCTGTTAATTTCCAACCAGCTCTTTCCTTCCACATGCTGCCTCATTCTGGTGGCATGTCCTGGTTTCTGTTTCAGAGCTGTGAGGCCACTGAGGCATGGTCAAACTGCTGAAACAAACTCTGTCACAAAGACTGTGAGCATACTACCTTCATTTGGTTAAAACTTGCTGTGAATTGCCAGCTATGTCCTGTTTCAGGGCTCCAGTTTTCTATATCCTATTGTCAGGATAATTTTTGGTTTTACTTTGAATTTCTGAGTAGATAAAAAACTCCTGTAGCATAGAAACAAAGGATCAGATGACTTGTCTAAAGCATTTTAGTTCTTGTTAAGTGATGTCCCTAGATCAGAACAAGCATCTTCATAGAGGGCCAGTTGTAGAGGAATAAGCAAAATCCAGGGTTTGGCTGCTATCACTGACAAGATGGGTGTATTTTCTTGCCCAAAGGTTTTTCGCTGACTCCTTTGATGACAGCCTTTTCTTATTTCCACTGGAATTAATGCCCTCTAGTTTAATACATTCTAGCACATGTTTTGTATGATGATTTGGGGGTTTTCAGGGGTTCCTGCTGAAGCAATTAAATGTAAATATAGTATAGCAGCTGTGCATATCTTCCTTTAAGAGTCATAAGTTTTGATGCTAACAGCTTTTTATGGGGACCATTTTTGCCATTGTCTTAATGCAAGTTACAGAGTATGACTGTGTTGACATATCAGCCTAGGGAACTAATTATTCTAGGGAACCCAGGGGCCTGTTTGAGTTCTTGCTCTGGGCTGATGCCTGAAGCCACATCCTGACTGCTGGTGGGGTGAGGCTCAGTGGTGCAGCAGCATCTACCCTTAGCAACTTCTGCACAGCAAGAGACCCTAGGAACGTGTCCCGGGCAGGAGCTCTGGCACACAGGAGAGATGGGCAATCTAGCTGCAGGGAAGTGTGAAAAGTCCAAGCCAGGCTACAGGTACAGCCTTGGCTCTCAGTTGCTATTTCTGAACCTCTAGGGTTTTACACAGTTGAGACAAAAGCTTTAATTGTAAACTCACATTTAGCAATGAGAAGCTGAGTAAAAAGAACTGCAAGTAGATTAAAACGATTTACAGTGAATCTCTTTAATATTTATTTTTGATGCTTAGAGGAGACAGTGCTACATCAAAGGATCTCAATCTATGCATGACTATTCAAGAGGAAGCTACTTTTTACAGAATACATTAATGCTCATAGATACAGTCTAGTGCCTTCAATGTATATAAAACTGCCAAGGTACCTGATTTGAAGTAAGCAGTCAGTTTGATTACCAGGTTTCATTTTTATTCATGACATGACCATACAACTTTTTCTCTCAGTCATGTTAGGAAGCCCATTTCTTAACCCCTTCTCTATTAACAAAGTTTTCTCTCCAACATTATTAGAGGTGATTGGGCTAGTTTTTTTTCTTAGAAGTACTCAGGAGTGAAGGATCCAACTGTTCTATATAGGAAAGAATTAATGGAGAGAATTTAATATACAACCTTCTCTTGCCAAGTGTGTTCTTTGATTTTGACTTCCCTATTTTGGGGAATATGGAGAATCACAGGATATTGCACAATTTGCTCTTTAAAAGATGGCTTTGTGAGCTTTTGCTTGGCTTTTCCTTTAGGAAATCCTTGCAATAGACCAGCACTATAAGCTCTCCTGAGCAATACATAAAACGATTGATAATTCACTTCAAAATTTCTGTCTGATTTTACTGTCGAGGTCATAGTGTTTCACCTAGCTCAGAGGTACTTCTCCCTGCCCATATCTACAGGCTGTCTTTAATCTCACACTGATAATTGCTTCAAAGACAGTATGTATTCAAACATGAAGGACTCTATTTAAAAGAGGCATCTAGTGCTTGAGCTCTGAGCTACCGGATTAGCACTAAAGAGAGAGCTCCAGCCACAGAAGCACTGTAATGTGAATGTAAATATAACTGGCCAGTAACAGGAATTTGGCTTGATCAGTCTGTGTTCACATGAGAGCTAGGAAATGATTGCCACAGTTCTCTTTTTCATGGCTGTGGAGTGAAAATAGCCCAAACTGGTGCCATCTACATCTGCATTGGAAGACAGCCCAAGTACAAACCATCTGAATCTGGAGTCTGTAGTCGTCCTGCAAGCTCAATTTTTTTTCCTAACAGAATGTGCTGTTTGATAGTATTTTGTATGTATTCAAATTTTTCTGCTTTCAGAATATCTGTTGGAAGATGTGCCAGCAAGGGGCTGTGGCAGTGAAGAGTGGAGGGGAAACAGAAAATTAGCAGTAGACGGTCACATGCTGCCTGGGAGGGTTTTGTGCTTGATAATATGGATCTGAATGCAAATTTGTGGTACTTCATACCAGGCCAGAAATGCACTAAAACTCTATTGTTTAACACTATGTCAATTTAGACATAGTTTTTGCCCCCTCAATTTCTATTTTGGTCAACACACTGCCTACGTAACTTACTATTCAGTGTCCCATAGCTGGTATTTGGAAAGCATGAGTTTATGGAACATGATTTCTCATAATATTCTCTATATTTGCTACTTACTGACTACTACAAACAGGTGAAACAGTTCTGCTTTTTAATTAAAATAATACATCTCTGTTTTTTCCAACGTAGCTAGTTCAATGGATTTTTTTCCTTTCTCAGGATGCTTATATGCCATTTTAAACTAGGAAACACTTTTTGTACAGAGAGAGTTACATGTGGCCTGTAGTTGTGTCTTAGCAGATGAGAAAAGGGTACATTTCTGTCCCAAGTGTTTTTATATAATACTGATTTTCAGGAGTTTTGGTCTTCTCTCTGTGGATCAAATAGCTCAATAAAACAGTGTTGATTTTGAAAGACTCCTATCAGCTGCGTTAGAAATCTTAAAACTTTAATCCTTTACCATTTTGGATACCAAATGGCAGACTCAAAGCTGGTCTTACAGTACTATTAATAGGAGGTGCATTTGAAAATGCAACTCTATATTTTTTTGAATGGGATTTGGGTTTGTCATTAGGCTCACTGGAGGAAATAGGTCATACATGTAGGCATGTACTGCAGGCAAAGATGTGAAAACAGTAAATTTAGTAGGATTTTCTCATGAAGAGTCTTCTGAGCAAACACATTTTAGCACCTGCTGAGAATATGTGTTTTCTTTCTCTGGGGACTGTGCAAAAAGCTGCACTTCTGCTTTTCAGTTTTACTGTCATCTGTTTCATGTACATACAGAAACACAAAATTTGCTCCTACAGACACACTAATTATTTAATGTCAAACTCAAAGTGTTTGAGATCAGATTGTCTCAGAGGCAGTGACCTGTGTTGGAGCCAGCTGACACCCACAGTGACTCTTGGGAACAGCTCTGCTTGTGCTGCAAACCTGATCCCCTTCCAGCAGTCAAGAGTGACTGCAGTGGAGATGCCCCTGAGTGGCCAGCTTATCCCACTGTGAGCCTAACCACGGGAGGGAGAGGGAAGGGGCACAGGGTTCTTTGCAGCCTGGCAAGCCACGCTTGTTTCTGACTCCTCTGCAGAGGTTCTGTACCCTGCTCCCCCTCCTCACCCCTTGTTGCAGTAGGGTTAAATCAGACAAGTCTGCTTGGTGTGGATTTACCCTGAGGGGTACCCAGGAGGCCTTTGTGGGGACACCTTGGGGTGTTGGGCCCTGGCACTGGGAATGAGGCTTAGCACAGGGAAGGAGCAGGGAGGAGCAGTGCTTTGTGTCCTTCCTTTCAGCAGGTGCCTATGAGCATTGGTCAGCATTCAGGCATGGATGGCCAATGGTCTAAATATGTTTGTGTCCCTGCTGATGAAATTGCTCACACAGACAAAAGGCTGCACAAATTTTTAAAATTTGGAATTGACAAGGAATGTCTTGAAATAAGGTAATTTTTGTATAGTGCTGTTAACACATACCATGATGCCTTCAGTATCTGAAAAATGCTTAAAAACTAACAATTTTTAAACCACTTATTTCCTGCACTGGCCTGTAATACATACAACCAAAAGGAAGGGGTTGGTGGGTGTATTCTCTGGCACAGTTTGGTAATCTGCACGTCACTGACCATAATTATGCTGTCTGAGCATTTTCCTATTCCTGCTTAAGAACAGAAAAAAATATTTTATCTGTAGTCTTTTCTATTCTCATCTGTTTCCATTTGCTTAAGACTGCTCTCTCCTGTTTCCTGGATAATTGGAATTGCCTGCCACTGTGTTCTGGAAGCAGAGACATTGCTGAACAGAAGAAGTTTCAAAAGTTTTTTTCACACAAAAATGTAGTGGATTTGAAATACCACCTTCCAAAAAATAAACCCCTAAAATAAACCCCAGTAAAATGATCAGGGAGATGGGAGACTTTATCTAAAGAAAGAAATTATTGTCTTAATAAGTATCAAACTACTATTTGAAATAATAGCAAGAGAACATTTTATGACCACAGATAAACACTTTAATGGAATACTCTCTTCTGTGGAGAAAAATAGTTCAGACTTGTAATTACAGCCATGAAATTTTTCTGTTGTCTACTGCTGCAAATTTTGTGGATTGTTGCTAAGGATATGTTTACACAGTTGGTAACTTTAATTGCATTAAGACCACAAAAATGTACAGATGAATTGGAGTCCAACACTGTATCAGAGAGGGTTATTAATTTTATAGATCCTAATGTGAAGCATTTATTGCTGTAGTACATAATTTAAAAGAGTTACTTTACAAGTTTGTGGTTGTATGATTCTGCATCTTTCCACTCCCAGAGGATATTGGGACAAAAAGTCTACATTTATATCAAACACTGGATTTCAGAATTACTTCCCTTCAGTTTTAAAATACAAAGGGAAAATACAAAAGTCAGAAAGGAAAGAAGAAAGAAAATATGACAGAAGTCTACATGTAAAGGAACACATATATGTAAATTTGAATATCCATTATTCTCCATTGTATTATTTATAAACCATCTTCCCTTTTTTTATATAGTGTTATAATAGAGAACAAGAAGGTCACTGCATTGAGGAAATTACAATCTAAAGTATTTTGTGATTGGAGAAAGTTTCTGACTGTTAGTTTAGGAATAATATGCATAGGTGATAGCTGTACAAGATTTTTAATTTCTTGTTGTTGGTGAATTTTACCAACATCTGCAGTGTGGATTTAGATATTTAACACCTTTCTCTGTATTGTAACTATCTGTCTGGAGTTATGTTATACATTTGAAACAGTCCTGTTTATTTCATCACAATGGTGTTGAGTCAGGATTGTGTGTATAAACAGACTGATGAGTGCAGACTAGTTTGCACTGTTTGTGATTTGAAACTACTCACAAGATGTATGGTATTTTTATAGCTTTTGCTAGAAAATGTTCATATTAGTTAGCAAATAGGAAGACAATACGGATACAGTAGAGTCTTCCAAGGAGAAGTTATTGGTTTGTAAGGTATCTTTTCCTTAGGCAGTGTGATATCTTTCAAGCTTAACCTTTTCTTGAGGTTGGTTAACTTTCATTGTTCTGTTCACGGGAGAATTGCTCCTTGTATGAAAAAAACCTACTCATAGTATCATGAGGCTTCTAAAGAAATTATAGATTTCTATTATTATGCTCATTCCTGGTGGAACTGATACTACCTGGGTCGAAGTGCACCATGTAATTTCATTTGTTTCAGGTGACGTGTGGGGTGTCGCTCCCGCCCAGCAGTGACGTACAGTTCACACACGGGTATGGAAGCACCCACCCGTACCCATCTGCTCATTCTTTTCTTCCTTGAGCATCAGGTGCAGGCTACTGTCACAAATGTCACCTGACACAGACCTTTGAGCTGGCCCAGAACTGCTTTGCTTTAAGGAAGCTGATGCACAAGGATGTCAGGGTAGAAAGAAATGCTGATAAAGGAGCGACATTTTGAGCTTGGTGTAGAATGAGTTCTAAGCCTAAGCCTGGGAGTCTGCTGGAGCTGTGCCCTGGGGCTGTCTTTCAAAATGTTCTTGGGGCATTGGTTGTGAATGAACAACACTGCATATCTGTCCAGAAAGTGGTGCTTTCCCAGAAACAGGTGCTCCATCCTGTGGACTCTGCAAGGTACATGACAGGTATAGATGTATACAGATCTGTTGGTTTTGTCTAAGGCTGGTTCAGGAGCATTTAATTCTTTAATCCTGATGAATTTATTCCTATTATTCATCGTGATTAATAGAGGATCTGAAGCTATGGCCATCTTGATGATGATAGAAAAGTGGAAGACTTTCCACTTTCTTGCTGGAAAGACATCTGTAAGGTCTGTGATCAGAAATTAGCTACATTTGTTATTTTGCAGTGTTTACTTAGCTGCCTTTTTTTGTTTTTAAGGGAAAACCCAATAAAAATACCAATGCATGGAGGTATATGATACATAAATAGTACTGTTTTTGGTTAAAAGCTGAAATTGTTGAAATTTGTTGGTTTATCTGTAATTTTGAATAAATCCCTGCAAAAGGACAATCTAGCAGAGAATACCTCTAAGACTATGCATGTGAATCATACTTCTATTTCTTTAAAAATAAAAAATAATACTAAGAAATAATTGACTTTGGAACTCTTTTTCAGAGTGTATTTAAATCTATCTATTTGTGGGCTATATGTGAACAATATTTGTACCAGTAATATAAAAAGAATATAGCTGGTAATTCATGTTGACATTCCCAGCAATACAAATAATTCTTTTACTTCTATGTTCTTGAACTGTAGTATCTGTTAATGAAAGCAACAGTATGGATATGTCTAATATTCTCGTGTTTTTCTTCAGATTATTCCCAGAGCCAGAGGAATGAAATGAGGAACTAATATACTGATAAAGGTAATTAATGACATCAGCCAGATCAGTGATTTAGGAAAGGATTGATTCCATTTATGAAATGCTTGGTAAGGTATGTTAACTTATATATTTATTTTATATAAATATATTTTTAGCTTATCGTCTGTATTCTGAGAGCTTGGTAAAATAATAAAAAGCCATGAAACTGTGCAGTGAGGAACTAAATAGGAGAAATGACAGAGCTGTGGTAGCAGGTGTCTGTCAAACTCAGTGCCAGAATTGTGAAGAAGAAACTGAGACCTAGTGCTCTGTCAAGGATATCACTGGAGAGTACCTAAAATGTGCAATGGCAGTAGATAGAGGAGAATGGAAAACAGAAAAGCTACTGTAAGAACTGTAAAATACATGGAATCTTCTTTTGTTTTTCTTCATAGAATTCTTGGCTATTAGAAACAGAAGGAGATTGTCAGGCTTTGAAAAATTAGGCATGGCTTGTGGAAGAATAAAATTAAATATTTTTAAAGACAGATTAGGTAATACTCTTCCATTATAATTTCTAGCAGCAGTCTCAGTCCAGACCAAAACAGATTTGGGTAGGGAGCCTGACCTGCCTCTCTCCTGCTGTGGAGAATGTTCTTTAATCCCTCTGTCCTCCAGGAGCTTGATAAAATAACCTGCAAGATGTGGTTTGAGTGGTCCTGAACTGTAGCATCCTGCAGGAAAGCTGCTGTTAGTGTGGCAAAAGACTGGCCATAGTCTGGCCTGAAAACAGTTCCCCTCTTCAAGAATTCAGAGCATATTTGAATTTTATTTCTAAGAATTACAAACAAACTTCAAGACTCTAAAGTCAAGGCGTGCTTATACTGTATTTGTGGGGGAGTACGGTGCTGAAGCTGGTGACAACTGAGAAGTCTCTGGAACAAGATGTAGCAGAGCTACACCTTGAAGTAAAACTTTTCTGGTCATGTGCAGCATCCCTCAGAGCAGTGTTCCTGCTTCTGGCAGCTGAGCAGCTCCTGTGCTGGATGGTAACTCCTCAGTCCCTACACCGCACCCACTGTAAGCACACAGGTGCTCTGAAGCTGGGAATGAGAAGGCCAGCATGAAGATGCTCATGACTCATAATTTGGTAAATATGTACATTATGGTACTATCTGTATTTAGGTGGTTGCAGGTGATCTATCCAGAGAGGCTCTCTGATGCCCTGAGGCATGTGTTGGTGAGGGCCAATGCATCTGCATGCAGTTATTCTCAAGTGCTGCCATGTCTGTGGTGTTACTAAGGTAATCCTACATTCCTCCCATTGCTTGCTCTTGGAAAGGGACTTTGTAAGGAAGGTACTAGTAAAAAGGTATTTATTTGCATGCTGAACACAATTTCTGCATTTTTTTGGGGGAAAATCTTTGAAATATGTATTTTTGGCAAAATTGTTAATTCTATGGGTTTCAGGTCTTGAATTCTGTTGCACAAGGGGCTGCTGTGGTATTCCTACCAAGTGCACTTCATCTTTTCCAGCCCAGCTGCCCTGAGCAGCCTCCTCTGAAGCTGTTTCAAGTGTCTGGTTGCTGCAGCCCCAACTGTCTGGCTTGCAGCTGCATCTGACCCTCCTTCTATGGTCCGTTAACTTCTCCTTGCAGTTCATCTTGTAACTTCTCTACTTTGCTTATCTTGATGACCCCGTTTTTAAGTACTGCAGATTTCATTGTTTGGTATCATCTCAACCTGTTATTTTCTCATTTCTGAACTGAATAAAGTTTACATGATTTGGTTTAATACTTTCCTCCACTATCTTAGAAATAGTGCGTAGACCACCTGACATCACAGCATAAACATATGAACTAATGAATGAAGCTCTCCACATGCTTATACAAAAGAAAAAAGAGGTAATGTTTTCACTCATTTTCACAGAGGCTAGTCTAAAGCAAGAAGAATGAAATGCCCCTCCTGCAGAGAGCATAAATATATGTTGATAACACACTGTAAATTAAATACTGTATTTCTTCCAAAAACTGAGAGGACTCCAGTTTGGGCACTTGGAACAAAATGAGCCCAGACGTCTGTTCTGTTTTCTGCCCAGTGTGTTCTGTTTTCTGTACTTGAGCTGAGGCACATGTGGAATTCTGCTAAAATGAGATTATAAATTAATGGCCCTTCACACTTCATTGCTTGAATGAGCCAGAAGTTATTTTCTTCTGGTTTTGAGTCCCAGGTGCAGCACTTTCTGACTAACAAATATGAGTCTCTAAAAGGGAAGAAAGACCAGTGATTTGAAACTACAACAACCTCTTCTCTGTGGTCTGAGTACAGACATGTAATAGAGAAAAGGAAAGCACATCAACTGACAGGGTGGAGGAAAGGAACATCCAGAAATATGATGTTGGTGAAGAAGTGGTTTGTGATTTGGGCAACAGCTTCCATTTCTGGTCTTTGCTTCTGGCTTCATGTAGAAACCTAAGCAGGTCATTTGCATACATGCCCCAAAGAGATGACCCATTTATTTGATTTTTGGTACCCAAACTGAGTTGCTATGTGACTGATATTCCATTGCTATTTAGGCTGGTCTAGAGTGTTAACAAAGGGAAAGATATCTATGTTCACAATAGCTTAGTGAGATGAAGCTGGATGTTACAGTCCCTACCTGGACCAGCCTGGGCTTTGTTCTCAGAGGCTGATCCACTCTTGCTCTTCAAAGAGGGCTGATAGATAGTCTGTCTCCCTGCTATTAAAGTGTACCTCTGATCTCTCTTGCTGAAGGTCCCTAAAAATGAGCAAAATTTCAATATTAAAGAAACACTTAGAATTTTACCCTCGTCCCCTCTAATGACATTCCATAGATGGCTGAGCATGGTAGGGTAGCATGAGAAGTGACTGGGCAAGGTTCACTAATTCTGTAATTTTCTAATTTATAAATTTTCCTGAACATTAATTTTAATGTGCAATGGAAAATCGTGGAGCTTAAGAAGAGGAGACTCTGGAGACACTTCTAGGCTTGTACTGATATATATGTTATATATATATATATGTATGTACATAATCCAGCTGAAGCTGCAACATCTGTGCCTCTGTGCCTTCCTAACTGGGATAGGGAGGACAAAATGTGCCAAGAAGATATTCAGACAGCTTGAAACTGGTTTCCATCATGGCATCAAGGGTGTTGGGAAGATAATTTGGGATTTTCTCTGACATCTTCATGCTTTATCAGTTCTTTGGTGATGTCCAGATAATATCAACTGGGATTTAAACTGTTTGAGAATGGGACTATTTTCAATAAGAAGGGACTAAATTAATTTATTTCCTGATGCAATTTTCAAGAAAACAGAAAAAATCCCTCCAACGCTGACAATGTATCTTAACCCTGAGGCCTTTCTCAAAATTACAATGGTAATAGTTTAGTCTAACAGTGTTATGTGCCTAAAGCAAACCTTTTGTTATATATTCTTTCTGCTCAGCCCAGGGGTAGGAATACAGTACAGAACCACAGGAATTAAAGACTGCCAGGTTTGTTCCCACTTTAACCACACCTGCAGTACTGTAGCACAGTAACAGCTGAACTGCCTCCTCTGCTCTTTGAAAAGTAGGAAGACCCCAGGAAATATCTGCATGTCAGGACTTCATCAGAGAATACAAATTTGTATATTTTGTGCATTTTTGTATATTTTAAACTTTTGAGAGAACTGTTTTGCTATTTCTCGTATCTTTTTCAGAGATTGAATTACATTCTCCAGTGAATTCCAATTATTTTTGTATACAGATACCTGTTTTCTCTCTATAAGTTCTGCCAAATGTAGTTTCTAGCCACATCTTTACGTTCCTTAGTTGAGGGGGCCTCTCCTCATCCTTGAGTAACTGGTGTCATTGCAAAGGTCTCCATTGCCCATGGCAGGATGGAAGAGGCACTGCTGCAGTGAAAGTGTCTGTTGCCTCCTTTCTGCTGCAGAAGTGTAATATTTTCTGCTGCAGTAAAAGAGGGCAGGATGGCACTACTTTGCTGAACAAAAATGTCCTAGATCCTCCTGTGAACAGGAGAATATCCAGAATTCATTCTAATCTTCAGGCAATGGATGCTTCTGTATTTGATGCCTGGGTAGACTTTTCTCATAGACTTTCTATGCTAAAAATGACTATAGATAATGCATAAAAATGGGATTTGGGGTAAAATTCAGGTACTCTTTTTTTCTTTGGAATGTTTATAGTGTCCTATAGTATGTTTATAGCATGTGACACTAGAGTTATGTATTGGAAACCTGTTCTGGTCCCTTTTAGGTATCATTTTTTTATTGGGAGATCTTGCTGTATAAAGAGGTATTTTCTGAAGTTCCAGTCATGGTCTTTTCCAGTTTTGGGAATAAGTGGAGGTTTTTTAGTGGCATTTAAGCTACAACAAAACCTAAGGAAAGCAAGAACTAAATCTATGCATTTAGACATAAAACATTCAGCCTCAGTCAGGACTGGTATTTGGAGGATACAGCATAATAAGAAAACATTATGGTAAATCCCAAGGGTAGGGGAAAATCTTTCCTGCTTACTAAGTATTGGAATAGAAGTCATCTACTGCCTTTGTTTTTCAGCTCCAAGCTTTCTATGGAGTGGGGAAAGTCCAAATCCAGATTGTCTGAACAAGACAAGATGTCTGTACTGCTGGATCTTGCTTAAAGAGACTGCAAAAGCTCTTTATTTTTTTTTTTTTTAGGAAACACCCTAGTTGTCATAGAAATCTCGTTAATTTTATTAATATTTTTGTTAGGAATTGTCTTTGGTTAAGTGTATGTAAGTGTTGCTGTCTGTGTAAAAGCTGAAAAATGAATTTTCCACATTGTTTACCTTCCTAATAAAGAAATAAAAGAAAAAATGTGAGTGGAGAGGGGAGAACAGAAAAATATGTTAATGTGTAACATTTCTAGGTCTTGTAGTTTGAACTATGCAAGTTCAGACGTCTCAAGTGGAACACCTCAGCATTACAAAGGTACTTTCCTGGTATGTAACAGCTCTTACAATTGAGAATTTATTCATATGATTCAGGAAAAGACATTGCCTATTCTTGGAAGGCAAGGATGGAAAATTTCAGTTTGGAGTCCTTAAAATTATGATGAAATCAAATAAAAAAAGATGTTAGAAACTCATCTAGAAATCAATTATAGAATACTTACATGATTTAAGAACAGCTAATTTTTCTGCATATGTTATAAATTCCTGGTGGAATAAAGTATTAACATTTTTCACAGAAGTGAAAATTGATAGATGTTTATTTCAAGCAAAGAAGATCAAATGCTGCCCACACCATAATTACACGGAACTTGTAATTATGTGTTCTGCAACTCAGCTCACTTATTACTCAGGATCTTCCATAACTGCATGTTGCTATATACAAATGGTAAACTCAAGAGTTGACACCTCAGACCTGATTTGCAGGTGAGAATTTCTCATTTACCTGGCAATCTGTCACAGCCAGAACAGGCTTCTGAATAAGCATGTGATAGAAAGTACTGATTTTGTGATGAAACATTTCAATCCTGATTTTGTAAAGTAGCCCCCAGAGCTCCTGAGCTGAGAGCAAAATTCATTCTGAGTTTGATCTGGGATGAATTTCTAATCACATTAGCTATAAAGGCAGCATTTTAATTTCACGGTCCCTGGGAAAATGAAACTTGGGTAAGCTGAAAGCATTATGAAAAAACTTCTGCATAAATATCTGATACTGTAAGTCTTGGAATATCTACACTGAGGTGATGAAGCTGTAATTACATTTCTTTCTTGAGATGCGTTTCCAAATTTTGGATGTTTGTAATTGAGTTATAGCCTCTATGCTGGGTTTTGCTGGGTACAGTTATAAGTACCAATCTTATTTGCACAGCAAGACAGTGTGTTTGGAAGGGCCTTGAGTTCCAGGATTCTTGTGTATCTGTGGTATGAGGTTGATTATGGTACCTGCACTCTCTTAAAAAGTGCTCCTGAATGTAGCTTGGTGTTCTGTATAGTGTTCTCCCTGGCAGAAATGTTAGCACTGACTGAAGGAGCCCAGGACTGGAGTCAGTGGGATGTTTGAAACTGCTCTCAGGGGAAGTATCTGGCAAGTGCAGTTGTACTGGCATTCTTGAGAGTGAACTAATTCAGTGTTTTGGGTGATCTCAGGCTTTCAGGGTGAGAGTTTATCAACTGAGTCTGCTGTGTGGAGTGAAAAATACAATGATGCTTGTGCAGGAGGAAAGGCTTTAAGCAAAGCTTGAGATTTCAACATGCTGTTGGGATTGCTGCAAACATGTAAACCTGTGAGAGCAGTTTGTTGCACAATCCTGGCAGCTCCAGAGAGGGTTTGGACTAGTGACTCAGTACTCTGCTGTCCTGTGTTTTAAAGCAGCACCTCTCTTCTGGTGCTGTTTAGCAAGTGGGGAGGAAAATCTTTTATTATTGAATTTCAGACGTAGGGCAAGACACTAGTAGAGGCTGCACCTTGGTAATTTCACTTGAACATCTAGTAGTTGCTCAGAAACTATCTAGGTAGACCTGTGGCTTTAAGTGTAGGTGGGAACTAGTTTATATGGGGCTGTCATTAGACTGTCAAAGCCAATATTGACACAGTAAACCCAAAAGAATATAGTAAGAGACTTCATGAGAAGTGCAGTGCAAAAAAAGTTTACTTAAGGGTATCAAAACAGAATTACTATGATAAACTCTTTCCAGATAACCCATTTTGTCTTTTTTGCCTAGACAATTTTTTCCCCATAGAGAACAGGCACGGTACTGGCTGGAGGGAAAAGAGCCTTGCATTAAGTTGGTGGAGGTGTTTGGTGCAGAGGGCAAGGAAGCACACCTAAGCATGGCTGCAGATTGCTCCTGGTACCCCTGTCATGAGATGGCCCAGCAGAATGGGGAATAACTCTGTGTTTTAACTCAAAGAGCACTTACAGCCTTGTGGACTCAAAATCTTGTGGAAAACAAGAATATCAAGTGTTGAACTAGAATGGGAAAGGCAAAGAGCTTTTGCTGGTGGTCAGAGCGCTTAACTCCTGCCTGATGAAGCCTCATGAAGAAACTTTCATAAAGGCAGAGACCTGAAGCCCTGGCCACTGCCAGGAGAAACACAGGATTTCAGTCTCACTGTGTCTGGCAATTATTAATTTTCTGTTTATCTGTCCTCAGTGTTTTGGTCCATTGGATACTACCTGTGTATGAACATGCTGGAACAGGCCAGCTGATCTGTCTTAGGTGGATCAGTGTAGACTCCATGTCTCCAGTTAAACTGGGAGTGCTGGAAACTCAGGCAGATTTTGCAATAGCAAGTAGTACAGTGCAAGAGTAACAGATTTTAGATTGGAAGTTGGTACTAAGGATATGACATAAAAACTGTGAATTTAAGGAATTTTAATGTTTTTGACAACAGAATTCATATGGCAAAACACTTTTATTATTCCAATATATAATTTGAGGATTCAAAGCTTGAATGCTCACATGAATAGAAATGCAACTCTTGGCCTAAGTTCAATATATTTGTTTGCCCCAATATTGTAGCAGATCAGATTGATGTATGTTAGAAACAGAAAATGTATCCTTGGTTGACTTTATATTAATTCTCTCTACATTTTCTCTCAAAATGATGTCCTGTTAGACTAAAGCACTTTGCAAGAAAGTCCATTCATTTGATTTGTCACAAGTTATATGAAGGCATTTCTCAACTGTTATATCTATATTTGCTTATTCAGTACTGTATTTAAATTCTATTTAAATTACTTTCAACATAGCACTTTGTTAAACTGATCATTTAAATTAATCTCTCAGTAGCAGATAAACCAATTCTGAAAATTTGACCTCAAATACAATACAAGCAAAGAGCCTTTCTGTTATGGAATAAGTTGATCTTGTACTTTTACTAATATTATGGTTGTCTCTTTCTGCTCTGAGGAAGAATAACATCCAGCATCTGGTGCAGAAGAGACTTTCCTGTCAGCTGATCTGAACCACAGCTCTTGTAAACATTCCAGGATCCTAATCCTGAGGAAGTCCCACCCCCGTCAATGAATGTTAAAGTTCACGTGAGCAGGAGGTTTCAGTTCTCATTTTTCCTGATTTATTAACAGAGCAACTGTCAGAGTAGAAGTGTATTAGTCATTCAGTGGGAAAGTGGAAAATAATGAGACACTTACGGCTGGTGCATTGTTTTGAATCTGCTCAGCCAATGTTCTGATGCATTCTGAAAAGAGAGAAAACACATTTCATAGTTTAAATGAAGATCATTTTAATCAAGAGCAATTCAAGAAGTGAAATGATATTTTAAAAAGTGAATGAAGGAAAGACCTGAAAAAACAGTTTTTAGTTTTGTAGCTTTGTGCTTGTCTCATCTTGGTTAATGCTTAACTTTTTGTTATTAGCCTGTTGTAACATTTCTAGAAAGCTGGTATCACAGACTACATTACTAAACTGGAATTTTACCAGGCATGTGGTAGATTAAATCAGGCTGGTTAATGAATCATTCAAGAAGTGATAAGCAAGCCATTTAATATGGTCTCTTCATCACAGAATTTCTTTGTATTTTTTTCACTCAAATCAGCAGATTAGTGTAACAATGGCTGAGTGGAAGATACTTTAACTGGGTGGAATATTATTAACCTCATGTTTGCTCTGTTCTTGTTCTAAAGTTCTGCATGACTTCTCAACCCATGAAAAGCTGGTGATGAAAAAGAAGTAGAATTTGTTGTGTGCTGCCTTGGCACATAAAGTGCCCATTCTAGTGCTGAACTAGCTAATGCAGGTACTGGAAAGAGTTTCCCCAAATGATTTCAATAGTTTGTGTAGTTCAATAGTTTCATCTCAATGTGAACAAGGAGTTCATGCAGTACTTTAGATGTTCAAGCTAGTGCACAGATTGCAGGCAAACCTCTCAAGTCAGAGTTTTAAGTTAGTCTAAATAAAACATTTTTTTTTATCAATGGGTTTTTCTTTAGTGCAAAATTTCCAGTACAGTCTCTGGATTGTACTGAGACCAAGGGTGGGATTGTGTGTTTTCGGTCCACAAGCCTAATGCTAAAATGCCCCTTTTCAGCATGGATTTCAGCAGAGGATAGGTCAGGCTGAAAACATGTCCATTTAGTAGATGCAATTCTAACCCTCCATCTGTTTTTGTGTTGGGAAGAGCAAATTAACTTGTGTATTTCCTGACACTTCTAGGTGTATCTATGGTGGATGTGAAATCTCTGAAAGAGATACTTTCCAGTGGACACAGTGATACTGAATTCTCTGTGGTATGACTGATGTTTGCCCAGATCTGTTTTTTCTGAATAATGTCCCAGCCATCAGTCCCAAACCAAACTATTTTGCCTTTTCTCTCACCATCTCATCAGCATGATAGGTGGGTTTGTATCAGGCATACAAGTGGAGACACTAATAAGTGTATGAGAGAAGATCAAGTGGAGGACATACACGTTCTCAGAGAAAGCATATTTCCTCAGTCTGTATTTCAATCCCAGCTAATCTCTGCATTTCTTTGACATATTTGGTGTGAAAATATGCCATTTCAGACAGTAGAGAAGACCCTACGTTTAATACTTAGCCTGTAATTAAACTGTAACAAAAAGCAGCTGCATATCTACATGTAGTGGGTATGATAATTAGCAGATGATCCAGCAGATCTAGAAATCACCAAATTCCTGAGGAAATTTAAAACTGCATTGAACTGTGTGATTGCTATAGCAGCCCATCTGGGCTCCTTTGGCTTCATCAGCTGTGGTGGTGACTCACTCAATTGCCTCTGCATATCAATGACCAGCAGCAGCAGTAGGGCCATTTCCTCACCTCCTCTTGCACTTTGTGAGTAAGACAGAGGAGGCAGCTATGCTTTTTGTTGCAAGGATTTGATTCTTGTTCACTCCCTTTTCTTTGCAAAATAGAGTATTTCAACCTTTACTTGTTCGTATAAAGATCGCCAGGGTATAATGGCTTGGTGATTTCAGAGAAATACCTTGTATAACTTTCAGTCCTTCCAAGATGCTGTTTGCTGCAATGTGCTGCCTAAGCACAGCTGCCTTTCCACGCAGGCAAGCGCTGTGTGTATGGTCAGACCAGGCACTTTTTAAACTTGCAATGGAGCTTGGTAGAGAAGGAAGCAATGGATCTAAATGATTCCTTTATTGGGGAATATTTTATTGAGAGAGTTTTAACCTATTTCTCCTCCCCGGGACAATCTTCAATGAGGGGATCAAGCTATGTTTCTCACTGAATTTTGAGATGATTGATATCTGTGGGTCCAGCTGAAAGCTTTTTTTTCTATCCTTCTTCTTAAGTAAAATGCATGATTAATTGGAACTAAGAGCTGCTGCTGCTCTTTAGCAGCAGAATTGTGGTCCTAGGAAAGAGTACAAAAATATCTTGCAAACCTCAACACTTTTGAAATTACATGGTAACTTCTGTAGGAAGATGACTAATGCTTGCAGGTTTTAATTAACCATTGCTTCTGTTGTTGCTTATGATACACATTGTTAGTGATTCATATTGGCATGAATGGAATAAGTTGCAAATGAGTATGTGTGATAAAGAAGAAGTTAAAGTAGTTTCTTTCCTGGAGGAATTTGAGTTACCAAATATACAATGAGGAAATAAAGGGACAGATTGTTCTTAAGGGTTTTTTTTTTTTTTTTTGGTTGGTTTTTTTGTTTGGTTGGGTTTTTTTGTGTGTTTGGTTTATTGTTTGGTATGTTTGTTTTGACTTTTATGTCTACAGTTTTATATTAGTGCACAATTTAGAAAGCATATAAAAAAATCTGTACTCTTCTAGCCTGCTGTTGATTTCCTCATTTCTATTGGCTGCTTCATTCACCCAATATCAACTTTCTTACTAACTCACTCAATTCATAGCTCAGAGTCACCAAAATTCTTAGCTTGCAGATCAAGCCAACCAGCTTTGTTCTGCAGATAGCATCCTAGAGCAAGAAAAATGCTGTAGTAGTGCAAGTGTCTGAGGTGTGTCTTTGCTCCTTTACTTGCAGAAGTATGTCTTGGCCCTGAGCCCATCCTGCTGTAGCTGCCTGCTCCTATGGGTGCTGGCAAAGGAGATGCCTTGCAGCAAAAGCAGAGAGCAGGTATGATCTGTACAGTCTGCAGCTGTGGGTGCACAAATGGGTTTTATGAATTTTCAGCTGGAGAACTTTAGACTGACTCATGCCCATGGACTGTGCAGGGCACACAGAGCAGTTTGGCACGTGTGAGGTGCTCTGCTTCTGTGCAGGGAGCAATGTGGATGTGGGTGCTCACTTGCCGTGGCTGGGTGGGATTTAGGGCATTTTGCAGTCCTGGGGATGCCTGGTAGGTGGATAAGGGATGGTGAGTGCGTGGTAGGAAGGCAAAGGGAATGGGGCAGAATGTTGCAGCACAATATGTAGCATATACAACACCCTCGTCTGCCCCAGACAGGGCACTTCTCTAAGTCATGAACATTGCTGTCAGCAGCTGTGGGACTGGATGTGTTTTGGATTCTATGTTTGCCTTGGAGATTTTTTGCCATGCTTTTACATTGCTGAGATTGTGCAAAGAGATGGTTTCAATGGAGTTGCTGCCTAAAAAAGGTTTTCAGATGTCTTTGGAAAAGGTTGTTGATAGGGTTGATTGCATGATACGGTGTTTTCAACTCTGTTTTGAAGTTCATTGAAGTACATCTTTCCCCTTCCTTGCTTTCCATCCCTTTCTGTTAGGCAAGCACTTGTATGAGATGGTTATGGCTGCAGGTGCAAAGAATACCTTGAGCAATCCAGGAGAGCTGTGAGGGATCAGTAGGAGCTTGAAAATGTCAGATTTTGATGTGAATGAGGGTGCGGGTTTCTTTTGACATTATGATAAACAAACATAGTGTGTTGCTAGCCAAAGTGTCAATATCTGGGCAGTACAGCTTAATGTAAGGTGACAGTCTTGTCATTATTTTATAAAAATTCAGAGCTACATTCTGTAACTTTGCGAGTTCTGAGCATGGACAGCTTTGGAGATGTTTGTTGCTTTTTGTGGTGTGTACATATATTTGAATATAATAATGTATAATGAATTTTACTTCCAATTTTCATCAATGATTTTCTTTGGGGAAGAAAGTAAAGACAGATTTACTTGACAAAAAGCAATTCCATTTTTTGATGAAGTAAATGCATAATATAGAAGTTCTGTATTTAGTATGACGAAGTTGATGTCAAGACTAGCTAATGAAAACTGTTCTTAGGAAAAACACCTGTAAAGAGCCCTTGTGGGAGATTAGGAGGAGTGTACAGCTACATTTTTGTCTCTTGAGAGACAGAGATTTGAAGTATAATAAAATCTATCTGCATTTAGGCAGTCAATATAAGTAAAAATCTGAAAAATCATAAAATTTAATAAGCCATATCAATGATATATCTTACTAACTGGCATGGCAGCCTATCTGTAATTTGGCATTTCTTAGTAAAAAAATGTAATGGTATTTCTTAGTAGAAGTGTCCTTATGGAATATAAAAATATCTCTGGGGAACAAAAGTAAAATTTCAGTGCTGGCCTCTAGAGACACAACCTGAGATATAGACTTTTGTCAGTGATATCTGGCAAAACCTGCCGGTGTCTCAGACTGAGTAAATAATGAAATAAATGCATAATGGATTTTTTTTTCTTTAATAAGGGAGAACTATTCCCCAAGGGGCTGGGAAGAAGTGGAGAGAAGGTAAATAAAATGTGAGATATTTCAAATTAAAGGTCAGTTCAGAAAGAGTGACGTAGTAGAGAGCTGTTTCTATTGTGAATGGAGAATTATAATTTTTAAGGGAATTGGCCATTTTTGAGTGTGTAAAACTGACATCTAGTGGTAGCAATAGCACTTTGTGTGCAAAGCGGCTTTACAGTGAGACCAGTTTGCAGCGCAGATTAACAGATTGTAACTATATTACATTCTAAAATTGCAGTTCTCTGTACTTCAGCTGAATGTTACAGAGCATTTCAAACTAAATCTCGCGTCTTTTAGTAATATCTCACTTGTATAATGCCAGGTTGTGGGTCATCTTTCTGTATGCATGGCCTCGTGCTAGAGAACTGATGAACAGTTTCATTAGAGGAGAAAAGGTTGAAAAGGACATGAGGGCTAAAAAAATGGTGAGGGTAAGAGTTACAGAACTTCAGGGTCAATTGGGAAACTGTTTGGCAGATGCCAATCTTAGACCTCTTGTGAATGAGCAGGAGAAGTCTGGCCTCAGAGCTGTGATGTGTTTCTCAGGTGTGGCATTACTCATGAGTATAAGCTCCTCTGGGAGAGGAAGCAGGACTTTATGGCCAAAACTGAGATCTCACCTGAACTCAGGCAAGATATGTGGGCTCTGAATTGTTAAAGCATATAAACATATGCCTAAATAATTCCCATCTTCATTTGTTGGATCATGGCTAATATATTAATTTCTAATTGACATTTTTGTTCAAAAGGCATTTTAAAAATATTTATCTTTTGTCTAGCTTATATTTTTAGTGTCTTTGAAGAAAAAAATCCCTTGCTAAAACTCTGCATGCCAGTCCCACTGAGACTTTAATTTATCTTGGCCTCCAGTGCCATTATATACATAATGTATAAATTACTAATAATAAGCAAAGATATGCAAAAATGAAGTATCAATTATTTTAAAAAATATTTTTTAAAACATGGCTTAGGGGCACCATACTGTCAGTCAAATGGTGCAATTTAAAATTAACACAGCTTTGAATTATGCTTTTCTATTTTTCTATCTTCCAGCTTATAAAGTGAAAGAGATCAGCATTAGAAGACTGGGTGAAGACAAAGACAAATCTGAAGGAAGAAGGAAAAGAAGTGTGCTTCCGTGAAGGTGTAATTAGTAGTGGGAGGAAAAAAACCCATAAATTAGTTTTTCTGGGTTAGCAGTTTGTGGTAAGAATTGTCAAACTATATTGATTTATTTCTGGTTGTAAGTGTTTATTTTACAGTTTTCTCATTTCATAATAACTGTTGCAAATATTTCAGAGATAAAAAATGTTGGTAGCATAATTCTAATTCAATGTGTGTTTGTGCAGTTGTGCAGTTTCAAGGCTGGGGTGAATCATATGCTGCCTCTACGTTCCATTTCTGTTACTTTCAAAACATGGTGAATCATATTTGTTGAACACAAATGTTGACATTCTGCAATGAGACTTGAGTCACAGTTATAGAAGTGGTGTAAGAAACAGCAGCTGTCATTTCAGATAGGCGAGCCTGCTGCTTTAGTGGGAAAGCAGAGTTAAGCAGCAATCCTGTTTGCTGCAGAGCTCCTCTCTAAGGATGAGATTGGTTGTTAACACTTGTGCCAGCCAGAGCTGGGAGATGCAATCTTGTCTGTCCTGAACCTGGTAATCCACTGCAGCTGCTTAAGAGCTCTAATAAGCTTTTGACCTTTTGGGTCTGAGTGGGAGCTGTTGCAGTGACATGAGGATAACTGCTATGTGCAAAGTCACTCTGACTTTGTCTGCACTCCCTGGGGCTGCTTCTTACCTCTTGGACACTGATGCCTTTCCTAAGTTGTGGAAGCATGCTAGTAGCATCAGAATTGTTAATATACGTGAGATCCCTAAGATTTCAGAGCTTATATAAAACCTTGCATAGTACAAATGGAGTTGCGTTGCTGGCAGTGGTGGTAGCAAGGGAATATATTCAGGATGTGCTTGTTGTAAATAGGATTGCTGAAGTTGGGTTTCTTGGTCTGCTGTGGATTTGTCATCCCTCATGGAATGCTGCTGTTATTTTGTCCTCAGGCATGCTTTTAGTTAAAAAACTGCCAATCTAATATTGTGTTACTAAGAGCTGTGTTCAACATGTAATGGGAGTTTGAGATCTAGATGTTTCCCTTACTGGAAGGAACAGTAGAGTGCTCTACATTCTTTAGGGAAGCTGGAATTACTTTATTAGATTGATGGAGAACTGTCTGTAGTATTGCTGCTCTAACACTTCAAATTAAAACCAAGGGAAGTTATTTGGTGAAGTGTAATATGCATTGAGCTGTATGGCTCTTAGGATTCTGTACATTTTTGTAGCTGTTGAGATGATAGAAACCTGTTTTTTCCTTGACTGAAAGATGTTTTCTTTCAATAAAGAAAACCCTCAGTGAGCCCGTGTGGTTTGCATTGTTCTGATACTATTGTTCTGGTACTATTGCAATAGTACCATCTTGCATTAAGAGCTCAGTGAAACCTTAAACTAGTTGACCCTTTATTCTTATATGTGCTATGAGTGGCTTCACCTATGATTTATTTGTTTATGACCTGGTGTTTCTAACCTATTGTATACCCTAGAAGCTGTTTGCTCAGACTTGACTGTCCAAGACTTTTTGAACCTGTTTTACACAATCTCATGTGTGCAATGAGTGTCTTCTTCTTGAAAGTTGGCTGCAGAAATAGCCTTGTTCTAAGACAGACAGTAAGGTTTGATTTGCAATATAAATCTGTTTATATGGTGCATACAATGGGAAAAGTCATGTTATCTTTCCTAGATGATGTCCCCATTAGTCTTAGGCTGACCTGATGGAGAGATGAGAGGTTTCCAAGGTTCTTTCAAAAATTATACTATCTTTCTCACTGACAGTGTGATGTTCTGTGGGTCAAGCTCTATCTGTATTTGCATGTCCTTATTGAAAGGACATTTACTGGAACACCGAAAATAAAATTACTTCCCAAATCTTTGCAGTAATGCAGCAATATATGCTTAAGCAAATCAAGTTTTAGAGTTTGAAAGAGGAAGTTAGCACATATAGAAATAACTGTGACCACCAGAAATTTAGCCTCAGCAAAAAAGCAGCAGAGCCTCTGCTGATGTAGGCTGCAAGATTAGGAAGTCTAATTTCTTTTTATGAGAAAAGAGTATTCAAAAGGGCCAGCTGAAATTCTTCTAGTAGAACCATTTATCTCTAAAAATGCTTCATCAATTAAAACAATTTTCAGGGTTTCTTTTACTTCATTGATGATTAAGACTCTAGAAATTGGTAAAGTTGAATAAATTAATTTTCATGTTTTTTAATATAAGGTAAAAGACCCAAATGAGACATGTGAGTATTACTGCCTTAGTGGTTCCAAAGCACTTTACTTTTATGGGAAGTTTGCAAGTATTACTTCTGAATCAGAGCAAAAGGAAATATGGAAGTGTCAAAAGTTACATTTTTATGCACATCTAAGAATTAAGGCCTGGAAAATATTTCTAGTCTGTAGTCAAAATCTACAGTCATCTGAGAACAGGACATGCTGCAGGAATGTCCTCAGTACGGGGAGTCCTGTAGGAAGCAGACCTGGTGCTTTAAGAACTGACTTTTCCTCAGGACTCAGCCCAAGGTGAGTGCAGTAAGCTGTTGACCCAGTTTAATGGTGACATACAGCAGAATTGACACTGTCAGCTTCTGTTAGTAACCTTGCCTTTGTCAGAGCTGAACCAGGTCTGAGACCAGCTGCTGCTTCCAGCTACCTGAGTGCTGTTTCAGTAACTGCATGCAGGTGATTTCAGTCAAGTGGTGCCCTTCTGTGTCTGGCTTATGATGTGGAAACAGACTGTCCCTTGGCTGTGTGCAACTGTTATGCACAGTTTCTTTCTAGTTCATCTTTCCTATTGAAACAATCTGGTTTTGCTATTTGGTGTTTCCTTAAGTGAGCAGACATCTCTGCAGGTACGAAAAGGTCCCTTCCATTCATCTAATTTGCTTACTAAGGGAATGGAAGGAGGCAAGAGCTAAAATGGTTGTGGTGGTGGTGTTTTCAGTATTTGAATATTGAGTTAGTAGGAAAAGTAATACCAGTAAACAAAGGCTGAGTCGGTGCAAGATGCTCTGACATACAAAACTCAGTTTTCTGGGTGCTGACTGTTTCCATCCTGCTCTCATGAGAGACACTGAAAATGACAATGGGAAATAGCCTATCAGGAATAAATTCTCAGGTCACTGGTAGCTGAGACTGTCAAGGACTCTACTTTCTTAGGGAAAGTTAAGTCATAATCTTAGTTAACTGCTGCTGTGCAAGCCAAGTAACTAAATACAGTGCTCCCCAGGTGTGTCAGGCTGTGGGAGCAGTGGGATCAATCTTGGAGGATCCCAGGAAGTGGATGACATTGGACCTTTAGCTCTCCCCTGCTGGCCAGGGGTCTGGGAACTGTGCAGATCTGTTTCCTGCTGACACTGCCTGCAGAATCAGCTGCCTTCTGCTTTCCTGCATCTAGACAAAAACAATTACAACAAGAAGTGCTAGGAAACAGCTGAGGCCAAAAAAGCTGTAGAGAAGGAGTATGAGAATCATTTGACCTCTCTGAGCAAATACTATGGCAGAAGCTGTCAGCAACAGTTAAGCTGTAACAGCAGTCTTAAAAGCAAAACCTCTATATTCTTGAAAGATTAAGAAAGAACATCTGCATAATTATAAGCACATTACATTTCATCAAGGGAACTAGAAGTAGCAAATCTTAATTATAAGAAAAAATACTCTTACTGAATCAGGAATCCAAATGTGGCTTAGTACATGCCTGTCTACCCTAAACACTTTGATGGCTGGCTGCCTTCTCTTTGGAAATAAACCACCTCATAAGCTTCTTGAGCATCTACATTGAAGAAACAATTTCAAATGCCCACACAGAAATGTGCTGAGCTATTTGACTTGGAAAGTATTCCCTGGATTGTGGAATAGATTTGCTGTACCTCCTTTGATACTGGTTTAGGTTTTTGAGGTAGTGCTTGAGTTCCACTGTTTAGATTTTAATAATTGCAATGGTTATAGCTGTCCTGTATGTACTTTTTAATACACATAATCATGAGTATATAATGTATTTATATCTGTAAGCATCTTGAAAATGAGAACCTGATTTGCTTGATTCACATTACCTCAGCCACAGCAAGCAACATTATTAATAGTGAGTAATCACTGTGTCCAACAGCAAGATCATGACTGTGGCATTTCAATGGCTGAAATAACTTTGTGAAACGGTAGACCTTAAGGTGCTGGCTGGCAGTCATTGCAAGCAGGACAAAACACCACAAAAAGTGATAATTTAGGCAGGCAGCAGAGGTATCAAGACTGAGCACAATTAAGACCTTTTACTGTGAAGCACTCATGCCAGGTCTAAGTTGCTGCATGAACTCAGCCTTCACAACTGTTATGTGTGAAAAAGACTCTGCCAACCATGCATGCAACATGTGGCCCTGGCTCAAACAGGAGAAACTATTTCTGCCCCTGGAGAAAAACAACTACACATGCTTGTGCCTGTAAATATCTTCATTCAAAGTATGAACAAAATCTGTGTTGGGTCACAGCAGAGAGTCTGGGTGAGGTGAGGTACAGCACAGAGTAGTCACCTCTCTCCTGGTCTGATAGAGAACAGGCTGCTGCTTAATGGTTTATGGCCAGGACAGCTCCAGATTTTGAGATCCACATCTTGAAGGGGCAAAGCCAAAGGCTAGTACACTATTATTCAGTGTGTACCAGTGACACAAAGAGCTTTGTAAACTTTCTCTACAAGCACTCATCTATGAAGTGTTTAAGGGTATTTGATTTAAACATCTGCTTTATTTTTTTCAGTTTGGAAATTTGAAGCCTTTAGATAGAGCATTCTCTCCCTCATACCCCAATATCCTTTCTGGATATGTCTTTCTGGGATACCAATAAATTTGTTAGTGTGTTTAAATGGTTTAATTAAAGCATTTTCTGGTTTAATTCAAGAAACAATATCTTTTGTCAGTGCAACCTGTCTGGTGCTAATGATATTTCTGGATGATAGATGTTGTGGGGGTAGCTATCAAGGTAGGGAGTAACTTAATTTGAGAGGTTTGATTTCCTTTTACTTTAGCTGTCAAGACCTGAACAGTTACTGTCAGTTAGAAAGAAACAAAGGAAAAGGTGCTTTGAAAGTTTTTCACCTCCTTTGTTTTTGCATGGAAATTTAACAGTACAATGACTTGTTTGTCAGGTGACTTATATCTATCTGATAGATGTTAGACTGTTAGATTATTTCAATAGGAAAAAGGAGATCTAGTTTTGGATACAGGACTCAACATATTAGGTGAAACTTTTGGTGTTCCTGTGTTTATATTGCTCTACAGACTGTGAGGCACACATGCCAGGTGTGTAAGTGATTTGTGTTTTTTATATTTCTGTATTGCTGCTTGGTCTTTACACCCACAAACATTTATTTATTTGAATTTCATGCTGGATCTGCATATTTAATCAAGGTCCTGGTGTACCCAGCATGTGCATCTTTCCCTTCCCTTTCAGCATGATGAATCTTCATAAATGTAAATATCAATCTTTTTCTCTTTGACACTTCACAGTAGCCAGTGAAGTCTGTCTACATCTAAAGTTCTCAAACCTTCAAAGTATTCAGATTTTATAGTCTTGCTCCTAGCAGATTCAGCATTGATTTTATAGCATTAGATACTGTTCAGGAATGCATGTGGAACAGACTTCCTTTTGGCCCATTCTTGAAGTGACCCATGTTAATTGACAGCAAGGCAATTAGTGTAGGTTATTAAAATGATGCCAAGTGTCATTGAAGTGACTCTTCCACTATATATAAATATACATGAATTTCCTTTAGAAAAAACTTTTTCTACCAATTTTTGAAATTTAAATTACAGTAGTTAGCAAGCATGGCTCTTGAAGTGAAATAAATACCAGAATATATTTAAATTGTCTAAAAATAAATATTTTTGCTTCAAAGCTTTATGAGTCAATGACCCAACATGTTGTTGACAGCCAAGATTAAATGCTTACAAGAAACTCCAAATTTCCACTGACATACAGACACTCTTTCCTTTCCTGGCAGTTCATAAAACAGCACTTGAGTTTCAGGATGCTACCATTGCACCATTTTGGAGCAGTATGACTTTAAATCTATTAAGAAGTTTGTGCAGAGTTCAGAGTGTGGGGAGAAAGGAAAAGCAGCATGTTTTCTTTGAGAAAGGTTGCACTTTGAAAGCTACTGGAAATTTTGGAATGTTAAAAGACAAACCAGCTGAGATATATTAACAGGCAAAGAGCAAGAGAAGAGGTCAAAACTGTGCATGCAAATGTCCTTTCACATCCTAGAAATTTCTGAAGATTCAAATGGCTTCCAAAATAAGCTCATTCCAGGAAAACAATACACATATTTTTGAACAGTTCTAATATTAGCCTGTCCTTATAATGGTATCTGGAAACCAGTGATATTTACGCTGGGATAAGTGTGACCAACATGTTAACTTCAAATTACTCTCCTAACCTCAGTTTCCTTGTGTATGGGAGTAGTTTCTTTTTAGGAAAAAGTCACTCTTGGTTAATTTTGTCTCTCCCTTTCTCACTCTCAAACCATTGACTAATACTGAAATTTAGCTTAGAGTGAATATTACAATTTTTTACATTTAAATGCTTTAATCAAGGTTTTAAAGAATTTTATTGTGCAGAGTGACTATCGTGTAGTGTTGTTTACATGCAGAAGCAAACTAGCAATTGTATGAACACTGAACACCCATATAAAAAAACATATGCTGCTCTCTAAATGATTTGATGATTTGTGAAAGTCAAGAGGCAATAATGGATGATCATATTACATAACAGCCAGCCATCCTTACAATTGGGCATATACACTTGTAAAACAGGAAAAGAACAAGAAGAAAGAACATTTGAATTTTGATATGCCAATTATCAATTGCTGGCAAATTGTTTGACTTATTAGAAGTTAATCCCCCACTGTGTTAAAAGGTTTGTAATGAGTTCAATATCAATGTGAATCCAGTTTTTTTAATTGACCACAAGCAAAATAAAAACTTTTTTGGTTAAAACTGGGCAATTTTGATTACTAAGTTTCTTCATAGTTCCAAAAATACTCCAAGTACTGTTTTTTCACATGCCTTTCCACATTCATTCTGGTGATTAAAGGTAATAGCCATGACCATATTACTTCAATTATAAGTTCCAACTACTTGTAGCAGTTTCTGGTGCAATAAAAGTAAAAAATGAGAAAAATTAAATTCCCTAATAATGTAAGATGGTGATGAAATGGATGGGTGTTACTGCTAAATTTGTATTTTACAGTCACTTATTTTTCTTGGAGACGAGGGAAGCAGAGATTTTCAACTTCAGACGTGCGGACTTAGAAAACAAAATCAATTAAGAAACTTGTCCATATAAATTAAAGAAATAACCCATAATGGTGTGTACCTCCTACATAAACCTAAACAGAAATATTGTATTTTTAGTCCAGAAAAATAAAACATTGAGTAACAAAAATATATTTTATTTACTTAGTGCTTTCTAATGCTTTTTACATGTAACTGTAATTACCCTGCCAAACAGTATATCTGCATAGTATGACCAGATGTCTTCTAGAACACTTAAATAAGGAAAAACAAAATATATTTTTCCTTCTTTTGCATTATCTGCCAAGTGACCCTGGCATTTCCCACTGTAATATGTTTATGACTACAGCTTCCCATGTGTGAGAGAGGGAATCTGCAGCTCATTCAGACGTGTGTGAGGTGCACACGATCAGGAGCTGGATGTTGGAAGAGTTGTTGACCCGATAGCCAGGCTTTTGCAGAGTGTCAGTGAATCTGGGTACTGTTTAACGTGACAAAAGTGGCTCTATTTGGCTTTAGCTCATTAAAATTCACAATCTACTTCAAGCTGAAGCTCAACAAAGGCAAAATCAAATCCAAGAAACTCTTGATGTTGCAAGCCTACTTCATGTTATGTTGTGGAAATTCAGCTATTGTCTGGCAATATGAAGCGATACCAGTTTTATCTGTGCTGACCAAATGGATATTTATCACAGTTGGAACTTGGTGGTTTGTGTTGTGATGAAAAACATAGCACAACATAAAAAACCTCCTATGACCTAATTGTTGAGTTCCTCAGTTTTATATATTTCTGAATTTATTCATGAGCACAGTAACAAAAGTCCTTCAAGACCCAACAGAAAATGTAGCTCTCCACTGTAAAGTTCAAGAATACTTAATTGGACAGGGAAAAGGAAGAAACGATAACACCATAAATAATGCATGGTACAGTTCTAAAAAACACTGAAATTTTGTCAGGAGAGGACTTTCTGTTTGGAAAGTGTATATATGACCAAATAAACCCCAGGCTTTGGGGATGATACTATTACAGAATTTATTTGCCCTTTTTTCTTGCTGTCTCTTCAAAACTTGGGGCTGTGTTTGTACAGATGCATTTCAGATACTCTGATGTAACCTGAATCAAAAACATTCAGGTAAAAGAGTGAGGTTTTGAGGTTGGTTTGTTTTTTTGTTCCAGTGAAGAGTCTCTTTCACTTACAGTGTAATGCTGGTGCATACAGACATTTCTCTTATCTGCTTTTTACATACTATGGGGCCCAGACTCTATAGAACACAAATGAAATGTTGCATTTTCCCCTTCACAGGAAACTAGGGGTTAAGGGCAAACATCAGCATTTGCCTTGAATAGTTCTGAGTGGGTAAAATAGGTCATCAGCTATAAATAGATAACATATGTTTGTAGTCTAATGTCTGTATTTTTTTTTAACCAAAAAATTGTACGACTTGTTCATTTGTATCTCATCCTACATTCAGATGGTTAAGCACCCTGCCTACTCATATTATGCTGATTAGATGTTCTAGATGTCTAATGGGACATTTAAGTAAGTTTGATAGAAAATCAAGTTTTTACTCTATCAGGGTCATACCATGAGAAATGAACCCCATGGCATTTGTAAGGTTTTAATAATTCTCTGTCTTATGCTTTTCAAGGGCTCTGTTGCAATGAGTGCAGATAATAACACCTTTTAAAAGTGTAAATTGCATTCAAGTAGCAGGGGACAAAATAGTTTAACTGTTAAGGGAAAAAACCCAGCTACACAGGAGCACTGGAAGAAATAAATAGAAAAGCAAAGAAACAAAAATCTTCTCTAGCAAATTGAAAGAATATTAATAAACAATTTAAAATATATTTTGTAGGAATTTTGTGCCTATCTGCTTATTAATGTGAAGTCAAATGCTGCAGGTAATAGTGCCTAGAAAAAAATCAAATACCTTACAAATAGAAGCTGTGTTTCTGCATTTGACACACTAATGTGAATTTTGAATAGAATTTACTCTTCAGTATTCCAGAGGCCTAAAATACATGAAATGATTGAAATTCTTATTCTTCTAAGCACTGGTTTTGTAGGGCCTCTGGGAATTCTAAATTCTTTCCAACATGCCTCTTCCTGAGCACCAGTATGTGATGTGGTTTCCCAGCAGTCCAACCCAAACTCCAAGCCAGATTCCCTAATGGTAAGGTCTGTGCTTATGCATGAAATTGGCACTGGGAAAACTCATGAAAGATCTCTGCAATTGCATTTGTGTGTGTTTTGTTTTTATTTTTTAATGTGGGCAAATTCCATGAGTTTTTAGATATGGAAAGATTGATAAATATTTAATAGTGTCTTTTGAGCCTTTCTAGGGATGGCTGGAAGCTTTTGCTCTTAGCAGTATGCTGAAAACTGACAGGTTGTGCAAGACCTGCTGATCATTTTAAATTAGAGACAATATTACATTGGAATTCAGAAGTCACTACATTAGTAGCAACCTATAGGCTTGGTGTTCCTGTTGTGTTTGCTTTTTTCCCCCTTCCCCTTATCATCATGCTTATTCAGAGCAGATGTCATCCTGTAAAAAACCCAAGATGGCTTCATTTTACTAAGGGAAACTCCCTGACTGTTGGTAACTTCCTCAATGCTTCTAGTTTCTATAACTTTGCATTGCAGACTTCATGAACTTTCATTTTAGGTGCCTTAAGCTTTTTAATACAGCCATAATAGCTCAGTCAGCATTAGCAAAATGTGTTCAGGTTATTGTGGGTTATATCTAAATCTTAGGCTACAAGGGTGTCTAAGTGAAAATCTACCAACAGAACTGTCCTGGTGTAATCATCCTCACTTAACACCCCTGTGGATGTCCTGTGGGGACAAGAGTGTACTTGTTTTGCCTTCATTCATGTCACTTTACAATGAGTAGCTTTGTAGTTGCAGTATCCAGACAGGTTTCAACAAAAGGGTATTCCTTTCTCTGCTTTTTAAATTTTTTTAAAAATGAAAGTTCCTTTAATTTTTTCCAATAATTTCTAGTCACTTTTCATTTCTACACTTAGGACTCCAGTTAGTTCTTTGATTAGGAATAGCAGCTTGAAATGTATCTCCTTGGAAATTTATCTCATTTTGGCACTAACATCACCCACTGCCTCAAATTAAATGTTAATATTCGAGGCTTTTCCAGGTTCCCTCTGTTTGTAATGGAAACTTAGACTAAAGTCAGCTGTACATAATGCAATCCTGTTCTTACATAGAAGGCTGATTAATTTCTCCCTTTCTGAAGTTGGTAGAAACAGACAACTTTAAAACTTCAGACTCTCTCCAGCCTATTCCCAAGGAGTCCCTTCTCCCTGCTATATCGTTTGGTTCTCACAGGGTTTTCTTGTTTTCCATGGAATTGTACATGTGTTCACCTTTCCAAACCAGCAGAGCCCTGAGAGTTGGCCCTTTCTTGGAAAAACTCCTCTACAACGTCAATTTTTGACTTTGTTCATGCTTTCTCATGAGAATTGCTAATATTCAGCTGGCTTTAGTCTTCACTGCAGAAAAGTGTATTTTGCCAGAAGCCTTTGGAAATATCTCTCAGGTTAAGAGCACTGTGGTGCCCCTGTCCACCCACCACTTCAAGGATGAAATAAATAATAGAGAATGAGGAATTTTTTAGCTTTGTATTGGAAACAGATAATGTGAAAGCAGAAGGACTAAATTCTGATTAGGCATGCTAGAAGATTTCTGAAATGGTTAGCAGCTGGTATTTAACAATGGGGGAGTGATTATAGCT
The DNA here is from genome assembly GCF_017590135.1 of Pyrgilauda ruficollis. Lineage (NCBI taxonomy): Eukaryota > Metazoa > Chordata > Aves > Passeriformes > Passeridae > Pyrgilauda > Pyrgilauda ruficollis. The sequence goes on along the minus strand of NW_024513654.1, from coordinate 14,998,105 downwards.
TCTGGCTCGATTTTTAAATGTTACTAATGATTTTGGGCATTGGTATTGTGAAGCAACTTGTGTGCATTGTAAAAATCTCCTGATCTTTCATGAAGGAAAAAGTACAAAAGCAACCAAAATGAAGATCCTTCTAACCACAAATTCTCAAAAGAAGGGGTGCAGTTTTATAACTAGGATACTTGAACAAAACAGAAACAGGAGGAAATCAAAAATTAGAAAGCCCAAGGCTCTGTGGAGTTTTCCTGTTTTTTAGTGAAGGGCTTACAAATTCCATGTTGGAAACTATGACACGCTGTCTTAATTTCCACAACTTCTCACATTCTTTTTCATGTTCCCTGAACTTGAAAGGTACACAAAACTTAACATTTAAAATTATCATCAAACTTTAAGAACAAAGAATTCTGTGTCAAAAGACATTCCTTTAATCCATATTTAATGTAATTATGACTATCATGACATTTAAAATTCAATTGAATTGTTGTGTGCTGGAGCTTAAAGACTGGAAAGCAGGCAAGCGCTTTGCATCCTTTGCAACTACTGCATAACAAACAAAAAAAATATGTACAAATAATTTCTGGCAGCAGCATTTGGAATATGAATAGAAATACTCTTCTCTCACAGAAAAAAAATTAAGGGGCCACTCCTGCAATAAATACTTTTGCATGGGCTCAGGATTTTTTACTGCAGGATTTCACTGCTGGGTTATGACATTAGACAGTTTTATTAAGTTGCTTTTGAGATATTTGAAAATACTTGGCAGGAAAATAACTCAAAATGATTGGATAAAATTCAGTTTCTAAGCTAACTATCATGGGAATCCAGTGATAATGATGTTTGACTTTGTATCTCATTCTAATGATTTCTTTTAAGTGTTTTATTTGCTAATATACATATATGTTTAACTAATAAATTGCTAGCTAAAATAATGTGTTTTTCTGTGCCAAGAATGATGTGTATTTTCACAGTGCCCTAGATTTCAGAAATTATATCTATGTTCAGTAATCCAGCTTCATATTTATTTTCCCTTTTTTTTTTTTTTTTGAGAATAAGGATAAATATGGAAAATCTGCTTTTACTTTACAATTGTCTTATGCTTTGATGATGCATGAATGTGTAGTACCCTTGTACCTTACGACCTGGTTGAAAATGATTGATAAGCAGCAGAGGTGCTTAGCTGTAAAATATTTCTTTTAGCCCATGACTCTTTAAGGTGGCTCTTTGCTTCTAGTTACATGACAAGTTAAACAACATTTGTCTTCTTTCTAAGACATGTTCTTATAATTTTCTTCTTCTTGAAATGACTGAGTAACTGATTCTGCTTTCAGAAACAGTTTCCTATTTGGTTAGAAACGGGAAGAAACAGAACCAAAGCCTTCTGGACTTGGCAGCTGCTGCTGTTCAGGGGACCCAGGGAGCTGTTCTTACCTGGTCCTTTGCTCTGCCCCCCACTGCATCCCTGCATCGGGGGCAAAGCTTGCACTGCTCTACTCTTTGTTATGTTTTCTGTCTTCTCTTTTAATGCTTTGAGTCTGTCTCCCTGGAGAAGGAACTATTTTCAGTTTCTTCCTGCCCTGAAAACTTTCATTTTAAACAGCTTTATTTTAACTGCGTTTTCAAAGTCTGTGAAGTACTTGCTAAAGGGATAGGTGCTATGATCGCTTCTCTTTGCACAAGAGAGACCTGGCTCTTAAGGTGCCCAGCTCCTACTACTATCTACTCTTCATTGAGAAAGTGAGCACAGCCTGTAGAAATACTTGGAAATTAAGGTCTTTCTGAAAAAATTCTTTTGATATCTGAGCCACTTCTGCTGCCTCTGACAGGAAACCTTTACATCTGTGAAGAATGGAAATGAGGCAAGCCTGAAGGAGTGTAAATCCATGAGCCATGTCAGTAGGAGAAATTTCAATCCATGACCAATAGAACCTAATTAAGGAGCAAAGGGAAGGAGGCCCTGGCTAAAAGAGGAGCAGAAACAAAGCACTAGGTTTTGGAAGGCACTGAAGGCAAGGAGGTTTAAAGGGGAGTGGGTGAAGAGGGGCTCAGTGAAATGCAAAGGGGGAGGGTGGCAGATGGTTGATAAATAGGAGAAAGCAACATCAGAAGAGCAAAAATTGTGTAAAAAATGCAACTAAATTAATGTAGTTACACAACCTAATTTAATTTTGTAGCTGAAGATGTGTGTTTTTGTAGCATCAATTTTCTGTGTTGAGCAATCCCTTTTTTGCCATGGTAACCTTGTGCGCTTACCAAAGGCAGGACAAACAATGCCTACATCACTTCTACTTCCAAAACAATTGGGTATGCCAAAACATTAATATTAAAGTTTTGTGTCATTGTAAAAAGCTTATTTTATGGCTTTCTGAGATATGCAGTATATTATTAAACCCTGGATGTGCACTTGGGGCATTAAGGTGTCAACAGCCAGCCCATGGGTGAGACTCAACAGTACCTGCATCTGGGATCATGCTTCTCTGACCTTACCTAAGCTTTCTATCCTTGCTTGACACCCAGGGAAAACACTGCAAGACTTTTGGCTCTTTCCCAGAAGAATTAGCTTATAAGAATGTACTTAGTAAGTCTTCAATTTCTTTCATTTATATAGGACCTAGAAAATAATTTTTCTCTCTCTGGAAACTCAAGGCATTCATGGTCTGAATTTTATTTGTAAAACTAAGTATACAGGGGTGGAAGTCAGATTAATCTGAACAGAACCTGATGCTGGTCATCTTTTTTCCAAGCAGATATTCAAGCCACCTAAACCAATTTTCATGTCTTTCCATCTATTCCCATATACCATGTTGTGAAAATATCACTCCCATCATTGGGAAATACTTTTTGCTAAAACTGGGGAAGGTGGGAAATTTCAAATAGCAGCAGAGGAGCTCTAGGTGTGGTGTGTTTGGTTGTTGTGGTCACTATTGCAAGCAGATGTGGTTCGTGTGCTTTCCTGTCTGCTGCTTCTGCATTGCAGGGATGGGAGGGAGCACCCAAGTGAGACCAGCGTTGCTTTTTCTGGACAAGAGCTGCTTTTTCTCAGTAGCAATGCTGACAGAAATGGATGTCAAAGGACAGGCTCGGTGAGTTGAACCTGACAAGCTCTGGCAGTGTTTTGCACTGGCAGGGAGTCAGGAATCTCCCACAGGAAGACATAGGTTCCATTTTTTAAATATTATTCAAAAATCCCCAGTAGAGTATTTGTGAATAACATGGCTCTGGTTTTCTCCAGGGCATTCCTATTCCAGCCATGCAATTCAAAACACATTTTGAAAGAGCAAGAAAGAGGAGAAATACATGAAAGTGGTTTAGAATCAATGCCTGACCATTTTTGCTATGTTTAGATTTCTTTTAGTAAAATTCTATATACAAATCTAATAAGAAAGTCTCCTATTTTCTGTTCTGAAGTTCAAGTAAAACTTCCCTGTTTTTATATCTTTTTCAATCTGTCACTGGGAATTCAAAGCAGAATTTTAAAAAAACATCAAACAAGCAACCTACACTTAGAGGGAACTGAAAAGCCAGGAGCACAGTGTAGCAAGTTCAGACATTAAAAAGCAACAGAGAATATAATATGCTCTGTGCAATGCAGCTGTGGCTTAATGCTGATTTGCACATTAGGTCTAGATTAGCATCACTCAGATGTGACCTGCATATTGAGCAACTATCACAAGTATGGTACTATTGATGAAAAATGAAACTGCATGGTACACTTCAGATCTAATATACCAACCTTTTGTGTTTTTAGATTCTACAAAAGTGTAAAAGAAGACCTATTACTTCTAAATTTTTATGAAATGCATGTAATTTAGTTTCCTATAAAAGTTCAGTTGGATGCTCAGTATGTTTATAAACCAGAATATTATATTACCATAAAAATGATTGGTTTTTAGCCACTCAAAGGCAAGACATATTCAAAGAAATGACCATATAAATGTTGATTATTTCAATCCTGAAGGCAGTCAAATCAATTTAAGGTGTTGTGGCCAACTTATAACAGATTTTGTGGCTATAATGCCTGCATGACTTTGAACACTCTAAAGTTCAAAAAGACCTTACTATTGATAAATGTTTGATTCACTTTCAAATAAAATGCAATTTGCATTTGACATGAAAGATTTTGTGCACGATGGCTCCCTAAGTCGTTTTGTGTTAGTTCAGTGGCAAGCTTTCGGATAATTACCTTCTGCAGCATTTTCCCAACATTTGACAATATTCCTCTTTGGAAAAATTAAAAAGATGAGTGTCCTCACTGGAAAACCAGGAAATAAAGACACATCTGGTGGGTTGGTGTTTATATCTTTGATAAAAGTGCAGTGTGCTGGCTGCAGATCTTTCTTTCCAGGAAAGCTTCCCTCCAGTGCTGCCCAGAAGTGGGCTGGCACCACCTCTGGGTTTTGGCATATCTCACTGGCACAAACCCCCTGTACTGCATGTGCTTAGGGGTCAGTGCCAGAGCAGGGGTTTGGGGCAGGCTGGAGGAGTCACATTGTGAGAAGAAGGGCTTGGCTGGGAATTGTGTAGGCTGGGATGGACTGGTGTTGGGGTGGCTCCCCTTGGGGTGCCCTCCCTGACTTCACAGGGGGTGCCTTCTGCAGCTGGGATGGAAGATAATCTTTCAGCTGATGCAAAGGTAAAACAGCAACTTGGGCCTCTCTGAACATGCAGTGGGGGAAGCTCACGGTGTTCTCATGTCAGATACCACAGTGCTTCTTTCTTCTTTATCTGCCAGGCTAAAAGGAATTTTCGTTTTTCCAGTGATTCATAACAGATCTCATAGGAAAACTAGATCTGTATCTAAATATTCATCTAACTTTTGCTAGACACACAAACACTGCACATGCATTGTGAGAGCTCCATGTGTGCACAAGGTCTCTATGCACACACAGCAGCAAACTTGTATTTGCTTTTTTAAAATTATTATGCAAATAATAATTTGACAGTGACAGGTATACCTGTCACTTCTAGGCTTGTTCAAGTGTTTTGTCTTAAGGGTTTTGGGCTTAGTTTTTTTTGGTTCATTGCTGTGTAGTGATAGATGGTCAGCTTTTCTCTAGTGATTCTAAGCTCAATGTGTAAAGGTGATATTGAGCTTCTGTTTAGTCTTTGCAGACAGGAGTAGAAGGAAATCATATTCATCTTATAACTGAAGGATAAACTGAAGGATAAACTGAAGTGCAAACCCTCAGGTTCTTTCAAAGGACAGTTAACAGGCACATAACAGCTTCAGGATTTTTGGGATTTTTTAATTCTGAACATCTCTACACAGAACAGTAGATGCAGTTAGGGAATCATGCTATATGTCATGTAGAAAAACTCAGATTTTCTGAATGGAAATGTCCAACATATGGTTACTGCATTGTATAATGCTAAGGTAGCTCTACTAAGGCTGTGCTTTCTAAAACACACCTTGTAGCAGATAAGGAACATTTAATTTCTGGCATAGTACAGATTTCTCATATATTGGGCTAGGAACTTGAAATAAAAAACTTGGCTGCTGATTTAATTACTTTTAAGTTGATATGTGTGTTAGCTTGTACATAGGAGAACAGCATATTGCAATTACTTGAATAAGGCTGTTAATGATAGAAAAAGATAGGTATTTGAATTTATTTTTAGTATAGTCATAATTAATACTGTTTCAAGCATGCAGATTTATCATGTTGACAATGCTACTGAACAATTCAATTAAAGAATATATAAAATTTGTTGGAAAGTTTCTACCAGTGTGTGACACCTGTCTCAGTTTTTCTATAATGACAAAAAAAAGTATGTTGCTCATTGTGTCACACGTATAATGCCATGTTTTCTGCAGTGCAAAATAACCTTTAAAGGTATTTTGATGATACTACATAGTTTGGAGAACATTCTAGCAAATGCTTTTCGTTTTAATTATACTACTTTTCTATCGTAGACTGTCACCAAAGGTCATCTATTGTTCTCCTTGCTTTTTTCACTTGTGTTTTGAATAGGTTACCACTAACATCTGAAATTACTTCTCAGTCCACTGCTACTCTACAGCTTTATTTGCACAGCCACAGGAAGCTACTACATCCACCCTTAGCTTTAACTTCACTGCCTCTCATCCAGTGATGGAGAGTGCAGCACCTTTAAGGATCCAGTTTGTAATGGGTCAACGGGACAGGCATCAGAGTGTACTTGACAGCTTTGTCAGCCCTACTACATTGCTGTGAGCTGTTGGTAAAACCAGTTTTACTCTGTGGCCATGGAGCACCTGCAGTCTCATGAATCATGTTGCAGCACAGAAACTCTTGTTAGAATAAACAGCAGGTAAAACACCTGATGCACCCAGGAAACAGTTCTGTTAAGCAATGAATTGCCACACAAACATATTATCTCTGAAGTGCAATGACAATTTTCCCTTTAAAATAGATTTTAAGGAACTTTTACTTCAGTAGCTACACAAATGGTGTTATTGGTCGAGGAATTGCTGCAATTCAAGGAGTTCCTTTAGACTTCTCTCCTGATTAGTTGCAATCAATTAAACATGCTCATCAAAAAATTCTGCAGAGGTCAGGAAAGGGCATTATCAGATTTTTCGGGCATTGTTTCTTTAAATTTTACTATAAAATTTATGTACAATTCTATGCTGGTAAATGTTCTTAATCATGCAAATTTTATGAAAAAGCTTTTACATAAATGGTGGCTTTAAAATATCTATATTGTTAAAAGCCCCCACCACCTCCTCATATTTCATGAGGTGTCCCCTGCCACACCTGTGTGCTGGGCTGATTATATCTGCCCTTTCTCTGGAGCAGGGGAAGGCTGACTGGGATTTCTTTTGTGTAGGGGGATTCCTCGAGTCAGAGGTGTAAATCAACCCACTAAAATGGAAAATCAAAGCAATTGATGAAGTGTGTATAAAGAAGGAAACATTCCACATTATTTCCTGGCACTGTAAGGAGTACAATCCTCAAACTGAAATACACCTGAGAGCTCTTATGGAATATTTGCTTACCAAGAAATGAGATCCATTCATGCACAGTTTTTCGACAACCACAGCAGATTCAGGCATTCCAAACTGAGGTGAGAAAAAAGGCAAGATTATTACAATAGTGTGAAACTTGGCATTTGTAAACAAACTAATTAATATTTCCATGCTCAAATACTCAGGGTTGAGGAAATTGTTATACTACTTGACAAGGATAATTAGAAAAAGAATATTGAGTAACTAATGATTAGGCAGTGACGTTCACATAAGAGATAAGACACAGTATTACCTCTTTCTTAGAAGAAAGATTACAGGGGATAAGGGCTAATGAAATTGTGAATGGAGTAGACAAGAAGAAATTTGGAAGCAGCAAATATCATATAAGTGGAGCAAGGAGCCCAACAGAAATACTCTGGATTGCTGTGGGATAAGAAGCTAGAATTAGAAACAGGTTAAAAGGTAACCTGAGGCAAAAGTTCAGCAGTAGCCATGTCATCATCCCACATGGCTGTTTACCAACCTCTTTTTGCTCTGCTTGACTTTGGCACCAGCTATTTGGGCTGTGTCTTGCACTTACCATGATGATGGACATTGCTGGAAAGAATTCAGGTTCAGAAACAGGATTTTTTTTCTGTAACTCGGTTGTGGTAATCGTGTTTTTTAACAAAGTTGATGTTGATTATAAATTAAAATTAAACCAGAATATCCAGAAGTATTACATCTTGAAATAGAACTAACTACTGAATAGTAGTTTGGAAAAAGCCTGACACATCGGATTTCCTATTAAAAAGTGGAAAAGAATGGATCAGGGCTGAAGATGTCCTGAAAATCTCATGGCGTGTTAGATGACTTAGTGTGGCTTTTAAAAAAAATTAACTATTATGCATGAAAAGTGGCAAGAAAATTTAGGAATCAAACAGGAACTCCTGTGGGAAGACTTTATAGCATTATTATTTGTCTTGAAAAAGATTGTATGCTCCTTTAGCTGAAGCGGATGAGACACCTTAATGGCCATGAATTCTCACTGTTGGTGTAAAGATGGTACTGGAAAAGATTGGTGCTCTTACAGTTAGAATTAGAATAAACACAAGAAAAAAAAGTCCTATATGCAAAATTACATAGAATAACTTGCAGAAAAACAAAAGAGATATAAAATGAGATTATGCATCCAATTTCAGGAATGGCCTTTAGAAGTTACAGGTAGAACTCTAAAACCTGAGTAATAGTATTCAGTAAGTTAAAAGGAAAAATGTGATTTAAAAAGGCTGTATCATGGAGGATATATTTTATATATCTGAGAGGAGATCAATAAGATACTAAAAGATGTCTGAAATGAGCTTGGAATACTTTGTGCAATTCTGGTTATTTTAGATATACTAGAAAGGACCTTGCAGAACAAAGAAATATACAAGCCAACAAAGGAATGGCTCAAACCCCCTCCAAAAGTTCAAGTACATTAAACAACATCTAGCAACTACTGTTTGTATATATGCATTGAGAACAAAACATGACCAGTAGATTCTTATTGACATGCTGTAAATATAAAAGCTATATTCAAATATAAAACTAGACATACTTTCTCTGAAATTATTGTTTTTTTCCCCAGCAGGAAATAAATTCAGGCATGAAATACCTTTTCCCTTATAAGCAACATTCCTGTGAGAAAATATTTTTTGTATGGTTTGTAATGCTGGAGATCTCAGTGTCTACCATGAATTAGATTTCTATAGAAAACAGGAGAGTACCAAAAACCTCATATTAATGAGTGGTGACGAAACTATTTTTAGCACTTTTAAATATTTGTGCTAGATGTAAGATAAGACATCTGGTTTTCAAGGATAAGTCCAGTAAGTGTTTCTGCTAGCTGAATATAGACTGAACTCTCTAAAGTCTTACATATAGATTCAGTACCTGTCTTAAGAGATCTGCAACTTGAAAAGCTGTCCAGTTCTCAAACTCCTCTTGAGATGGTAGTTTTGTGGTCATGCTTCTATGCAGGGAGAAAGACTTGATCTGCATGAGTAATACTGAACTCTTGCTCTACTGTTTTTTACTGATGTAGAAATCAGAGGAGGAAGTAGTTTTTGCAACTTTTTTCCTGTTCGGTCACTTAAAGTGAACGCCTGTAAAGGGTGATTTAGGAAGTACCAATGTTCTTGTGTGAGTGATTCCAGTATAAGGAAACTGGTTGTTATATCAAAATGTGCACATACCTGTCATTACTGAAAAAGTTAGTGTCTCATCTGCTATCCTTAAAATTTTCCTGCATGTATTTTTACTGTTAGAGTGACTGACAGGTCAGTTGTTGCCAGTGAATACCTTTTTGCTATTTTCTCACTTGGCAGAACACTGAGTCTGGCAAAACTCCATTCCCAGAGTTTCAGAAATAAGATTGAAACTCTTACTTAAATTTGGCCTGCTTAGAAAAACCTTAGAGGTGCTTGGCTGGCATATTATGAAAAAAATTATGTTGAATTTCACGGTGCTTTTTGTTGTTCAGTGTTTCAGAGTGGTGGCTGTGAGTTTTTCCAAGGGGGGCACCATCTTCCTGGATTACAGGAGACAGCAATACTATTTCCACCGAATGCAGACGAGAGAGGTGCATATATTCCTTAAGAAATTTTGCTTGCCTAGTTTGGGTGCAGGAGTGATTTTGTCTGTTGTAGAGTTGTCAGGAATTGTGAAGGTGGGAAGCAGCTGGGTAGGAGATGTGTGAGTTACAGGTTTAGTGGCTGCTTACAGGAAACAACCAAAGAACAGATGGCATCAGGTGTGGAACGTGAATAACGTGAAGTGCAGATATTTATGTGGTACAGGCTGTTTGCTTACCCAGTAGGTGTAAGCAGTCCTGTTCAGGAGCATCTCAAAGGCAAATTAAAAATAGTGAATTAAGAATTTTGCAGTTCAGTGTGTGCTGCCAGCCATACCTGCTCCACCTCCCCATCAGGCCGGGAGCATTTTTGGAAATGCTGAGAACTGCTCCTGGCTGCCAGCTGCTGTCACCTTCCTGCACTGCCTGCTGAGCTGCAGGGTGAGCTGCAACTCTGCCCTGCCAGCTGCCCCACCTTGCTGTGCCCAGGTGTCCTCCTTCTTTTACTTGTTTTCTCTCTGCTCTCCCTCAATACTAGATTGTGGCTAGTTCTTCTGTGTTGACATTGCCTTAATTTGTGTTCTAGGCTCTTAGGACAGTCTCTTAAAAGGTTAGGTGTTTATGCAGTCTGCCTCTGACTGCATAAACACTGAATGAGGCAGATCTGTTTGGGAAGGTGCTGCTCAGTTTTGTGCTCCCAAAAGGGCTGTAGCATAGGTGCTTGGACCAAAGAGACTTGTAAGACTTGCAGGAAATATTTTTCCATTAGTGTTTTAGTCAGATTAAACATAATGACAAGAGGGGAAAAAAAAAGAAAAAAAGACCAGGGACTTGGAGAGGCTCATCTGGGATCCTGCATCTCGTCTCTTGATGCTGGTGTTGCCCTTGGCTCAACTGATGCTGTAGCTCTCTGTCCTTAGTGTGACAGACATGGAGAATACTGTCATGCACTTCCACTTGCCTTCCATGACCCTCAAGGGGGTTATTTCAAGAATTGCTGTCTGGGGAATGCCAAATTTGGTTACTGACTCTACTTAGTACTCTCATACTTCTAGTTCCTCTGTGGAATGTATCACCTCCATGGTGTCATAAACCCAAATAAATATGTGCACTTGGACACATGTTGGCTGTGAGGGCTGTAGTTGGAGGAGTTCTTGAGCAGAATACTGAGGCTTTCAGAGTTCCCCAGATAAAGACAGGCCACAGAAATTGTTTCTTTCCAAACTTTCAGGTGCTTACATAAAATTTTGAAGCAGAATTTAGATACTTGAATGTGAAACAGCACTAGCCTAGGGCAGATCAGGCTTGCTTGCTACTTGAAAATTCCCTGGAGCCTCTTGATCTGCTTTGAACCCTGGCAGGCTTAAAAATATATTTGGGTATGTGTGCAGAGAATAATCTGCTATATTAAAAACTTGTGTCTTACTAGAGACATTAACACTTTTAATCTGCACTGTTTACAATTTCACTCCTCAAAAAAAAGGTAGAAATCTGATTCTCTATATTAAGAAATTTCTTTTTTTTTGAGCCCTAATGAAAAAGAACATCTAGTACTTGAGCACTACCAAATTTCAGAGGAATCTGAATGTGAGCATTTTATACACGAGGTATTTTGTCCTCTAAAGAGAAATTAATTCCAATACAGAACCTGTATATCAAGCAGAGTTAGCACATCTTTACACTATATATTGGCTAAAGTTCATTTCCTAGAGTCTGAAATGTGCAAGCAACATAAAGAACAAGTTTTTGTAGCTCCTTGTCTTTTTGTAAATTAAGTTCTCCATTTGTGATTTCATAGCTAAAAAGCAGTATAAACCTGTTTCCTAGATCATACCACTGGCATTTCCTACTAAATACTCTATATGTCTTCATGAATATAAGCACTAAATGTGTTAAATGTATCTCAAAACTTCCACAGTCAAGTTCAGCTTTGCAAAACCCCGTAGCAGCAGCAAGCAACTTGTTTTACTGGATGCAAGATTGGAATACTGCCCCGGGAAAATGTACTTGAGCAAAATAGGTCAATGAAATATTACAGTACAGAAAATATGAACTGCAGTCCCTGTTTGTTTTTTCCCATTTTATACAAAAATAATGAAAGTAACATGACTTACCACATACTCTTTTTTTTTTCTCCCAGGCACACATGTTGGAGTTGATTCCAAGTAAGTTAAAGGAGCAGTTTCTTATGTCTGCTCTTCCTCCTTAAACTGTCCCATATGTATCTTGTTGTTGCTAGTGTGATTGACAGGCTTGGCATTCATGGTGGGTGGGAGAAAAACATTCTTAAAGTAAAAAGCTAGAATATACTCATAGTCTAAATAAGTCTATAAAGAATATTGGAAAATGAAGTCTTGCCTACAGCTATCTGTCTAGAAGTTTAATAAAAGTTTTGCTAATTGGTTTTGTCTTTTTTCTTTTTTTTTATTTAACAGGAAATAAAAAAGCAACATAATCAACAGAAATCACAGAGTCTGAAAGGGACCTGGAGAGATTTTGGCAGGGCTTCAGCAGAGAGGCAGGATCAAACACAACTAGAGGAAATTGGGTCAGTCTTGGAAAACAGTTCAGTAACCCGTTTTTTAAACGGAGTTGTTGGGGATGCATCAGATTCACCACGTCCTTAAGTGGAACAGCAAGAAGGAGATCTAGAATAAATTTTGTGCTCTGCTGCTGGAGGGAGCAAAAGGAAATGTCTGTTTGTAAGGATTATTGCTGTCTAAGCACCAGATGGGCTTGACTGAGACATCCTGCTGTTTCTGAAGGAGCCAACCCTGTTTCAGGAGCATTTGTTCATAAGTAGTAGTTTGGGAAACTCTTAAGTCTTTTCCCTTTCAGCACACTCTTCAATTTGGCTGTATCTTTCTGAAAAATGAGGTGTCTAAACTGGTCCCAGTATACACCTTAGCTCATGGAAACCACTTCTGGCTCAGTAATGTCCTGATAGACTTTAGGAATGCTTGCTATGCAGCACCCATGTTATTAACAAAATCCTGAATACGGTTAAGACCAGGACAAACCCCTGTGGAACTCTACTTGAAATACTCTTTTAGTTTAGAAGTGATTCACAGAGTATGTTCTCAATGAGAGTCAGATAACCTCTTACAACAAACAGTGCTTTAATCATGTTTCTCTAGTTTGTATGTGATGATTTTTGTGTGGGACCTTAATAAAAGCATCAATTTTAATATGGGTTTTGTGCCCCTTATCTAGGTAGCTATCATAATGAGGAAGGAAATTAGACTGGTTTGACACAGTTTGGTCCTGAAAAGTCAGTTTTTACTGCAGAAACTATTTATAGGTATATTGAGGCCCAACATTTGAATTGTATATTTGTGAGATTTGAAGTTGGGCTGACTGTTCTCTAGTTTGCTCTCCTCCTTCCCCCATGACGTTCAAGGGGAGATATTTGCCCTGTAGATAGATGAGATATAAAAACCCAGTTCCAGAGTCTTGAGTTTCCTTTGTGACTGAAGTGGATTTTAAAAATTATTTTGATAAGTCATTTAAGGAGTTTTTCAGAGGCCAAGGAGAGCTACACCTGCCTAAGAACTTCATGGATCTCTTTGCCTCTCTTGTTATTTTTTGCCACAGTGTTTTTCCTTCATCCTTGTTTCTGTGAGAGCATTCAGTGTTGTAGTAGGGAGACATAATATATCACAGGACATAATATATACATGTTTGTCCAAAAGTTATGAAAATCTTCATGTTATGAAATGGTCACCTGGGTTTTTTCCATGTCTATTGTTCTAGTTTTAGTATGTGGCATTTGTTGGGGTCACAAAAGACTGAGAGCCAAAGGAGCCTCAAATAGAAAAAAAATAAAAACAAACCTCAGATCCCCAAAAACTTGCTGAGAATGGTAAGTACCATTGCTACACCAAGGCTATACACTGGTTTGAAACCTGTCACCTTTAAATCATTTCCACTAGATACAATTTGCTGCATAAATATGCCCTTTTTCTTTATTTCAGTAATTCTTTAATCCCTTTCTGGGACACGTAGTTTCAACTGAATTTTAATTATTGCCAAATGATGGGGAATTTTGTTTGCATGTTTTGTCACAGAGGCTGGATACATGACATAAACCCCATTGTCTCAAGGACAATTGCTCTTTGTGTTATCACTCAACCTTCTGAAATCTTTTGATATGGATTTTCATTGTTAGTTTGACCTTCTTTTTTGATCTTGCAATAGATTCAGCTGTTAGAGAGCTTCCCTACAATGAACCGTGCGTTAAAAATGTACTTATTCTCATAGGCATTTGTTTGTAGCCTGGATTTTGCACCTAGTTTTCTTTATCTTTTTAAAAATTCATGTTTTTAACTAGTATAATGAAATATAACAGTAATAAAACCACAACCTGCTACAAAAGTGACATTGTTCATTGGAAATTCTCTTTGATTTTTTTTGAAGGCTGGAATTGATGCTGTAGTGCTTGGTTGTGATATCCTTTGCCAGTACTCGGTATTCTTTGCTGTTTAACTGAGACATTTTTTTATTATTATTCTTTTGAACACATTGGTAAAACTTGCTGTCTGTTCCTCTAAATTCATGTGCTGCCTTGTATAGTTTGCACTTAGACTTTATATAGTTTCTTTATAAAACCTTTCCTTTGAAATTCATCTGTGTTGACTCTTCTGATAAAATATGGAAAAATGTGCATGAACAGCTTTCCATCTGGCAACGTTTTTATGCAGTGAAGCCTAGTGAGTAAATTTAAAAACAGAAAATCAGTATTATTTCAGTGTCTTGCCTTATTTAAATGAAATTCCTAGGCAACTTAAATTTGAAATGCTGTGGCTGATGCTTGTATTAATTTTTAAAAAAAATATTCTCTGGTGGATTTTGTTAGTATAATGAATTCTTCTTTAACTACTATTGATCTTTTTGAGGCTTGAGCATTGATATATGTAGAAAGTATTTTACCATGCCCATGACTCTTGCTATGAAATAAATGGAAAAATGTCAAAGTAATACCTCAGCTCTCAGTGGGCATCACTGCATGGTATTTTACAGTGGAAGATCTCAGCAAAGTTGACCCTGTTGGTGCATTTATATTGTATATACAGTGCCATGGTATGCTATGGTACTGCATTGCAGTGTGTCTGTGATTCTGACATGCAGGTTTCCTTCGAAAAGTTGTACCAGGTGAATTCTCAAAGGTCAGTACTTCAGTTCTCCTACTTATTTAGAACAACTGAGATACAAGTGGAAAGGATAAATAACAGGATGGGGGGAACAGGGCACTGCAAAATCCAGGACCTTTCTGTAGGACAGAAGGACGTCTGAGGGAAACTGGCTAAATGTTACAGAAAGGAGGGAGAGTCTGAGAACAGAATCTGCAATATAAAGTTGTTTGGGCAAGGTATTTATTGCTTATTGTCACAAAGACAGCATGTGGAAGGAAGGAAGGAAAGGAGCAAGAGGTGATTGTTTTGGGAGGACCAAAGGGTTCAGGGAAGCATGCTATTCACTATTCAAGAGGGACGGGGTGGAGCGTCCGTGTCAGCTGGCCAGCATCCAGATATTGTTTGGATCAAAAAAAAAAAAGCAAACCTCCTCTCTACTTCCAGTCAGCAGATCCCTGGAAATGAAGTTGGGAAGATGAAATTCTGAGCCTGTTAAATAAAGGCAGACAAAAGAGGGAATTCCAAAGAGGAGGGGAGCTTGAAGATAGATTGAGAAATAGAAGATAGAGAAATTGAAGAGATTGACAAAGGGAGAGGGTTTTAGAAGTGGAATGGTATAAAAAGTAAAGAAAAGGAGAGAGGAGACAAGCTGTATAAATAGAGAATGCTTCTCAAGGTTTTTGGATTCATAAACAGGGCTTTTACATCTCTTATGTCCTTAGCCTGCTGACACAGATAAAATTTAATGAGCAGAGTTTATTTGACAGTCAACAGAGAATATGGTAAAATCTCAATAAGAAGGACCGTGAAAACTGAGAGATCTAATTTTTAAAAAAAAAAATCTGACTGTATTTGGGGAGATATAAAAAGATATTTCAAGAGATACTTTGTTTATGTTAATAAATTGTAAATGAAAAACTATCAAGAAGAAAATGACAAACTACTTTTGATTTTTTCTCATTTGAGTCACAAAACTTAAACTCAGTAATTTTATAGCCTTTTATTCTAGATCCTTTTTATTAGCTTGATTTGGTTTATCATTTAAGTAATGGTAATGTTGTTGAACATCTATCACCATGATATTAAGTGAAATTATATCTAGGTAAAATGTTTCATGATTATAGGAGAGGTTTGAAAGGAAAAACCACTCAGTGATGGATTGTTTCCCACACCAAATGTGGAGCAGTCTTCTGTTGTTATATGCTGAATAAAGCCAGAGTTTAGTGTGCTTATGTCAATTCTCTTTTCATTTTTCTTGTGAACTTGCTTTTGTCAACCTTCCTCCCACACCTTTGGCATCTCCAGTTCCACTGTCACAGAGATACTCAAGAAAAACCACGAATTTTCTTTGCACTGTTCCAAAGTACCTTGTATGAATCAGTGACAATACAGAATTGTTCCTGTTTATTCTCTCCTCTTTTCAAAAGCCAGCAGCCATCCTAATCATGTTGGTTTCTTTCCAAGGAAATGTGTGGAATTAGTGGGAATGAGGGTAGTAGTTGACTGCTGCTTATGTTGGTACCATGAAAGTGTATGCCCAGATTTTTTACTGTTCCTGGGGAACATACTAGGAAATGTTTGCCCCAGTATTCATTCATATTGGAAAAGAATGGAGGATACTCCAGTAGCACTTCTCTTGTGTGTTGTAAACATTCCTCTGATAAGCTTTTTAGGGGCCTGGATATGAGGTGTTTGGTATGCATCCATCTGCTGACAGCATTATAAATATTGCATTTCTGACCTTCAGATTTTCTCTTTTGATCTCTGGTTAAATGATATATTTGCCAGTTTGACACTGCTGACATTCTGTCTGTTTGGTCTAGCATTGTTATACCACGATTCCTTGTGATCCCATTGCCATGGGAATGATATATCTCAAATGATGAATATACTTTGAAGCAATGTGGGGAATAAACACACTGGATAAACTGCATTTGCAAGAAGAATTTTTATTGTAAAATTCCCACTTCAGTGTAAAGTAAAAATTATTTACCTAATAATGTCGATGTATTTAACACTGCTGTTTTATCCAACAGCATAAAGAAGGATAAGCTACTATTTGGGTGGATAGTACTTGTCTTAATTATGGTTTTAAGCAGATTTCCTTTTACTTTTGTTTTCCCTTGCACTGCATTAGGCAAACCTGCATTTGCAAGACAATAAACTGAACAGTAGTAGAAATGGAAGCTTCCTGTTTTCCCTCAGTGATGAATGCTTCACTTCTCTAGAAATATTCTTTTCTCTAGAACTGGTGAATATTAACTTCACTTCTAGAGAAGTGAACCACAAACCATAGGAAGTGAGAAAGAGAATAAATTAACTCAAAAATTTGCACTTTAGTATAGTGTTTTTCTTATGCTTCTTTTAGGTTTTTGAACACCTTGAAAGCAGTCCTACCTTAGAATTCCGTGCCTGTTTTCAAAAGCTGATTGGAGGTATGATGTGAATAAAGACTTGGTAATGTTACCCACATTCCTGGTAAATTGAAGTCTGTTTAGATTCAAGTATTTTATGAAAAATCAGTGGGAGTTTTTTTACACATAACCTTCACGTCCTCGTTCCTTTGTTATTAAAATGGAATGAGAACTTAAAAGAAAAAGTTGACAACAAATGCCAGGCTGATAAAAACCTCACCAGTGACCTTCAAAGCAATGAGATTTGACTATGCTATGGTTATCCACTGAGGCCAGAAGTTAGGAATCAGATGATGCAGTGATGACTTTCATCCTCTGGAATGTACATGTTCTGCATAACATCCCATGCCTCATTTGTCACCTCTTCTCCACTGTCCAGAGCATGATCTATTATTTCTGCTTGCAATTTTGCATCTCTCCATTGTTGGCAGACTACAGCAGACAATTGAATTCCCTGGCAATTTTGTCCTCTTGGTCAGCTGTGCCCCAGTTCATAATGCTTCAGATGCTGTGCTGTATATGTGATTGGCACATACAAGTGCAAAAGCTATGGGAACATACACTGGCCCTGGTACACCTGTATCAGTAGAATCAAATGGAATGACCCATAGCTTATAACAGATTAGAAGTTATTTAATGTCCTAGTAAAATTGCGTTCACCTGTGTTCATCTCCACTTTTTCTTGTTGACTTTGGTGGCTGACGTTTAGTTAGAATTTCAGGCACAGAAATAATTTTCTTGTTTAGGGTTAATATTCTGTCACAGTGTGTGCTGCAGGCACTCTGATCCAGTTTCCCTGTCACATCACTGACATGATGCCATCAGTGTTGCTCTACTGGCCAGTTCAGATTTTGGATTTCTACTGACAGTTTGCAGGGTGCTTACATCAGCTTCAGCCACATCTTTGTTTCTGATGTTAAAGTAAACTCAATAACATGTGAGGGACAGTAACCATCAAGTAATTTTCAGGTTGCACCTGGAAAGCCTCACAATCACTGACTCATTAAATAATTTATTTTTTTACTGAGGATCTTGCTCACCTCTTTCCCCCATAGATAACTTTATCTATCAAGACTTCATAAATAATTGCAGATCCAAAAGGAAGCTTGAATTGAGGTATTGATAGATTTAAGTGCCTCAAGAACTGAGGTTCTGCCCTGGATGGACTGAACTCAGGAACTTTATGATACTCTAAATAATTATTTTAATTTTCCTTTTTGTTCTCATAAGAGATGAATTGCACTTAGCTTTCTTAACCCTTGCTGTTTCTTACAGCATGCAAACCCCTGAGAGTTGACACTTTCTGTAAGAGCAGAACAGCAGGAGAGAAAGGCCAGAAAGAATGCAATATTTTTTTTGTGAGAGATTTCTTATATCAGTCTCCTTCAGATTTTTTATCTGTATCCCAGGAAACCTGAGAGCCCAAATACTTGCTTGTCAAACTAAATAAGCTGAAACTCCTCTCCTGCACAAGTGTGGTTAAGAATCTCTAAGAAGTTGAGGAACATCCTAGGAGGGACATGGTGGCCAACTTTGGCTGTGTCTCTGAAAGTCTGCTGATACAAATCAGCCTGAAAAGGAGACCGGACCTCTCTGTTAGACGGGAGCCAATGTATTAATTTGTAAGGATTGCCTTCTTGCCTCCTATTTTTTTCCCATGAGTTTCTGTCAATTTGTCTGTTTTTAGTTTACAAACTGCCTGTGGGAGTGTGGGGTTTCTCCCTTCTTGAAAAATTAGAAACATCTCAAACCAAGGTGATTCTGTTGTGGAAAAGCAGCTTTCTGTGTCTGTTCACCCTGTCTGAAAGACAGTGCTTTCATATTTATGATATTTAATTCTCTAAGAAAAATATCCTTACCTGTACTGCCTATAACTAGTAAGAAAATACTTTTACAATTAGTTCCCACTATAAACTCCAGTTTCAAAAACTCAAAACTATTTTGTGCAACTACATATAGAAGAATCCTAGATCATCTGCCTTACAAAAGAAGATTCTGTTCAAACACAATCTCAGAAAGAGCCAAGTTGAAATTTAGCATTTCATATAAAATTTCAGTTCTATTTGACAGCTTCGTCACAGTAGAATTTAGTAAAAATATTGAATAACCTTCCCTGTTTCAGAAGGTATCACCTCCTTTAAGACAGTTGTATGATTTTTGCCTAATAAAGGAACTTTTGTTTTTGAATTTAACATTATTTGGAAACTTGAAAAGCAAAATCAAGTAAACTTCTTGAATGGAGATGATACCACCCCCGCTGTTCACAGAGGAGATGAAAATAGTACTGGGAACTATTTGTCAAATGTTATATGGAGTTCCAGTATTGAAGCTTAATTTTTTAAAAGGGATTTTAGGAGGTTTTTGCCAAGCTCCATTGTTGATTTTATCCTTTGTATTGTTTGCATACTTTGAGTGTTCTAATAAATGTTCTAAACAATTTTTTTTTACATTAACTTCCACAGAATATTCTGCAGAAAAATGTTAATCTGGTTATTTTGTTTAGATATCTAAATTGCAAATTCATTGCAGATAAACCCATTCATTTTTATGAATGGAATAAGCAAAGATAAAAGCACTTTCAGAAGGATGCCTTTTAGTGAACTGTTTTATTAGAATGACCCCACAACCACTCAGTTAAAGTTCAGGGAGAAGGACTTGAATCAAATGAAGCTCTGTTTATTTCCAGAGAGGATCTTAATCCCTAATGTGCTTTGCTTAATGTTACAGGATCTGCTGGGGAAGTTAGTACTTGCTGTTCTTTGAAGTTACCAGCTGAATTCTGAAGACTTGCAAGAGAACAGAGCACTTTGCTGGACTGACACAGCACAAAGGAGGTGAAATTATATCACTGTTAATGAATGTTTTTCAGCACATTTTGAGAAGATGAATTGGTGTTAAAAGGAAGTGAAGAGAATGAATGGTAACAATGCATTTTACTCTTTGAATAACATTTCAGGTTGAAAATATGGACACACTTTCCCCTCCTCAAGCATATGAGGACATAGTAGAACAGGGAACGTGTACTGACACAAACTGCCCTGAGGAGTAAGATATTACAGGCAGTTACAGCAGGTGAGAGACCCTGTGTGTTTTCAGTCAGTAACAGAGTGAAAGAAAAAAAAAACAGAAAATACTTTCTGTATTTTAAGGCATTTTAAGTTAAATGAGTTATACTCTAGGGCAGCCAATCATATAAGGTCTAAGTAGTAAAGCTTTATTCTGAAGGATTAGCACAATGAAATTGCATATCCATTTTGAAATAGACTGCTTGATTTGAAGAACAAGTAGTGAACTTGGAGGTGAAAGTTATTCTCACCAAATCTACAGAGAGAGAGTAGGTGCTAGTGGGCCACATACAGATAGTGTACAGTTTTTTCCACTTCTTCAGGAAAACGTAGTAAGTACCATTTTAATTAGATTTTGTTTCATTGTTCTACATTTGGTTCTTACAGCATTAACAAATATGATTTCAAATAAGTCAGTTAGGAGATTTGCAGTGGCAAAATTTGCAGTGGTATTTATTTTCCAGGGTAAATTCCAGTAAGAACAAAACACTAGTCAGCACAATTGATTAATTGACTTAATCAATTATCTTCCTATATATTTTTTCTGAAATTTAGTAATGATGAGTAAAAACACATTTCAAACCAAAACAAAGAATGACAATTTGCAGTTGCAAAAATCTGCTATCACAGACTTAGTGAAATGAAACAGTTTTTATGGTTGTAATACTCTAGACCTATTTTAACTCTGTTGCTGTATATACAGTGCATATAGGAGGTGTAGCATTTAGTTAAGAGAAATACAGAGCACTATGTCATGTTGTAGCAGCCCATAAGGGGGAGTATTCAACTGCATTGAATCCTTAGAGTTCAGGAACAGAGAAAGAGGGAGATGTAATGCAAGGTGGTTGATCTCCTGTTAACAGTGAAAAATAATATCCTAAAAGAGTTTGGCAGTTCTTTAGACTTGAAATAGCAAATGTCTTACTGGTGCAGAACCAGTGTAATTAATTTTCGAAAATGGAGGGGTGGATTTTTTTGTTGTTTGGAGTAGTTTCGTTATTTATTTGACTGGATGGTTAATTTATTAAGAGTTAAATTTGTAATATTTATGCATACAAAATTACTGTTTCATTTTCTTTCCCGTATTCATACAGGTTCTACTTGTAATTTTACCACAGATAATTGATGTACTTCTTTTGTGTTGATGTTGCTTACAAAAGGACCTTTTATTTTTGCTGCTGTAACTGAGATAGGAATCTAGCCCACAGTACACTTTCATGCAGGAGACATTTGCAGCTGTCAGGGTTGGCAGCTCATTGGCTTGTTTTGAGATCTGTGGATAAAACCCAGTGCAGATTAATGACAAGATATAGGATTTTTTTTTTTTTTTTGATAACTGACACTTGGTATCAAGGGGGCTTAACATGACAGTTGACTATTAGCTTATCCCAGAAAATTTTGTGTAAGGCAATAGAGAAAAGCCATGCTTTGGAAAGAAAATACTATACTTTGCCTTTTATTTGGGAATCTCCATGTTCTTGTTAAATGCTATTTACACAGTCTAAGTAATTCATAGCTACCAAAGTTAGAATTCTTAATGTTTCGCTATTTGTAAGCAGTGAAAATACAACCAATATAGAATTTTCACTGTACTAGTGTGCAACAGCCTCTCACTGAACCTTTATAACCAAATATTGTGCTAACTCTAGAAAACATTTTCAATTTCATTTTCATTGTGACTAGCATATGAAGGGAGATAAGTGTTAAAGTTTCACCTTCTTTTTTGTCTGCCAGGGCTGATATTTCCCATGAGCATACACCACATTGTAAATAAAAGCTATGTTATGATATGCCAAGTTCTGACTTTGATACACTTTCTGGTGAATAGATGTTTGCTGATTATATAACTTCAGGACTTAATGCTTGCTCAGATTGAAATAAGCTCTTTAGTGAAGACTTTATTTGAAGATGATATACAGTCATTGATTGTAAGCCTAATGGATTTTGTCTCCACTTTCGGATTGATTAAACAGTGATTTCTGAGTTAGACATTTGGGAATAAGTGATATTGAACACAGACATTTCATGTATGCTTTTATGCTTTAATAAGCCAAGTTCAAGAATTGTGTCAACAGTAATTGGAAACAATACCTTTATCTCTATCAAACCATCTCTGAAAATCGACAAAAATACTGAAATTTGTCTTAATGAGCTGGAGATAATAGTTTCATTTTTGAAAGGATTACTTTTACTTGAAATAAGTTTGTGTTTAGAGGAAACAAGGAATGTGTTCTCAGTCTGGAACAGTAGTTATCGCTCCTTTCTTGGGTGAACTATTTGAGTATTTGATGTTGCTTCCCTTCCCCAGCAAAAACAGTGATCACAGGAAAAGGAGTTTTAGCTGAGCTGTTCTTAGCATAGAATTGTCCTCATGTAGCAATATCATCCTTTTCTTTTGAAGTAATTAATCTAAATTGTTCACTGAACAATTCTTCCTGATGCCTTGTGAGGCTACCTGGAACAGAGGCTAGACAGTGTTGAATGAATAAAGTAGGTTTTTATTAAAAAGGCCTTCAAAGGATACACCTTGGGCAGTACAAGAGCTTGGCCATGGCTTTACCCAAGATGGACCTAAGATAGATGACTGGTCACGAGTTTTCACACTTTGATAAGTTTTGCTCCATTGACATATTGGGGTTAATTGTCCAATTACACCTTCAGGTTATGAAGTCCCATCCTCCCAGACTGCTCTCTTCAATTCACTGATGAAGAAGATGAAGTTGTTTATATTTTTGGACCTGAAGCTGCAATGGTGTCCTTGGCTCTCTGGCTGGAAAGGGATTGTTTTGTCTAACTAAACTGGGAGGAGAACTTGCTAACGCTTTATAAGTTCAGAGTTATATGTTATAGTAGTACAGAATCTGGAAAATATGAAAGCTAAAACTCAAGGCATCATTGCTCCATTTCAGTTTACTGTTCAAATATTTCTGGATAAAATACTGCTAGATGTAACACTGGAATCTGGCTTTAAAAATGATTAATTTCCATTTTATGGACAGTATTATCCGCTTACAAGTTTCAATTAAATTTATGAGATTAGGTTAGAAGAATTTATATATAGAACAAATCATACAAAGAAAGAAATTAAACATCTATGGATAAAACCAAAGTTTATGTGAGGGGTCATAAGTGTCATATGTGCAGTGAGAATGGACTTGTCATGTCTTAAAAAGGCATGTATCATGTTCAGCTATTATGCAAAATATTATGATATAATGTGCTCTCCTGGATGGTACAGTAATAAGCAGTTGAATAGCAAGAAAATGTGCCTCTGGTTAGTGTACTCCCTCACTCCCTGAATCCCTCAGGAAAAGTCACTGTCCTGAATCTTTGTTGATATATGACTGCTGTCTTCAATGAAGTCGTACCAACTGAATGATAAATGTTTTCAACTTTGAGCATTTGACCTACCCAACACAGACAAAATGTTTTTAACATTTAGAAGTGAAAACTGTATGTGTGTGAATGCACCAGTATGCAAGTTAAAAGCATATTTCTTCTGCACCAGTTGTAAAGGGCACCACTCTTCCCTAAATCCTACTGAACACATGTTTACTTATTTAGGCTTCTGAAAACCTTAGGAGAGTCGCTTATTGAAACACAAGTTTTTCCTTGCCATCTATTCAGGTTTCAGTCATACTAGCTGAAGCAGAAATAATCCAGAAGATGGCCTTAAACCAGGAATGAAAATGAAATGATTTCTACTCAGTGTAGAAATCACAGCACTCATCTTGGTCTTCTTTTTCATGAAGTCTTCAAATAGATTTGTAAATTCATAGGTGTTAAGGTTGGAAATGACTAACAGTCATTACGGAGTGTGACCTTTTGCTTAACAGAAATTGATTTATGTAAGAAAACCTGCCTGTTTTATATCCTGTGACTGTGATGGAACTAAAGAATATACTTCATAAAAATATTCAGTTTTGATGAAGAGTTTCCGGTGTTTGAAAATTTGCCATCAATGCATCTGCACAGAAATAGATGAAGGTGAATGGATCACATTTGCCATGTGTTTCTGGTGAGAGCCTGAATATATCAAGATAGCTGCATATTGCATCATATCAGTCTAAATATATCTAAGTCTGAGTATAGCTCATTAGGGCTTGTCCTGATATGTCAAAATATGACTATTAAAAACCAAGATCATAGTTAAAGGAATGCCTGCAACTTATTTAAAGAAAAGCATATATTTAAAAAAACCCCAAACCATAGTCAACCTCCACCCCAAATATTGTTCAGTGCTGTTACCAAAATCTAACAAAAGCCAGAGATCCAACACATATGATGTTAAACTGATTGCTCTGGGATTCATTTTGCTTATGCTCATATAGGACTCAGTGTTTACAGAACCTTGATAAACCAGTAAATGTCACCAGCAGACTAAGGTGACTTTTTTTTTTCCTTTTTGCTTCTCAAAAATGATATTTTAAAGTAAAAATAGCCCTAAATTTAAAAATAAAATAGGAAATTAGGACAAAAAGTATTTTGAAATTGTTTTATGTTTCCTGACTTCACATCAAGTGAAGCACATTCTTCAACCTAAGCTGAATATGGGTTATTTTTGATAATAATATTGGTAATAATAATATTTGGTAATAACTTGATAATTGATACAAGGAGTTTTGTTTTTGGTTGAATGAAGACTTTTAATCATAGAGAAACATTTTAGTTTCATTTTATGGTCAATGTCCTGCCTTTTCCAATCAAACAAGCATTCCTTTCAACAATTGTTCAGCAAATGAACGAAACCCACTTTGTTTACCTGCTCACACTCCTACTCCATGTGCTTCTCTGCATTCAGTATAAAGCATTTGCCCACATGAATTCACTAAATTGCCCAAGAAGTATATTCAATTAGGGTCCTTGTATGATCACTTTACAGGATAAAGAGAAGATTAAATAGAAAAAAGGTGCAAAAGCTGGGCTTAGAGTTCTGCAGAGGGAAATTATTTCCTGTATGACCACAAAAACGAGCCAGGTGGCTTGTTCTGAATCAGGTCTGACTCCAGTCTGTTGAACAGTCAGTCCAAATACAGCTGATGCCTCCCCACACCTAGCACCCTTCTATGAGCAGGGAAGTTTCTTTTCTTGCACAGGAATTAATTGATTATAAACCCATTGAGTAATGTGGATCTATAATCCCAGCAATCCTGACCCTGCTACCCTGACATTGTCCATTGGCCTGAAATTGCTGGAACTGTAGTATTTTGGGACATGGGATCCTATTGAATTCAATGCTTAGCACTAGTGAACTCAGAGCTCTAAAGATTTATCTTGTTCATTAATGTTCAAAAATGATTCCTTTTAGCCAAAATCTAAGCACAGTTTTCAGACCCCCTTTCAGATCTGTGCTCAATCAATTTTCTCATTTCTAGGCTTAGTCTAAAAGAAGGCAAATGAGCTTTGTTTTCTTTGAACCTGATGGTTATCCTAGTCTAATTGTTAGTATGGATATCTTGTGTCACACAGCAGAAGAAGACTGAAAAGCAGTGAACTAAATGGAAGGTGGATAAGTTTGGAGCTTCTAGTCACTTATGAAAATAAAAAGACTGAAGAGCACCATGTACACCGCTTAAGCTTACACATGTGCCTATTTTGAAATGTGAGGGAGGGGAATAGTATTGACTACTTTTCAGGCATATTCAGCATGAATTAGGGTGCAAAATGATATATAACTGTTCAGGTGTGTCTGGTTTATTTGTAGAACTGAAGCAATCTCAACAAGGTTGAGTGTTTTTAATGTATCCATTTAAATAGATGTCAATTAAATGTGGCTTCTTGGGAAATACAGCAACAGGACAGACCTTCAGTCATTGCTGTAAGGATAAAATAGTCTCAAACTTGACAAGAAAAGAACCTGAGTGATCATTGTTTTGATTTATTGCTAAAATCTTTCTTCCTTGCTCTGGAGATAATTGAGGAGGCTCTACAGTCTTTCTTAAAAGTGAATAATAAATTGACTGGCTCTACTATATTTGAAATGCCTCTCAGCTTGATCTCTTAACCTCAGTTTGCTCAGGCTTTGCAAGGGCAATGTTTTTCAGATTTTCCTGGATGGTTTACAGAGTCAGATACAGCAGTCGACTTCTTTTGGCTCAGACATTTTAGAGAGAGGCTGAGTTGTAAGTTTTGATATCAAATGTACAATACTGAAAAGGTAGTAATAAATTGTAACTCCACCTGTTGTGTACTGTGATTTAGTAGTTTTATTTTACAATTTTCTTTTCCATTATTTTCCTAATGATTTTACCCAATGAATGTGCTATATTCCTGTACCAAGCTGTTTAACATAGCTTTGAGAATACATTATGAATGCAAATGCATAAACTACAACTGGTCTGAAGAAGTATTGCTGATTGTCTACTGCTTAGTCCTTTGAAAGAGTTTTCCTTAATCTCTGCCCCTCACCTTTACCCTTTTGTGTTGTGCTGCTGCTCGTTTGCCCTGGTATTTGTGCTGCAACCTCCTTGTGGGCAATGCAGCTGTGGAGGTGACATGAGGTGATCCTGTTGTGGTTTGCTGTGAAGCAGAGGGAGCATGTGTGATGGCTTCCTATCATACCACAAAGGCTGCTGGGTTTGTGCTTTGTTGTCTCATGATTTTGACCAGTGAGCAGTGATGAGAATATGTCTAAATGGTTGCTAAAAGTGAAGAAAATTACTTCCTCTAATATCTTCTTCATGAAATGTGAGTTTATTTTTATTCCCTCTCAGAAACATCCACTCTTACAGTCTTATTTAGGCAATTTCTTTAACCTCCCTTTGCCATTATTCATCAAAAAATATTTATGCTTGGTTCCTTCCTCCATGCTGTTTACAACCAGAATAGTAAGAACTCTTGAAAAGTTGATCTGAATCTATTTTTCCCCAGCCAACTAAGCTGAGCATAATTACCCACAATTGTGTGCCTTCTCTGTCCCTTGTCACCTGGTTGTCCCCCATCTGACCATCTCTCCTTGTTTTTAACACTTGTACAATGTATAGGAAAGGATCAAGAAGACATTTTAACTCCGTAACCGGTATACAAGTGAAATAAGGGGCCAGGAAGCCATTGAGTCTGTATAAAAGGAAAGATATAGCATACATATAATTACTTGTGACAAAGAACTTTCTGGATTTAATGAAGTATGAAAAGATGCATGGATTTTTCCCTCTGCAGATTGTGTAATATGGCACATTTTGTACTTTATTAGATGCCTACGCAAGATAATGGAATGGTCAGATTCTGTAGATACAAATCCATACTCTTAGCAAAATATAATTTTATCAGTGTTAACTTCATGGTTCAGTGTTGATGATACGTACATACACCCTTCCCTTTACAGTTCTTTAATAAACTTGTGTATACAGTTTCTTTATGATGTCCCATTTTGTTTGCATAACATTTTATTACTCAGAAGAGACATCTTGGATTACTTTCCCATATATTAAAAAGCATGACTACATCTTAAATCATTATTTTAGTAGTTCAATAGTATTGAGTATCTTCCTCTGCAGACTTCTTGACATGATTTTGATATACATTCACTCACAGCTGTCAAAACTGTAGTCTGTGTACCTTGTTATGGCTTCTTTGTACTTTGAAGGTCATTGAAGCTGTGCACATTATGTTGAGATATTCGGGTGTTCTGTGTGATGAGTCTGTAGAGCACAGACTGTTGGGTAAGGCCATAAGACAGAATAAGCACTATTTTCCTCAGTGCCTCATGTAAGTTACTTGGTGGTTTGGCCTAAATATATACAGGAGATTATCTCCAAATTCTCCTATTTTACTCATTTGCTTTGGACAGTGAAAGCTTGAGTGGTAGGTTGGTGTGACGTCTCTGGTGTTTGACTCAAGCTTGCAGAAGAGCAGCCCAGAGTATAAGGAAATGAGCTGGCTGGTTTTTGAAAACATGTATGTACTTGTCAAAATATTATTTCTTGGCTATATAATAATTCTGAAATCTACTGGTACCTGCTGTCCATAACCACAGCACAGTCTCAGGATTTAGGCCTTTCTCTCCTCTAACTTGTCCAGATTTTACATCTTTGTAAAATAACACAGTTATGCAGACAAATTTAGCCCCATTTTGTTTTTCCTGTTTGAATGGATGACATTTTGAATTCTAGTGAATTGCAAACCTCTCAACCTCAAATAATGATCTGCCAACAGCAAAAGAGAACTATGATTTGAATTGTGCCCTTAATAACATCACAAAGTGCAAAGTGACTAAAAATAGCATGTATTTTTAGTAAAATTTGAGTACATTGTAACAGAGTAGCATTTGCAAATAGGTTTACCTGTTTTATCTCCTTCCTGCTGTTGTGCTTCACAATACATAACAATAATTAGTTTAGCAGAGGAGCAGAAAAAGCAGAAGGATATAGGAAACCTTATGGGAAGAAAGACATTGAAGTTTTCTGGTGAAATTCTTTATTTCACCAGAAAATGGTGTGTTCTTTTCATTTGTCACTTAAATATTTATTACCAGCTTGATTAATAATTATGTGATAGTAAATTGAGTCTGACTTTTTACATAGAAGAAAATTAAGTTCTGTTTCTTAAAACTGAATCCACTGCAGCAGAAAACACAGGGAAGAGGAGTAAAGCTCGTAATGTAACTACCTCAGTTAGGTGCAATTGTACTGTGTCTTCGAAAAGTATAAAAAGTATCAAAGCTTGTGATAGAATTTTCTAATAAGCAGGTGTGCATCATAAAATAATGGCATGAGACTTGTACCTATCATTGAAAGAGTCAGGTGGGCTGCCTTTTCAAATATGTTCTACAGACAATGTTTTTTTAATAAAGATTGACCAACACGTTCACTGCTAAGTAAACATGCAGTGCTACACTGGGGCTATTGCAACTTTGAAATGACAGTAATATCGAGTTTTCTGCAAGATGAAACAATGGAAGCAAACCTTGAGGTAGCCTGGAAAAAGAATGGCTTATAGCTTGGAGAGATTTTTTTTTTATGCAATTGGAAATAAATTAACCTTCTTTGTAGTTCAAGGTAGAGCCATTAAATCCACACTGCAAAATAAAACCTGTGTGTTTTGTGATACTCCAGGCAGCTGCTAAATTATTAGGTCAAGTCAGTAAGAAATGGAAAGTATGCTTTTTGTCGAAACTGTGTCAAAAGCTGTTTTGTGTTAAAAAATTCCTGCTGCCTGATACTAACATTTTCTGCTATGAATTAATTACCCAGCTAGGTTATTTCTGCTGTAATTAGTTCTGCATTAGTGGAACACTGCACCTAAATAAATTAAAAAGGTGAGAATTCTGCTCCATTCCACTCTGCTTTTCAGCTTCCTTCAGTTCAAATTTCTAGGATAAAGAAAAAAGGCTTCTAATTGATTTTTCCTTCACCTGCAAAATTCACAGCACATCACTTGGATGAACATCTGTTTTGTTTTCTCTCTGTAGATAACACAAAGATTTGTCTAATCCTCACCAGCAATTCCTTCAGCTTCTCTGATGCTGGCTCTGACTTTTTCATGCAGCTTGTTTCAGTGGAGTGTGCAGAAGGAGCTCTGTCAGGACTCACTGTGCTGTTAGGTGTTACCTGTTGCTTTTCCTCAATAGCCAAAAACTGAGATAAAATTTATCCTGGTTTGACTTGCTTAAACTCTTAAAAAGGGGGCATTTTTTATAATATTATTCATAAGTTTTTCTTCCCTTTGCAACAACATTATCTATGGTGCTTATTCTTACATGCTTCTCTCTGTTTTGTATTAATTGGTCACATTATCTCCTCAGCTTGATGGTGTGGGAGCTTTCCTGTACTACTAAAAATTGAACATATAGTTGAAAGATTTCTGTGAATCATGGCAATAGCCTTTTCCCAGTTTTTATTATTTTGGCTTAGGTACATCTATCTTTATTAAATGCATCATGCTTTACTACCTGCAAATATAGAAGGCATAAATCTCACACATACTGCTGTTTGTATGTTCTGTAATATAAGTAGGTCTGGAAATGCTGCAGTGTCACTGCAAGGTGCATCAATTCTACCACCTAGTAACTGTTACAATAAGTAATTAAAAGAAGATAAATGAACAATTTAGATGGTTTTTTTTTGCAGTGTCCTACTAGAGGAGCAGAAGAGGACATAAACATTTTTTATAGATAATTATAGGAGTTGCTGTTATTATAACAGTGTTATAATTTTATTATAATTTAACAGTGTTTATTTCTAGTTTTATATAGTTATATAAGTTTCTGAAATGTCCACAGAAAAAATATTGAGTCATTGCTGAGGTAAGTAATATTTACAGCTGCCTAAATTTAGACTGTGCAACCCTGTTTTTGTAGCTCCTCATCTCTGGAAGGTTGCTTGGTATTTCTTAGTTAATGGAAATGTCTTTAATACTAGCAGTGAGATAAATGGGACCAGCTAAATAAATGCTGCTCAAAATCCAGGCAGATTTACCTTTGTAAACTATGCTTGGAAGAGACGTGTAACTGTCAAAGGATCTGCCTGGCCATGTATAGTGATGGGATTATGCAGATATGTCTCTGCTTGTTGCTAAAGGTTCACAAGGCTCTCATGAGACTTAAGTATAAAGAAAACCGTTGATGTACCAGCACAAAAATCAAAGAATAGTCCAATAACAATCACAACAAAGAGAAGCAGCTACCATAGGCAGAGTAACAAAAGAGAACAATTGTAAACCTTGTTACTGAACAGAGAGAGTGAAGGATGAGTGAAAATAATAGTTTCCAGGGAATATAGGCATATTGATGTGAGCAGGAAGCAGCTCCTGCCAGGATTTGTCACCAATTACTTTCCCCCTATGCTGTAAGGGAGAACCCTATTGCTCTATTTAATTATTCAGAGCTATAATATTGCTGCTGTCTAGTTTCTTCAGAAAGGGCTCAGAAAAAAAAACTCAACCTTTTTAGAATACCTGTGTATGCAGTAAATTAAACAAGTTGTTAGCTCTTGGTATGATTTGAGAGATGTTGCCAAATAAATTCTTTTTATTCAGATTTTCATTTTAAATTAGATAGCAAAAATAAAGAAAAAAAGAAAAAGAAGATAAACAGCTCTTTTTGACCATATATATCAGAAATATTGTACATTTGATGACAACAGCTGCAGAACTTTTTTGTCCTCTCTAAGTCAACTTTACTTTGTATGCCAAATAGCATCATACAGCCAAGCAAGCACATTCAAAGCATACCAACATTTAATAAGTTTTTTTAAATTCTTGGTCATATGGCTTCTTATGGAGATTATCACCTTTGATGAGAATAATTCAAGCACTTATAGCTCAGAACTGCCCCCCTAAAAATATTCTAGTGGTTCAAAGAAGAAAAATATCACAGAAACAATTAGGCTGGAAAATACCTCTAACACTGAGTCCCACCTTTGTCTGAACACCACCTTGTCAACCAGACATGACACCAAGTGCCACATCCAGTCTTTTCTTAAACACCTCCAGGGATGGTGACTCCACCAGCTGCCTGTGCACTGTGACTAATCACCCTTTCTGTGAAGAAATTCCTCCTAAGATCTAACTTGACTCTCCCCAGCTGCAGCTTGAGACTATGAAAAAGGATGTGGGAGAATTAATTTTTAAAACAGGAAAAACACCTGCTGTATGATTTTTAGGCGCTGAAAGATTGGTATAACGGGTATAAATGACAAAGGAAATGCTTATCAGCCAAGAAAGCCAGAACTCAAACAGAAGAATATTAATGGGAATATCTAGACAAAAATAAATGTGAGAAGCATTAAAAAATTTCCATGAATTGGTTCATTGGAAAATATTGAATTACTGAAGAAAAATTACTAAATGAAAAAGCTAGGGAAAATTAATCATTGTGAGACAATACTGCATGAAATGCTGTTAAGCCTATGTGAAATAAGAAAGCATTTCTCTGATTTTTATTGTTGGTATTTGAGAGATGTTTTCTGTGAAGGTTAGCAGATTGTAGCTATGTATTAAAAGAAAATTTCACAATTCCCCTCAGGAAAGCTACATGAATGGACAAGTACTATTTTATAAAATATTTACAATGCAGCTCACATGACATCAGGGCACTGAAAGACTGACAATCTAGAACGTGCAGTGAAAACCTGTGAATACTGAAAGTCAGAGGAGCTGTACTTTGCAGCACTTTTCCTCTCAAAGAACCTCCCTTTGAAGCTGATCAGCACTCTGCTCCTCAGAGGAGTTTGGGATGCTGTTGTTGGCACCCACATCACAAGTGATGAAAAATGTTTACTTAAATGGCCATCAGTATTTGTGTCGAATTCTTAATCTTTGCCTTTGATATGTTCAACAGTGATCCATAGCAAGAACATAAAAGTTTGCTCAGATTTCCCTCAAGGAATGTGAAATACTCTGAACTCCATGAGGCTGTAATGAGATGGAAAATTTCTGCAAGTTTCAGTGGTTTTAGGCCACGAATCATATGTGGTGCTGTGACTCAGGTAGAAGTATACTTTTCCCTTGTCATAAATAAGAGACATGCCTTTCCTCTGTTGTATTTGCTTTCTCTCTAATGAATGTTCTACTTTCTGTGGTACTGTCAAAAATATTATGATATAATATTGTGGGAGAGTAATTCACTCATCTGGGATATGGAAAACCT
Organism: Pyrgilauda ruficollis; assembly: GCF_017590135.1. Lineage (NCBI taxonomy): Eukaryota > Metazoa > Chordata > Aves > Passeriformes > Passeridae > Pyrgilauda > Pyrgilauda ruficollis. The sequence goes on along the minus strand of NW_024513654.1, from coordinate 14,965,372 downwards.
GTTAATTTTAGAAGGTACATTTAATAAAATTGCATCATTGGCAGACACTTTTTTATATTATACTGTGTTTATTAGAGAGAATCTCTTTGCATTAGGTTCAAAGCCAGAAATTGATTTCCAAAGGAGCTGAGTGCCTAGATTGCTTAGATATTTTGAAAATCCCACTAGGTCTCTGTTTGCAGCTTTTTGGCACCTAAATACCCTCGAAAATCTGGCTTAAGAGTTATAACAGTAACACAAAGGAATAAAAACTTGTTATTCAAGCCAGAAGGATTTTACTGGCACTGAGCATATTGATGTTACACAGGGGAAAATTTACATGTTTTAGAGCACTGAATTAATTATAAAATAAAACTTTGTTTAACATATGTAAAGAATCTGTTCTCCCATACATTATTCCTTGTAGGGATTGAGATAAAGTATTTTACCAAGCTTAGGAAAGCAATAAACAGGGAAATGACCAATGTTCAATGGTTGATTAGTAGTCTGGAAAAAAGACATGGTACAACCAAAACAGATTGCTCAGCCTTAATGCCAGATCCATTCCTATTTTTTTTTCCCGCTTCCTCGCTTCTATTCTTTTGGTTAAGCTTCTTAAAGTCAGCTTGTCCATTTTCCAGTTCCTATGAAAATATATAATTTCAAAATAACCTTGAAATTATTTATTTTGAAAATTTTAATGTTATAAATCCAAAAGAGGAATAGGTATTTTGGCTTCTGGGTTATCCTTAGGCAAGGGAAGAAATGAATCCAGTCTAATCTATATACTGCACTATGTGTATATTTTTTTCATGGCCTCAGGAAGACCCCAGAAAAGCTCTATATTAAAAGCTCTATATTAAATTTGGATGGTTGGTTTCTATTCTGATGAAAAGTATTTCTTTATATCTGCAATAATACAGTTGAAGCAGCAAGAGCTATAGGGCTCAGAAAATGTCTGCAATACTTTTACAATTTAATTTTAAACTCAGGGTCATAATTGCAGGAAATAGGTTTTGACTAATTTTCCTGAAACTCAGCTTGTATATCCATCTGTGATAAAAGAACTGAAAATATAATTGATGGACCTGACTTAGGAATTTTTCCACCTTGCTTCCTCATGAGAACATGAGCAATGGAATTGTAATACATAACGTTTCTGGTGTGTTCTGAAGGACTGGTAAAATCCAAATTCTCTCCTATGTTAAAAATAAAAATCCAGCTTGACATGGGAAGAGGGGTATTTACCACTGAAGTAGACTTGTGCTGAAGTTGATGCAGAGGCTGTAAGCCTAGGTCATTGTGCTCACCTTGCTCTAATAGAAATTCAGGGAGATACAGAACTGGATCCAACATGACACTGGCAAAAACTTTGGTGTAGTTCTGCAATGAGCTGTACCCCCTCCTCCAGGCAAGGAATGTAAATGGCTCCATAATCTCCTCTGTAGCTCTTTGGAGGTCACTGGGTGCTTAAATGCAAAAAGGTGGAACTGAGCCATTCAATCAGCTGAAGACCTGGTTGAAATTCTGAGAGTATTTGGCTGATCAATATTATTTGGATAGGCTTGTAGGCAGTGGCTGTTTTAAGGAATGAAATAATCTTTGCACCTCTCTGGAGTATTTCTGTTCAAGAAGTCCCAGCTGGTAGAGAGTGAGAGATGTTTCTGCTTTTGTATCACCTGCTTTTGATTTCAGAGGGGAAACAAGAAAATTACATCAAAGGGTGGTGGCATTAAATACAGCTGTTGCCTGTCAGAAAGCATGTTACCTCTATTTTACCCAAGTGAAAGCACTTCTGCCTTGCATCATGGATAGGTTCAAAACTCCAGCTGTAATCTCCCAGAGGAAGAGACAGAAAGGGTTGCATTCCCCAAAGCATTCCTGTAGTTATGAAATAAAGTTCAGTAACTTAGTCATTTTTATTCTGCAGAGGAAGATGGGGATGACCAGAAGGATGTTTTTGATGGAACTGGGAAGAAGAAAAGGTTTCAGAGTAGAAAGTGAGCTAAGGTAGGAAAATGTTTATGTGTTTTGAAATAACATGTAGTAATGCTGTTTGAAGCATTTAAATTCAATAAATGTAGTCATACAAGTGACTGTGATTGAAGCTTTTGCTATGTTTTTGGTGGATCTACTTGGCTCTTTCCATTATAAATATGCTTTAGGAGTTCAGTGGATGTTCCTGGTATGTGGTTTATTTCTATTGTCTTCTGGACAGAGAGCAGGGAAAGCACAAAACAGCACAATTTCTAATTTTTCACTTTTAAAATGTGCATTTCTAATTTATCTTAGATCTGTCAATTTTCATGGGTCTGCATATAAATTGTGTCTTTAGCTCATCTGAATCACTCATTGTTTATTTCCCCTTTGAAGTCAGGTTAAGATTAAGCTAAATTTAATGGCCAGTTTCAAAAATGAAAGAAAGTTAAATGTACAGGAATGGAAACTGTGATGGGTTGAGGGGGGCATTTGTCTACATCATCTCTGGTATTATAGTGTTTAATTTTTTTACCCTAACATGAGTGTCAAAGTTATGGCTTTTGCTTTAGTGCAATCTTGAAGAGCACTGGAGAAAAATCTTAGTAGTAAAATACCACAGATGTGGCATTTGAGAGTGGAAAAACACTTCAGATTCAGGTTTGTCTGGTTTCAGCAAACCAACTCGTTTTGGAGGAAGCCTTCCTCCCAACAGTGCTTTACATAAGTGCTGGTTATGTCATGATGCAGTTTTCCAAAAGCTGCATCATTATATAGGTTCTCTGAAAAGCTGGAGGAAAATCAAGTATTGATCCTCTCTCTGGATCTGTCTCTGGAGTGTACAACTGGGTCCTCCCTAGAAAAGTGTATTTCCACAGACTTCTCTTCAATCCCATCAACTTTGAAAGTCTGAGAAAGAAGAGAGGGTAAAATAATTTATAAAGCAAGATTGAAGCAGGTATTGAACAGAAGTAGGCAATTAGCATCTGATACAAAACGAATTGAGTTCTTGGGGGAAAAAAGAAATGAAGAGCGCTGTTCTGGCTCCTACGTTAATAATCTGTAGAGGACTGAGTAAATGCTTCATCTGGGCTGCTTTGACACACAGGTATTTATTGCCAGTATTTTAGGCTTTCTGTAAGTTTTATGAGGCAGGTGTTATGTTTAATTTCAGCTTAGCTGCTACTAGATAAAACAAAACTATTTAACTGTTGATTTTTGCTTTTGAAAATGACAGAGGAAATGCTGAATTTGTTATGTTCTGTGCCAAGAAAATAGCACAGCTGTACAGGTATGAGAGGAAACTGGAGCACAGCAGCTAAACTGCTGCTGTGAGCATAGTTATGGCAAAGTTCCCAGCTCTGCAGCTTGGTGCAAATACGTAACGTATGAATATTTTATATGAAGTGAAATAAACCACAGGAAGCAGAAGTTCTATGTCTCTAACAGTTTGGGTTTTTTTTTTAACTGAAGTATAAAGCTGTGACAGTTTAATTAAAGTAGGACCTAGCAGGGTTAAATAATAATAATAAACCTAACAGTATTTCATGGAGATTCATTTAATCTGTGTTTGTAATCTTTCAGAAAAAGATAAATTGGGATTTATTATTTTTCAATGGACTCTGCTCTACAAGTTCCACTATATGGAGGGAAAAAAATTGTGGTAGAGGATGACATGCATTTCTGAAGTACAGTCCTTTCAGTACCTTTCCTATAGTTCCAATATACAGTGTGTTTATTGCATTGGAGAGTAATTTGATAACAGTTTTGTATGAAGCAATTCCAGTGTTTGTCATTGTGATTTCATGACTTAATGAAATTGGTGGTCACTCATTTGAATACGGATCATAGAGATAGGCCAAGGAATTTTCTTGGTGTTCTGGAAGGTAATTTGCTTTGAAGTGTGCAGTCTGCCTTTAACAGCACACATCATATTTTGAAGTCCATGCCAACCAGTAATTGCCACCAGTGGTGTCCTCTCTACTGTGACAGGCTGATAGCTCCACTTCTCCAGCTGTTACAGAGGGCTTGCAGAGCAATCTGTCAGGTCCTCCTTTGTCAATTTACTGTATATGCAGAAGGCTGTCACCCTCATGGGCTACCAGAAAGTCATAGACTTTCAGATGGATGTGGCTGCCATTAAGACAATTTATGTTCCAACTCTAGCTTTCCTTTTGTGAAAATAGTGTCAAATAGTGGCCCTGCCTGCTTGTGCTTTTCCTGCAAGGAGTTTAGGAATCTGTTGCCTTATAGAAATTAATGTTGGAATATATTTTCTAGGTACTTAAGTTCTACAAGTTGATGGAAATGAAGAATTTTCTCCTTTCTCTCATGTCTTTTTCTGTGGGTGACAGCACCCTTGTGGGATGCATAGGGAGCAGGAGCACTCAGAATCATTCAAAATCTCCTACCAAATCTGTATGTTTCCAAACTTGCTGAGAAGCATCAGCAGGCCAGATAAAAACTTACAGATCATCCTAAGTATGCACATAATCTTTTCTTGAAACACAGCTTTGTCCCTGTCCATTATTTTCCTGTGACGGGTACAGAAGTGTCTCTTTTTAATCTTTAAAAGGATCACCTTTTAATCAGGTGATCCTCTCCAATGTTGTTCTTGTACAACAGTTGAAGTTTACTGTAACAATATTTGTGCTATTGTATTTTTAGGCAATGTACGCCATATAATATCTTGAATAACAATTCAAACTGTAAATTTTGTATTCACTGAACCATCAGTTTTGTTATACTGGCTTAGTATAACAGAAATGGTCTTTATATGGAGCATGTAATAAGATTTAATTCAGGAATATTTGGCAGTGCCATATGTAATGAACAGCTTCACACAAGTACAGAAAACTTAAGTATCCAGAAATATATTTCTAGCTGTAAAGTTTTAAATAATTATTGTTAACTGACTTTTTAATGTTGCAAATCTTTCACTCATTGATGAGGAGTATTGGAAAGAGGCTGTCAGGTGTTGTCAAGCAGCCTTTTAATTATGGTACTGCTTGTGTAAGCAAAATATTTTCAGAATTGCAAAGAATGTGTATTAGGTTACTGTCTATGGAAGGTAAATGATCCTTCAAGAAAGAAAATGCTGCACTTACAGGAGCTGTCAGATTACAGTCTTTCCTCAAGGCAGAGTCAGTGACTAGAATAAATATATGGTGATATGAAAACTTCCGTGCTTCCCACATCCTAAAGTACAGTATACACTACAATTGTCAGGAAGTGGATGGTAAGTAAATACAGAAATAACAGCTCTGTATCTGTGTACAGTTGGATTCAGTGAAAAAAAAAGAAAACTTTTAATGTACTTCTTGACAGTGATTCTGTCACTCATATTGTGGCTGAGAACAACTCTTACCTGGAGGTGCTGGACTGGCTGAAAGGACAGGCTGTGGGTGACAGCTCTAAGTTTGAACTACTGGACATCTCCTGGTTTACAGCCTGCATGGAGGCAGGAAGACCAGTTGATTCAGAAATGAAGTACCGTCTCATGGTAAGACAGGTAAGACATCCTGCAGTGTGAATACACTGATATCCAAAATGAATGGCTGGGATTTTATTTATTTTTTAACCTAATATATATATATATATATATAATTGTGTTGTGTTATTATTTAAAATTTTTTTTTCTATGAAATTTATATGAGTAATTCACACAGATTCAATAGAGTAGAAACATCTTCCATGCCTTCTTTATCAGTGTCTGGTAATGCTGAGTTACTGTGTCATCACAGAGTACAAACTGGTCAATACAGAATCGCAGAATGGTTTGGGCTAGAAGGGACCTTAGAGATCGTCCAGCTTCCACTCCCCTGCCATGGGCAGGGACACCTTGCACTACATCAGGTTGCTCAAAGTCCCATTCAATCTGGCCTTGAGCACTTTCAGGGATGGGGCAGCCACAGCTTCTCTGGACAACCTGTTCTAGTGCCTCAACACCCTCACTGAAAAGAATTTCTGTTGTATATCAGATTCAAATTTCCCTTCTGAGGGTGTAAAGCCATTACACCCTGTCTAGTGACTGTGCCCTTGTAACAAGTTCTTTCTTCAGCTCTCTAGTAGCCCCTTAAATTACTGGAAGGCTGCTCTTAGATCTTCCTGGAGCCTTAAGGGGCTGAAGAGCCCTGGCTCCTCTGCAATATCCATCAATGAGGCACTTGTTACTGTTCTGGTACTTGTGCTGTTTGCTCAAATACATCAATAACATGGTAAATATCCCAGGGAGAGCAATGCTGTTGATGGCATACTTGGCTTCCTCAAAACAATGCAAAAATATTAGAACTTTTGCTGTTGCAGGGTGATCAGGTAACAGCTGGGTCCTTGAAGGACCTGTGAAAAGAAGACTGATGTAGTCTGTGGACATGTGTTTACAGACTTGGCACCATCAAGTAAAATTGTGCTAAGAGAAAGAAAAGTTCTATTATATTTTTTTTATCTCTAAATGGAAGCTGTAAGTCAGAGGATGTTGAAAATGGCAGGCTGATGATTTGATGCATGGTGTTTGACCTTGAAGCAATGGATGATGATGTTTTCCTCTGATCTATATCTGACAAGTTACCTGCTAATTTCTCACATTGGAGCATGTGAGGAGCACTGGTACTCAGTACCTCGGCACAGACTGTGAGTGATGGGGGTTTGGTGGGGATGCCAGGGTGCTGTGCCCAGCACTGAGCCATGAAATAGGCCCAGCACTGCAGCTGGATGAAGCTGTCCCCTCGTTCTGCACCCGCCCGAGCCTTGCGGTGGTGGGTTTCATGTGCACCCGCAAAGAAATTTATTCATACGTCAAGAGAACTACAAGTCTGATCTAAAGCTCTCTTAAATAACGTGAGGGATTCCTGCTGATTCCTGAGGGTCTGGATTAGGCTCTCTCTCCACACTGGGACCAGAGGAGGATGTGCAGCATGTGCCCTCCTCTGAGGCACAGAATGCCTGAATATTTAACAGCAGCATTGCGCTGTTTGCTGCTTCATCATTTTGGTATTTAGATTATGAAGGATGATTCATGAATACCATCTTTTCCCAGGGAAAACTGTAGCTCCTGCTTATTTTTTTTCCAGTCATATTGCATTTTCGTTGCCAGAAAAAGATTTCCCAGCTTTTTGCATACTAGAATTACTGTTTAATAACAGTTTGGGTTGGGGGGGAGGGGGAAGTGAATACACCAGATGGAGCTGTCGCTCTCAGGCTCAGCATGATTCCATGACAGAATGTGTGTTTATATTTGAAATCCTTCCAAGGATATATTTTTGCAAAAAATTTATAACATTTTTCAGTGAATCTGCTGGAGGGAGAATAGACGAAAGAAATTAACACAAAAAGAAAAAATATAAAAGGAAGCCTTGTAACTACTGCTTTATTTTATCTTACAGGCCATAAAAATATAAATACAGGGAATGCAAAGAAGTTCTCTAAACAAGTAATGCATCAAAACATGAACAAAATCCTGTGAACCTTCCTGAGAGTTTCACATCAACATTAAAAGTAAAACAAATTACCTTTTATGTACATTCTTAATTTTGGCAATATGAGCAGACCTATAGATTCAGATAGATCAGAAAATGTGTTTTCATAAATTTTTTTCCTTTTCAAGGATAGAAACACCTTTTTTTTTCCTCCAAAATTCCTCCAAATTTGTTTGAAGTCAATAAGAAGGTTTTTTAAGTCAATGAAACTGCCTTAGTTTTATGTAAAACTCCTTTTGGAATATTGGTATAGCATAAACTTCTGAAAAAGGTATCAGCACTGTCAGGAGATCATAATTATACTCTGAGACTGGCTTTGCAAGTAAAAGCTTATATTTTTATTGAAACATAAAGATTTCATGCTAATAAATGTAGAGTACAATAAGCAAGCCAGTGACAACTATACTGGTATTTTTAAAGCTTATAAAACAAATCTTAATTATGTAGTTGCTCTGAAGTAATAAACATTTTGTAAAGCAAACAAGGAGAAAAGAAGAATTCTAGGAGTGTAGCAAATTTTAAGATAATTTTATTGTTGCAGTGTCACCATGCTAATTCTTTTTTCTGCCTTGAGAAATGAGGAAAGATTGAAGTAAAGGTTAATTTTCTTTTTAAGTACTAGACCGAACTCATACATAATGTAATTTAATTGGAATTTCACTGAAGACAAATTTGGTTCGTTATGTCAGCCTTGTAAAATGTGAAATGAAAGTGAATTAACAAACCTTGAATTCAAGCTAGATCATTAAGGTTTTGAAGTAAAAGGGATGGATTGCAGTGGGGGAATGTTTTGGGTGAAATCTTGTCCCCATGTAGTTTTGTGGTCAAATGCCCATTAATATCAATAGCAGTAAGATTTCATCCAAATAGTAGCCTATTTGGAAGGTTATTACTCATTCTCTCATTCAGGACATTTGTTTTACTGCATTAGTAAAAAGAAATGCCCTTCTTAATGCAAAACAGGGGGAATAAAGTCAGAGTTACAGACCATTAGCTAACATCCTAATTACAATTGTCATTAAAGTACATCTTTCTGTGGTAGTGACTGATCTAAGAGATGCTCTGATGTCAGTGATTTATAGAGGATAAAAGGTTGGTTGACCAGATTTAAGATGGACAGAATTATTATTGATTTGTTCAGTCACGGTTGACTTCTAGGGTTAGTAGCCATCATTTAGTTTAATAAGCTTTGGAAATATGGTAGCCAAGTATCTGCTTTGAAAGGGAAGCAAAATATTTCTGTGGCAAAGGTCAGCCCTTGTGCAGAGACACCTTTCCTAGCACAAGCAGATCGGTATCCTTGACCATAGCAGGACATGGACATGAATAGGTACACAAGGGCATCCCCGCACGGCAGAAAGTACTCATGCTTCCTGGGATATGGAGGAGAAAGAGACGGAGGGGAGGCTTTCAGAGGGATAAAAAGAAAGGAAGAGATCCATAAGGGTTGCTGCACACTCAGCAGCCTTAAGAACTGTGCTGTGACTGCATCTCTTCTGCCTTTTCCTCAGTCAGAACCCAGAAGTTGTTAGCTAATTAGGTTTTTTTTGTTTGGTTGGTTTTGTTTGTTTGTTTTTTCCTAGAAAAGAGATTTATTTATTTGAAGAAAGGATTTTTCTCCACATTAGAAAAAGAAAGTATCATCTTTTGATCCTTTGTCTTATCATGTGCCAGGAAACATATTTAACATTTTCTGGAGCATCTCACTCTGTTTCATTGTGAAAGAGAGGCTGTAAGTAATGGAAGAAATCCTTCATACTGACAGTCTGAGTTTCTCAGGAAATAAAAATGAAACGTATAAACTGTCAGCCTTCTCTTCATAAAATGCTGGATATCAGAGGACTTTATTATTTGGTCAGTGCTGCCTGGGCTTTACAGAGCTGCTGGCTGCTTGTCTGTGAGCACTTCATTCACTGCTGCTTCATTTTGTCCCTGTTATTTCCCTATGTCGTTACACTTCTTGGTGTGTAAAAAATAATTGACAAAGAGCAAAGTCATCCCCCACAATATTAATTCTGCAACCAAGTCTGTCTGCTTTACAAATTGATGCTAGTGGTATAGGCTGTTTCTCCTGCTTATGCCATGTGGAAAATGTCACTGTGAAAGAGTACAAGTGACATTCACTGCAGCTGATGTGAGGTAGGAACTCTGACTAGCTCTAGTGATTAGGTAGCCTACACATGTGGATATTTTTCAGTAGTTGCCCCTGTGCAGTGTACTGCAAATTCATTTTAATGTAGAGTTATCTAAAAAAAGAGGAATTTTTAATGCTTATATTTTTCCATATTTCTTTCTATCTTTAGTTGTTTGTTTCCATTACTAGAAATTATTTTTGGTCTAATGAGTTTCCAGGATTCCTTGTTCTACACTGTAATTGCTATTGATGGAAGTTTAGGTTTGTCCTGTAATCTGTACAATTTTTTCCCCATCCAGTTTTCCCACCAAATATCAGTTTGAGCAGTATCAATTCAGCTCATGTTCTGCTGCTGATAGGTCATTTCTACAGTTCACATGTAGGCATTATAACATTCCCTGCAAATCAGACTGTATTAATTATTGTTTGTCAGATGTTTTTCCTGTTAATTTCTATCCAATTTTTTTTCTGTTCTTATATATAATCAAGGCCAGTTAACTAAATGCATAACTTTTACTGATTAAGGAAAATGCTCAAATATCTCTACTAAGGCAGGAATAGGATGTTTATGTCTTGTCTATCACACTCTTAAATGCGTAGATTTTCTGCATTAGTTTTGCCCTCCTCCACAGTACCAGCTAAGTCTGCATGTAGGGCGCTTGTTCTTTGTGTGTCTGTGTCCTAGAGTAGGTAACAGCTTATTATATATTCTATTCACTAACATTCTGTTTGTTCACAGTCTTTGCAGCTGGCACTATCATTTCAAGCAATATATTAGCACTAATCAATCATAGTTTATATCATTTAAAATCAATTTTAAAATATAATTCAGGAATGTGTGCAAGAGAGGATGAGTAGTGTTGCTGTCCTGACTGAAACCCATTTTGGTTATTCCCAAGGCTGGTCTTATGCACAAAGTTGCTTTCTTCCTTTCAGAGTCTGCTATGAGAACCACCATATAATTCACTGCTCCTTCAGTAGTGCAAGCAAATACCTTTTGTGTGTATGTGAATACTGTTATTTAACTACTTTGTATCAAATACAAAGGCAACTTAGAATGAAATTATAATTGTGGGTGTGGTTATGAAGATACACACCTGCTTATAGGTTTGCTAGCCTTTGTGCGATTGGATACAGGGGAAAAAGGGGTCATCATTCCATTATTGGTGTGAAAATTCATTTATGTATTTTTATGGCATTTTAAATTGTAATTGTTGAACCCTTTCCCTGTGGCTTTTGGATAGTGCAATGGAATAGGTTTTTGCCAAAACTTTTCAAGCAAAAGGATCAAGACCAAAAAATACAGGGAACTGTTGAAGGTACTTCATGTTCCTGAAGTATTTCAGATTTGGCACATTAAAGTGAAAGAATTGAAGGACTGGATATATAAAGCAGCAGAAAAACCAGTGTGAGATTGCCTTTTCCTAGGTGCTTCCTAGTCAGGACATTCACATGTTGAGGACTTGTGCTCAGGACTCCCTTTTGCCAGTGGGGATGTGACTCTGCATCCTGCCTTTCAGGAGAATTCCCATCTTTCAGGGGTGGGTTTCTCACAGACCTGTATGACCTTGGTCTATTTTGCATGGAGCAAAATTAGGTGAAAAGTGAATGAGCATGGAGGCAGCCTGGAGTTTGGGAAATGCCCATTCAAGTCTTGGCATTTGGCTCCTTTTCCTTTCTTTGGTGAATGTGTAAAAATGATGTCTGGATTGGATCAGCATCTGTGGGAATTGGCTAAGGGAGCAACCACATCACCAGTTGGCTGTTGGGTGAATGAAGGATGGTGATTACTCTTCTGTAGCTGTTTATAAATGTTTCCTGCACTCTAAAATGACCAAAATTAAACGTTTAGCTGAATGAATTAAATCCAAAAGAAAAAGTTTTCTATCATTTTACCTGCAAAAGGGGAGAAAAAAATTTTGTATGAATTGGAAATCGAGTTTCCTCCACTACTAAATTTAGCTACAGACTGAAAAAGTCAATTGAACGTTTCCCTTTGGTCTAATATCCTTAATCTTGTATTGAATAATCTAGTGTTTTCTGTGAAAACTCTGTGTTTTAGAGTTTATCTGCTCTTAAAGTTTTGTAGTTTTTCAAAGTTACTGCAGTAGTGAGAGTAGTAGAGACACACATAATTTAGAAAGACCTGTTTTGTTTGTTTGTTTTTTTTTTTTTTAATGGCAGTGCCATTGAAAACTCCCTGTAAGAACTTACTGCAGAAAATCAAAAATCCCAGTAATCACCAGATAAACTGTACTGTCAGTTCAGCCCATGTGAAATCACCTGTTTTTCATACCAGGATGGCAGGAGCATTATTATTTTCTTGCCTGCTCTTCAAAGGTTTGTATTTTGGGCTCATGAAATGTACTTTTTTTTTTGTATTTTTAAGCTATTTGCTGTGTGTGTCACTAACTCTTCTTTTTTTTTACCCTTGTTAGGAGCAATCCCAGTCTCCTCCTCTGAATACACCTGAATTGGAAATGCCAGCATTTATTGCAACAAAAGTATCTCAGTATTCATGCCAGAGGAAGACAACTTTAAATAACTACAACAAGAAATTCACGGTAATATTTATTCTATTTATAAAATAAAAACTAGTATAATTAGAGTAATTACTGTAATACTTGCCTCAGTGTTGCTCTGTCACCCTCAGCAAATTCAAGAGTAAACAGGCAGCATAATAACAATTAAAAAAGTTATAAATCTGCCATACTTAAATTAAAATTGAGTGCAAGCTTAATTGCATCCTCTAAGTATTGCTGAAAGCTTAACACAGTGGATCTTTAAATACATTTATAGCTTGTAAATACATGAATTTTTAAAACTAATGATAGAATAACATTCCAAAAAAAGTCTTTCAGCCTTTCATCACAGTCTTATTTGACAAGCTGGAAGTATGATAAAGTTTGGTTTAGGTGAGTCCAAGGTTCTTCATGGTTCCTGTGCTGCCTTTTGGTTTGCCCAAGTTCAGTTCTTCAAAGTATGGTACTAAACTTCAGATTTTCACAACTGGGCAATTATGAAAACAGATTGCATGTTAATTACTTTAACATCACAAAACCCCCTTTGAATTGTCTCGTTAAACAGAAATCTTGGAGACTATCATATATCCTATTTAATGCCCATAAAATTTCACATTTCAGAGGGTATGAAGGGTCTGAGTCCTCTTGTCTAAATCCTCTGGAGTTCTTGTGCTTAATGGCTCCTTATGGCTCTAAATACTCAGCGACCACTGTTCAAAAGGAAACATTTCTCAGAGACTGTAACATAGTGCAGCATTAATGTATCTGGCATAGTTACATGCATATGTTTCAACTATAACATCAAACACTTCCTCATTTTTCTAAAGCTTTATTATGTATTTTGTTATTATTTATAATTTTTATGATTCTACTTTGTGTGTTCCTGTAAATACACAAAAAGATTTCAAGAAAATATTATTTGTATGATTCATATAAAAAGAATAGCAAAAGATACCAGTTATTTGTGAATATAAATCCTTTACAAGGTAAATACTAAAACCTCTGGGTATTCAAAACTAAAGATAAACCTACAAGGAACTCAAAAGCATCTTGCTCTGGGAATGCACAGTTAAAAATTAAACATCCTAAAATTTGGCTTGTAGTTATGTTTCGAAATAATCAGCAATTATATCAAATATGTGTTACTATTTATGGTAATCAAGGAGGTTAAACTGTTTGCTTATTTACAAAAAGTCCCTCTTTGAGCAACGTGATGGGAATTGAATTTTGACCCTGTTTTGAGCCTGAGGTTGGACTAGAGACCTCCTGAGGTCCCTTCCAACCCCAACATTACCAATATTCCCAAAACTGCTGCTTTTGAAATGGCTGCATTTCCCTACCTCCTCCTAGAAAAACAAGGCTGTGATTCTAACCATTTAACCTCTTGAAAGCAGCAGTTCTTTTTCACACTTTATAAATATCAAATACAAGCTGCTGTAGGGGAAAATGTCAGACCAAACATAGTATGACTGAAACATTATGTAAAATATCAAATTTCTTGGAGAAATAGGAAGTAAGTGTCTTAGTTCTACACTTCCTGAAAACAGTAGAATGTGGGACCTGGCTCTTTGAGTTTTCTGTATTACAACTTTTGGTCAGACATTCAAAGGTAAAAAATTAAAAGGAATGTAATGGATAATGGCAAAGTAAAATGGTTGCTCCCAGAAGGCACAAAGTTGTTCATTTAATTGTCATTAGCATTTAGACCACATTCTTTGAGTGGTTGCTGTTATACCTGTGTTTCACAGAGTCAGTCCTAAATTACTTCCAGGTTTATCAATGCAGCAGTCTTAATGTCAAAGTACAGCTTATATTTGGTACGTGAATATAGCTGAACACATTAGAAGTGGGGCAGTTTGATGATGGGAGTACTGAGATTCCCTTCTGTTACCCTATATATCAAACATTTCTGGGTAGACCCTGGCTTTTGTGGTGACAAAGGTGCCAGTTTTTAATCTTCAACATATTTTGAGAGCAAAAATTTCTCAGAGTTCATGCTGTGTTTTGTTTCCAGAGGTGGAACTGGGCAAGTTTATATTTCATGAGTCTGTCTAGAATCAGCATCTTGACAGTTGTAATGGAGCTCCTCAGGGCTGTTGCCCTTATTCCTCACAGCCAAAGCTGGCAATGACAGCTGAAGGGCTGGGTGTTTGTGGGCTGCCAGAACTGGCCCATGCCTTGGAGAACTGCCAGTTAGTCTGCCTAATGCCACAGGAGTCTGATTTTTAGATTTGCTGTTGTTTTGTTGGACTTGTATTAATCCTGTAATTCATGTTCTCAAATAAAAGCATTCCAACAGATTTCTCAGTGCAAACACTTAGCAAATGCACTGAAGCATTGGTGTAATTCACTTGTGCATGCTGTGGGCAGCCAACCATTAAATGACAGATTTTCCTTGGGTCAATACCATACATCCTGAAAATTGGGTCCAAACCATCTTGAGTTAGGTGTTGATGGTAGCATTTTGTTATAATAATCTTATTCTGTGGGTCAGGCTTGTTCCTTTTTCTTGCAGATATTCTGGTTTTTTTGATTAGCTTGTCTTCTGATTGTGCCCATAACAGGGGTACAAACCTATTATTTGCTAATGCATTCTTCAATGAATTCTTGGATTCTTCCTTTTACTGGACTTTACCCTGATATGTTGTATCCAGTTCCCCTTTCAAATAAGTAGGAATTGTGTTTGAGAAAGTTTAGTAATTACATTGGAACAGTCACTAATAGGCAGCAAGGTGGGTGCAGCAGCATTTATATGTCCTGGTTTCTTGGGAGAGGCACTTTAGGGGACTTGATTTCTGAAGAAACTGATAATTAGTGATCCTTTTTTAATCTTGAGTCCTGTTCTGCATGTATTTCATCATGAAAGAGTACTTATTGAAAAAAAGTAGCAGAGATATTTGATTACAGCTCATGAGGAAAAAGTGGTGGTTTAATATACTAGGTGCAATTTCTATATTCAAATGTCTCATGTTTCCTGTCTGTTGTAATAACCAGAAAATAACTTGCAGAAAGTTACAACAAACAGTTTTACACCTGGAAGAAGCTACAGAAGGGTTGACATAAATTGCAGATGTTAAGGTTTTGTTATTGCATTCAGGATGGGGCAAGTCCCAGTCAAATAATTTATGAGCTCTTGTGTAGTGAGACTTGTGGTGTGAAGAATACACTAAGAATGTCAGATGCCAAGGAGTAGACACTGGAACCATGATTCATTTGATGGGGTAGGGATGCAACTGCTTCAGACTGGGTCTCTGTGCAGTCTTTGGGTCCCAGTGTCCTCTGGCCTCGAGGCAGGCAGGCCGGGGACCCCTGCCATGGGCTTTGCTGACCTGGCTGCTCCAGGGATGGCCCTGAATGCATCACCCTACTTACAGGTGAGCTGTGGCTGCTCAGATGGGCAAAGCTGCAAAACAAAAGAGCAGATCCTTTGAGTAGAGTCTGTACCTTAGCAAGTTTCCTTTATGTTTGTCTTAAATATTAAAGTTATTATGGAATATAATATTCCAATATTGTTCTCTGGCTTATTTGTAGCTATCTTCCCTCTCCCACTGAAAATATACCCTTGGAGGCTGCATTATGTTTTCTTGTGCTAAAATAAAAGGAGTCATTCTGCTGTGCCCAGGAGGGGTTGTTGGATTTGAATACTAATATCAGACTGCAATAAAATTCAGGAAGACTTTCTTCTGTGAGGAAAAAACAATTTAATTCTTACAGAGGAAACTAATTAAGTCAGAGGCAAATGGTTCTGTGATTCTGAGGCTTATTGCTAATGCTACTAGATGTTACTCTGCTTTGCCTGTTACTCATGGTAATGAGAATGTGGATGTTTAGCATGGGAAAGATGCCTGGTTTCCTTTCCACTATGTTAGAGAAAAATAAAACAAATATTTCTTTCTTCTTTTGCATCTACCGAAGAATGTATCAGTTTGAGGAATGGCTCAAGCAGTTATTATTATTATTTCATTTTAAAACATACCTCAGAAGATCCTCAATTTTAGTTTTATTATGAGCTTGGGAGC
Source organism: Pyrgilauda ruficollis (assembly GCF_017590135.1). NCBI lineage: Eukaryota > Metazoa > Chordata > Aves > Passeriformes > Passeridae > Pyrgilauda > Pyrgilauda ruficollis. Next base: position 14,949,267 of record NW_024513654.1, on the reverse strand, counting down.
TATGTAGTAGAAAACTACTAACTGAATGGATACTCTTAATAACATGTAGCGTCCCACTGACACAGCTTGCTTCAGTAAAAATTCTGCAGACTGCACCTCTGAATTATGATGTGAATGTGTGCAAAGTGTATACCTATTCAAAATTAATTGATTGTTTGGTCTAAAGAGTAAATATGTATTCAGATTTTTAATATAAATGGGAAAGTGCTTCATATAATACAGAGTACAAATACTTTGCTACTTTTCAGCAGTTTAAATTTGTGTGATACATCAATCTATGTTACTTTCTTTGACCATATTAATGTATGTAATATATATGTATTTTATATTTCTTATTACACAGTGCATCTATGTAGGTCATTGTTTTTATGTGATTAACACTAACTGCATTTCTGTGCTGTGTCAGCAGGCCTTTTTTCACATTTGTATTGTTTTCTTTTACATAATGTGGAATGATATGAAAACTTCTCATGAATTCCTCTCTGTTTCAAGAAATGAACTTGTAATTGTTTGTTAATATGAGGAGCAACTGGAACTAATATGTTTATTTCTTGTAATGGTGTTTATGTAGGGACCCTGAGATCATGCACATCAGCTCTTTTGTTTTTCTAGCTGATGTAAAATAACATGATAAAATCTTAGGATCTGGGAAAGTGTTGGTATTTCAGTCCAGATACAAAACCAAAAAAGTCAGGCTGAACAAAAAGAGGTAATTTCGTTTATTTGGAAGTCACTTTAGTCAATATTGCAGGTTGGCCTAAATTGCTTAATTCTTCTTGAAATAAGCACCTGGAAGTATTTATTTGTTCTCTCAGCCTATAAAAAGGTTATTCACATGCCAGATATCTCCTCCTACCAAAATACAAAATTGAGATTTACAGTGGTGGAAGAGAGAGGAAAATTATTTGAATGAAAGCTGCATTCTAATACTTTGATTGATTTTGAATGGTCATTAAACACTGATGATGCTGATGTGATGAGAAGTAGGACCTGTTCTTTGGATTTGCAACCTACTAAATAAACACGTACAAAAGAGTGATTGAGAGGGAAAGCAGCTTAACTCAAATTGCTGTTCTGAGTATAACAGGTTCTCAAACACATACCATGTCAGATTTTTGAGTTTTTTTAGTCACAGTGTGCTATTTAGCTCTGGCAGATTGAATTTACTTGTATAACTGCGTGTTAATATTGTTTTAATTTGTGCTGCAGTAGTGTTTGCAGACTCAAGTAAGATAGGGGCCTTTTTTATGAGAGATGCTGTACAATCACATTGTGAAAGCATTCAAGCCCTGGAGTGTTCACAGTCCTAATAGAGAGTAAATGGAAGAGAAACAACGGTAGTGAGGTGTGAAGCAGCTTTCCAAGGTCTGGCAGCAAAGCTGTGAGTGTAGGCATGGCTGTAAGACAAGTGCCCTCTCCATGAAGCTGTAAGAAATACTTTACAAAACAGATTAGATTTAAAAATGGGGTTGTCGTATAATATTTATGATTTCTGTTCTAGCAGAGTCTTAAATTGAGTTTATTAGAGACTGTTTTGCAAGTAGCAATGGACCAGCTCTGACATTGTTGTTGAGAATAGTTTAAAATAGCACACGGGACCATTAATTTGTTTTGCTTTTTTGCATGACATGTAATCTGATAATCAGGCTGAATGTTATTGGGTCAGCTGTTCAGCAGACAGAAAGTAGCGTGGTCTTACTGGTTATTATTTTTTTCTGAGAATCATTCTTATATATTAGTTGAGAATCTTGCACTTTTTGTTGGCTTCACGTGAGTGATTTTTAGCATTTATAGTATTTTAGTCTGCATTTTTTGCACATGTAAGATGATTACTGGTAACTTGATGATATTAATGATATTTTATCTTATTAGTTCTTAAATACTAGATATTAAATGAGAGTCAGAATTCCTCTCTACATCTGTCACCTTTCTTATTTTTAACACAATCCAGCAAAATCTTAGTGGGTCTTGGATCTGATCCATTGGAATCTGGAAGTGCATTTAAACCCCACATTTTTGCATTGTCCAAGTCTCACCAATAAACATTCCACAATTTCAGAGACAGAAGTAAAATTTTCAATAAGTGGAGAACTGAAATGTACCCCAGCTCTGTTGCGTATTTAATTAGAGCAGACCATGCAGAGTACTCTGAAGATAATGAAATTCTCATGTGCTGGAAATCTCTGGAAATATAGTTTCTTTTTAAGCTGGTACTTTTTAAACAGGTAATCTGAATATTAATCTGATTGATAAAGTGAAGGTGACGTGCTTCATGTAAGACATATAGTAGTTTAGAATAAATGGTCAATAACTTTCCTTTTTATGTCACCATAAGCTGACTTCACCAGAGATCTATTAGATGGTAAGTTTTTATTAAATAATATTAGATTTTTCTTCTCTCCTCTAGAATATTACTCAATATGAACTATACTGTTTAATAAACAGCAAGTCCAGTTGCTGTCTTTTTAAATAATGTTTTATTAAAAAGAATGTTAAAAGTAGCTTTATGTTAAAAGACATCTGTAATTAGTTGCAGCATTTGCAGGCAATGCAGTTTTTTTGCACAGAGAATAATGAATATTCAATATTCTTTAATTGTTTATTTTCAACAGCTTAATGAGCTTCACAAAGGCAGGAAAACACTGAAAAAATGTAAACTAGAATCATAAAAATGCTTTGATTATATTTTCTCACTGACTATCAACAGCCTCTCGGTAAAATGTTCCCTGTGATTGTATTTTTCAGTAGTGATGGTGACACAGCTTTTCTGAGAGCTGCCCTCCTGGCAGTGGGAGGGGACTGACACCTCTCTGCAGCAGGGCTGGTGCTGGGACATGCAGACACAATTATCACAAGGGCTGATTATTCTGTGTAGAACACTTCACATGTGCATGTGAGAAGCTGCCTTTTGGGAGTGAGAAAAAACATCCCAGGACTTTTTGAGCACTCTAATCAAGAAGATGGCTTTGCCAGTCTCGGCCATTATTAACACATGTTGCTGAGCAGCTGCTTTTGGGAACCACTTTTCTGGCTGTATTTATCAGTATAGACTATTTAAACAAGAATGTATCAATTATATCTTTTTAGCTCTGCCCCTGATTAATGCTTTTAGTATTAACAGGAAATTTTTTGGCAAACACTGCTTTCTTGAGTACTTGTGTGTACAAGTTATAAAGAAAGAAGAAGAAATCAAAAGTAATCTTAATTTCGTGAGTTAAACTGTTAATCTCACTTGAAGCAACAATTGGCATATTCTATTCCAAAGTAAGAAAGAATCTTTGAAGCTGAAAATGAATAAAAAATATAAGAACTAGGCAGGGAATCCAGAAAATCTCACAACAGAGGAAACATCTGAGTTCTGTTATTGCACTTGTAAAATGTATTTCCCTATTTGCTTTGCAGTATTGTCTGTGCTGTGTCTTTTCTTCCATATACAAACTGGGATGAATCCATGTTGCTCGTGACCTCAAACTGGTAGTTTCACCTATTTCTGCAATGAAACTCTAATGTGCCTGTCTTACCAAAAGTTGTGTAATTACTTACAATGTAATCTGTCAACTAAATAAACATCTTAAATGTGGAAAAAAAAGGACAGTTGAATAAATCCAACAATTAGCTACTGCAAGAGATTTAGAGACAGATGTTAGGAAGCTAAGGCTTGTACATTATTTTTCTAATAGATTGTTATTTGGGGGTTTTGTTTGGTTTTTGGGTTTTTTTTTTTTTTTTTTTGTCCCTCAAAGTAGCATTCTCTTTCCTCTCTTTGATTCCTTATACCCAAGGGCTAATTGAATGTAAATGATAATTTAAACCTCCAGATCAGGCATGTTGCAACATTCCGTAAGCTCTTTCATGGAATGTTATGAAAATGGAATTTCACAACCCTTACTAATGAGGGTAGCTGATAAATAAATATGCAGCTAAGGGAAGGATTCTTGGAGTGAGACAAGCAACAGGTGGCTGATTCTTAGAGAGACCAAGGAGTGAAGTTATATGGGTGCTATAGGACAAAACAAATTGTAGCAAGCCCTATTTTGATGCACTTTAACATATTAGTGCAGAAAAAAAAAAAAGGGGATCTCCTATTTTTGTTTTGTTAAAAGGAATGTTTTGCAAATCGTAGGGTAAGCAAACACAATGTTTTCTTGAAGATTTAAAGTGAAACCTTCATTTTGTTTCAATTAGACTGTAATGTTTATTATATAAACAACTCACCATGTCAGATGGTCTAGTTTTATAGAATTGACTCAACAATGAAATATAATACATAAATAATCTACATTCATTGTGAAAGGTATGTTTAATTTTAAGAAATTGTTCTATTTTAGTGATCTAAATGATGGTAGCTCAAGTAATACCTTGTTGTTTAAATGAAGCTGTATTCATTCAATGTAGGGTGATAGATGTTGTTTTCTATTCCATAGATATAATAAAGAGCTGACTTTACTGGATTTGTTGTCATGTCAGTGGGCTTGGGAGAGATCCACCTGGAGATATTATGCATGTAGAATTTAGGGGGTACAAGGCCTGCTGGTTTTTACTGGCCTTTATCTTCCAATATAAAACACACAAAGGAAAATGTAAAATTATTTTTCTTTAAACTATATATATGAACTGTATATTCATTACAAGTGAAATTAATTTTGAAGCTAAACATGAACAGTGAGTGGAGGAAAAGGACACAATCTTTTTCCTTCCTACTCTCCACGGCAGTCATTGCTCTGGTAAGCCATTTGTTGTCTCTTGATTTTACTCACATCTATTCCAGACACATTTCTGAGCAGGCACTTGGCCTACAGCTCTGGGAAGTGGTAATTGCAGGCAGATGCACACTGACAGCCATTTCTCTGGCTTCTAGGTAAATATTCAGAACAGCAGAACTTTCTTCTAGCAGTAGTCCACTCTTAAGCATTTCTGAAGAAATCACTTAATTTTGTATTCTTGAAATTTTTTGAGGTTTGTGAAAGATTTCACTCAGGACTTGTTTTTCCAGCTGCTAATCAAATGAAAACCTTCATAAGTTCTTAGGTTATTCACAAAATTATTTTGCAGCATTGGTTCTCTCTCAAAAGCTGATGCTCTACAGTGGCAAACAGCAACAAAATTCCTCTACACCACTGTATGGTGTGTTCCCTGCATTTAATTTCTAAAATTCTCTGCTATTAATATAAATAATTTGTAATATATTCTGGGAGAGAAACAGACCTCATATGGATGGTTTAGGAAAAAAAAACAACTATACAGACTTTCCTCAGGTGTTTTTGGGTGCAATGTTAAATAAACTAAACCATAGATGGCTAAAGAGCCATAAAGAAAATGTGTTTGTATTTGCAAGGTTATACATCTGAAAAATGAAGAAAAGGAAAATTTGTTCCCTAAATTACCAAGTGGAAGCATGGCTACACATTCAAAAAGACGAAGGTGGTTTCCAGTATTGCCAGAGATTCCTATTTGGTTGTATCTGAAAATGCAGATGTTACATGCTGATCTGCTGAATTACTTATTGTTGGGCATAATTCTAAAAATTAAGGCTCTATTTGACGCTGAATGATAAGATCCACATGGAATACAGAAGGCAAATCTCACAAAATGTTTTTAAGCTTGGCTCTAAAATACCATTTTCATGGTACCTGGTAAACTTCCAAGTTGCTAGAAAATTAGTCTGCCTTTTTTTTTTTTTTTTTTTTTTTTAGTAAACTCTGTCTTTTCACTGTAGTGTGAAGAAGTAATTCTTGAATTAGCATACAAAGTAACCTTTCTAAGGAGCATACTGAATATTTTAAGCTTTTTATTAAACTTTAAATTTTTTTTTTCTTTACCTTCCCCTGTCCCAGGATGCCTTTGAGGTAATGGCTGAAAATTATGAGTTCAAAGAAAATGAAATATTCTGCCTGGAATTTTTAAGGGCAGCTTCTTTGCTGAAATCTCTGCCATTTTCAGTAACCAGAATGAAAGATATACAAGGGTTGCCCTGCGTGGGAGATCAAGTCAGAGATATCATTGAGGTAATGTACTTCTGAATTATCTGCCAATTGATTCTTTTACAGATCAGCATTTACAGGTCACGGGGCACTGGTACATCTATGTGTGTGTACAAACCTTATGCATTTCCTGTAAAAGCAATGTGTTATTTATGCTCCTAACACAGAAACAAAAAATGAAATGATTTTTGGAAATCTTTTGTTGTAACACAAGACTCAGTCATGGAACGCCCACTCTTAGGAATGAGGGTAACAAGTGAATAAATACAAGGGAATAAATCAAGCAGTGTCAGCTTTGCATGTAATTTCTAAGGGCTCACTCTGATGGAATGCAACAGGTTCACTGTTAATAGTTTTGTTCATTGACTTTTGCCCTTGGCAACATCACTTTACTCACCTGAATGCTTTATTAGAAATATATTTTTTGTGGAAGTGGTAAATATTTTAGTACTTTAATGTTAAATCTTACCTTGCTATGTTATAGCAAGTTATATATAGTTATAGCAGAGCCTTTTAGCCAGGTGATGGATGAACTCCACATTCTTACTGGAACTTGGAGTATTCCCTGCATTTTCCTTTAGTTCTTAGCCTTTTCAGGACCCACATCTCCGAGTGCTGCCATTGCAGCAGGCAGCTGCTCAGGGGTCATTGCTGAGTGTTGTGCTGTGCTCTGGCTCCTCGTTTCCCCATTCCGCCAGTTAAAATGCAGCCTCTGAAGGGCTTTTAGTACCTTCTGTGTGGGGGCTGGGATTGCAATTTTGATCCCACAAAAAATAGGATGGTTTGTTGGGGTTATATTGGTGGTTTTCTTTGTTAGTTTTGTTTTGAATTTTTATCAGAAAGACTAAAAGTATTGTGCAGTCCAGAAAAAATTTATTTGTTCTTACAATGGTCTTACTTTGAGAGTAGAAAACATAACCAAATAATGGAATCTAATTTTCAGGACAAGTCATTGATAGCTTGTGATAAATAACTGCTTCTGGCTGTGATTTTATGAGTAAATAAGTACTGTGAAATATATTCCATGGTCCCAGTTTCTACTTCATCCTTGAGTAGATTTATGAGTAAGTAAAGACTGTGAAATTTATTCTGTGGTTCCAGTTTCTCCTTCATCCTTCAGTAATTTTCTTTCTTTAAAAGGGTTGCAGAATTTGATCCTAAGGGAATGAAACAATATGCTTGCTAGGGGTTCTCTTTATTGATTAATAAAGATTGATAAAACTTGATTTTAGATTATTTCACTAAATCTTATAATTGTGTAAGATCTTAAAATTGATTTAAATTTTTTTATAAGTAATATTTTTCTTTGTTTAGGAGATTATTGAAGAAGGAGAGAGTTCTAGAGTTAAAGAAGTGTTAAATGATGAGCGATACAAGGCATTTAAGGTAAATCCTTTGAGTTTTGTTGCTGCTGTTTAAAATTTCCTTCCCTTTAGTAGAACTTGGACAAAGCTATCAATTTTATTATAATATTAAGTACAAAGAAAGATAGGTCTTGAATGAAAAGAAAGGGAAATCGAGAAACAGTGACAAGGAATAATGTGAAGTATCTTTCTATTTTTAATTAATGTGATGTATAAATAGTTGCTCTTAAGTAGTGTAAGGCAACTTACTCTTTGCTGTAAGTTGAATGTGATATTGGTTTCATTTCTGCCTCAGCTGTTTATAGTTTTAAAATGACTTCATTGTATTCTGGAATTAAGAAAATACCAGGTGAAGAAGATGATTCAGATTTATTGTAATTCTCTTTTGTGTGAGGCAGGAGGACTGGCGCTGTTTCTTTCCTAAGCACATTGTAGAGTCTTAGTCACACAACTTCATAGTTGCAGGGAATCTAAACCACATAAATGCTGCAGTTCCCATTACTGAAATATTGATTTCTCCATTGGAAACATATAAGATGAAAAAACATTTAAAAAAATTATCTTCATTTTTGATCTCTGTAAATATCCTCTTTTCTTCAGAAAAATTAAAACAGAGTAAAACAAATGGGTTTTTTTAACTCTCCCTGGCATCACTCATTTTTGCTTCAGCTATCCAAAGGCTCTTCCATTTTCTCTGACCTACAGTGCAGGTATGGAAGGATGTTCAGAGACAGCTGTTGGTACCATCTCTAGCAATATTCAAAAAGAGGTGTAAATTCACATGTGTAGCAGGATTCAAGAAGTAGACTTGCTTATTAATGCATGATTGCATTACAGCATGATTGAGGAACATCTATTAAATCTTACACTTCAGGGTTTAAGAAAATCTCTTGGAGATTAGAGTAAAACCTATCAGGAGACAAATTACCTCAAATACGCTTTATGCCTTGTTTCACATGCAAAATTACAACAAACTTAGGTGGCCCTACTTCTTAGTTGAGCATACATCTCAATGTTTTGTCTAAATTAGTTGTAACCAGTTGTTTCCACCAATTTTTTAAATGAGGTTTTAAGAAGAATCTCATATTAGTGAATTCCTAGATTTTACTGTTTAGCATAGTCCTGGTACCTGCTGCTTCACTTATCATGGCTTGAAAGATCACTGCTGGCCCCAGGGCCATGGTTATCAAATGACAATTAAATTATAGTCAATGTTTAAGATGTAGGGACATGAAGTGACAGGGTCAGTTTGCTTTCTTACAGAAGTGGGTGCTGCAGAGAGTGAGTTTGTGTAATTTGTTTCACCATTTTTTTCAGCTGAAAAAAACCAGGTTCCTTGTGCTGCACTGCTGGCAGCATCTCAAGCATCTAAAAACCTACTAAATAACAACGGATCTTAGTACAGAAAGAAAAAAACACAATTTTGTCTTTTCCCCCTAAAAATTTGGGTGCATAGAATCCTTTTTCTTTAGTTCTATGTCTCAGTGTTAATTAAGTCTCCCAGAATCATTTAACACTCAGTAATAGACCCTTTTGAAAATATTTCAGCACTAGCAAAAACATTAAAAGATAGCAATCTAAGTATTTAAAAAATCATATCCTTTTATAAGCACCCATGATTCAGACAAAGAGTGGGTAATTTCATACATTATATACAAAATGTAGGACAATTCCTATTTAATATTATAAATTAATTTGTTTTTTCTCTTTTAAAATCTTAATTATTTCCAAGGAATTAATATCTTCACAAAAACGCAAAATAAAGCTAGCATGCTTGGAATTCAGAGGTTGTAGATTCAATGGAAAAGAACAGTTATTCATGTCTTACCCAGCTACTCATTGAATTCTATAAAAGTACAATGCAAGGTGGAGAGCTACAGTATTGACAAACTGAACATAAAGAATGTGCTTTTAGGCAAGCATGAAAGTTTTCCTTCTTTCATATCAGTGTTCATCTGAGATAGTGATCCAGTGAATAATGCTTACAGCTTCTGCTTTGCATCCTTTCATGTGTAATAAGTTAGTGAACAACATTACTTTGTAATGGATGGAGTATGACCACACAAAAGTTTCTGGTGGACTGGTAAATTTTGGAGGTGTTTTAGGTTTTTTTTTGGTTTTTTTTGCTTGGGGATGTGTGTGTGGGGTTTTGGTTTTTATTTTGGGTGGTTTTATTTTGTTTTGGGTTTTTTGCTTGTTTTTTTGTTTGTGTTTTTTTGGGGGGTTTGTTTGTTTGTTTTCTTTCCTTTTTTTTTTTAATTTTGAGAGCTGGTAATGCATATAGCACAAAGCCATAATGTCAGTCAGATTCTAAAGACAAACTTGTGACATCTCTTGTTCTATCCGGTCAGTGTCAGGCAAACGAGCTACCTAATGTTACTGTTTGATTTCTATTAAGAAATGGGGTAAAAATAAAGAATACTACCCTTATTTCGAACCTTAGTTAAAAATCTACATTTTAGAAAATTACATAAAGGTGCAAGAACTACTGCTGTATTTTTGTTTGGATTTCATATTAATGAGAACTGTCCATGTATAAAACCAGTTCTCCGTTCAATGTAGTTATGCAAAGAAGGGAAGCTGAATCTGTATATTTGTATCACACTATTTGTCTTCAGTGTAGGCTTGACTCTGCCCATTGCTTTCCTTGAGAAACCTTGTTGTTGCCTACTTATTATTAATTCACTGCTCCTTTAGAAAAAAACACTGAAATGTTTTTCTACTGACCTTAGCAATTTACTTCAGTCTTTGGAGTGGGAGTGAAGACATCTGAGAAATGGTACAGAATGGGTTTGCGAACTGTGGAAGAGGTAAAAGCTGACAAGACCCTGAAGCTGTCAAAAATGCAGAAAGCAGGTAAAGTGAGGTGTCATAAAAACTTCTATCTCAGTGCTCTAAGAACTTGATAGCAGAATCACAGGGGAAGGCAAAGCTCATCTGTTCTCTTGCTGCAGTCTTGTGAATACTGAATTATTAGGTGAAGATACGTGGACCAGCTGAGCTCCTAATTAAAAATGGTGTCATCTAAAACATAGTAATATGCATATTTTTAAATTGCTTGCACAGATACCAAATGAAATCTCTTATACACAAAGCTATTAATGGTTCATTATTGCACAGGTTGTGAAAAAATTACAAAATTGGGAAAGCCCACAATTACTTTTCAGAGGAGATCTGTCTCCCTCAAGGCAGCCCTAATTTACTGATAAATCTAGACTTGTAATAAAGTACTTACAAAATTTTTTCTACAATCCTAGCACATCTTAGCTTTAAAATATTAAACATGATCACATGAATAATGTTCCTTCCCCACAGATTTTGTGTGTATGCACTGTTTCCCTAAATAAATGAACTGATTTAAACTAAGAAATTAGTTTCGTTAAGGAAAACATATTTTATAATATGACATTAAAATAATGTAAATTTATTTTTGCACTAAATTTGTCACCTCAGACTCCCTTGGATTAGATTTCTCCTATTCGTGCTCCTTTGTCCCTCTTTCTTTTACATGTCATATTCGAATGTGAAGCAAGCTGCCATACTGGGTTCTTCAACACAGGCTCTGTGATCAGAAATAAGATAGCTGGGCTATTTCACATACTTCTGAGCTCCGTATTTGTGTAGAACACCATTATTTTGGGAAGACTTCCTTTTGAAACAGCACATCCAAAAATGCCATTGATGGGAGCTGGTAGGGAGTCAGAATAATTTATAAATATTCAGGTCTTAAGAAAGTGGAGCAATTATTGTGATTGCTGTGTTGACAAGTTACATGACAAATTATAATGACAAAAATAGACATAAACTCTAAGGACAAAGATGAGGGAAGAGGCTGTCTTTGGCCTGTGATCCCTTGTACCCACATCTGACCTGTGATTTGGGTCTTGAATAATGCTGTGTATATTTTAATGTTTCTGTGGAGTGATCAGCACTTTTCTCTTTTGATTTCCAGGGTTTCTCTACTATGAGGACCTTGTTAGCTGTGTGTCTAAGGCAGAAGCAGATGCAGTGAGCTTGATTGTCAAGAATACTGTGTGTACATTTCTACCAGATGCTTTAGTTACCATAACTGGGGGTTTCAGGAGGTGAGTGAAAAAAAATGAGGTCACTTGGCTGTTTTATGCAGGTGCATAAAAAGAAAGATGTTTATGTCTCGGAAAAAATCAAAGGGGAAGTATCAGAGTTTTTGTGGGAAAGTATCAGAGTTTGTTTTCAGCATTTTTTGTGGGTTTGTTTGTTGGTTTATTTGTTTTTTTCAAACAGGAGAGCAGTTCTATGATAGTCCCATGTTCCTGTTTTTGTTGTTGTAGATGGTTAGTTTTACTGCATCTGAATTCCCAAGGCTGATACTATTGTAAGGCCATGCTTGAAGGAAAGATACAACAGGCTTAAGGCAGTCTTGGTTTAGTTTTTTGAGGGGTGGGGGAATGATTTAACAAGATCTTAGTCATGTGAGTTTGAAATGTGCTGAGGCAGAGTTTGTACTGTTGGAAGTATACTTGGAGTAAACAGTTACTAAAATTACTACAAAGCATTGAATAAATTAAATATATGCTAATATCTGTATAGATTGGATGGTCTCAGAATTCCTTTCCTGGTTGATTTTTATTACAAATAATTTTTGTCTTGCTCTGCAAAACCAACCCCAAAGATGTTGTTCAGAAAAATACATTCTTTCAGCACTTACTTGAGAGCTTTCTTACAGCCACACAACACAGCCCTGAGACAGGGAATGGTCTTCAGGAGTTCTGCTTTCCTTGCTCTACTCTCAGTCCCCCATTATGGACTCCTTGTTCTACATGTTGTGCTCTTAAACCAAAAAAAAGTAGTCAGTGCTGGCTCTTGCTGCTGAATTAAATAGTTTGCAAGACTTTTACTATATTTTAATATAAAAGTATCTTTCAAAGATACTTATTCTCATAGAACTCAAAATATACAATTCTGTGACTCTCATGCATCTAAAATTGATATGAGAGCAAAAGACAGAAGAATATTAATAATTAATGTATCACCTGTGTGTTTTAATATTGTAAGCCTAGATAGGTCAGACTCAATCCAGTACTAAATTAAAACCTTATATAATTCATAATTTCTAGAGTACAGTGATTGTGTTGAATATTTTTATCATCTTTGTCCCTTTTCATGATATTTATAGTTATTCCTTGTATATCCCATATTTATTGTAGGAATGTTAGTAGCCTCCAGCTACATAATTTCAATAAAACTGTGTGGTCAATAAGAAGCATTAGGCTTAAGTAGGAACCCTGACCAGAGGTTTAGAAACAAGGTGAAATTTTATGTTCCAAACCTCAAGTGTCATCATTCTGTGAGTCTTTGTTTAAGAGACGTGGTGTCTCTCAAGAGAGTCTCTGTTTAAGAGACTCTCCCCCCTGATGCAAAACAGTCAGAGACCTTGTGTTATTAGTAACTTGGATGGATGTAACTGATTAACACATCTAGATGGGTCAGAGCCTCACAGGTAATTTACTGAAAAGTCCCAGTTTCTTCTAATGCAATGTATTTGTGAGCTTTGTTGGTGGCATAGTTTGCAAAGTTTGACTCTCACAAATCAAATATAAGCCTTTTGGCTTGCTTATTATTGTGGGGAGATATGATAGTCATTCTCTTTTTTTATTAAGAAGAAGCTTTTGTATCTCTAAATGGGTGTATCAAGATAGAAGAGAAATTATTTAAGTATCTATTGATGCCTGCTAGTGGGTAATTCTGTGTGCTAATTACATGCCTTTAACTGTACAAGAATACATTGAGCTTTAGGTTTCAATATGTCAGTCCTAATGATATTTTACCAGCCCATGGAAAACAAATGCTACAGTGTAGGATTTGCAGATAACTTGATGGATTGAGATGCCTCTTTCAGGCATCTCTATTTTAATTACTGAATTCCAATATGGTTAACTACATCTGTTCTTTTTTACATGTCTCCTGTAATGGAAATGCTCTTCAGCAAGACGTTTGTGTAAGCTCGCAGTTTTCAATTACCAAGTTATTTTTTGTTGCTTTCATCATTATATGATATATATATACTATTTTATTTTAATAAAATAGGCCAGTTGTATCATTTAAACAATTCCCTCATTCTACACCTTGTACACTGCTAACATTAGAGGAAAAATAGCTCACAATTGCTCTGAATGATATACTGATTCCCCAGGATCCAGATTTACCTTGCTTTGTATTCCTGTTTCATAACTTGGAAAAAAATTAACAGTTGATAGTTTTCCTCTAGATTTTTGATTTGAGAATTGAAATTCATGAGTCTCATAAATCTTACTATGCAGGAGAACTGGATGAATCAAAATGAGCTGAACTTCCATAGAGACCTGCAGCTATGGAGATTCAATAGAGATGAAAGTAGAGATGAACATTCTTTTCCCTAAATCTACTACATCCACACAGGGATGGATATATTTGCTGTTACTAGATATTTCCCTTTAAATTCCTGAAATGTCAAGAAATCAGATGATGTAGAAATTCTTTAAATCAAAATTAAGAAGCATAGTATAAAAGTAAACTAATAGGTTTTGTTCTGTTTTATTTTAAATTCCAGCAAACTTGTTAATGGACTTTTCTTTGGTTTGATTAATTTTTCACCTCTAGTCTTTTGTATGGCTTATTTTCCTAGTCTTGTAAAAAATAATAGAATTATGATGGCAACCCTTCATATCTTTCCAATTTGAAATAATTCAGGAGCAGAAATTAATAAATTAATGAAGTCTAGGTAAGTTTATCCCTCGCTTTCCTACAGGAACACTTCTCTAACTGCTGTAAAACATTCCTTGAGTTTCAGTGAGTATAGTTTCAATTGTGATGTTGGGAGAGTTTTTCTTTTTCTGTCAACCTTCTGTCAGCACTTATCTGGGTCATTTTGGAACAGAAATTGCAACACTGTAATGCATGGAAATACAGAAATAGAGCAATTGTAGTTATAAAATAAATCACACCCACATGGTGTGGAATGTATTTCATTTTCTATTCAGGTAAGGTGTCAGGGAGAGTGACTGCAGAGAAGGAAGAATCACAGATGCTGATAGTGCAATAAAAATCATGCCATGGACAACGTTATTAGAAAGCCTGAATTTGCCATGCAAAGTCCGTTTGAATTGGCATAGTAATATTTTCAGTGCTCAGCCTTTCTTATTTTGAGATTTAAGCTAATGAGACAAATTCTGAGGTGGGGAATAGCACCTCATAAATTACACAAGCCCCAAGGGTGAAGTATCCCTTCTTACATAAACAGAGGCCCTGGGATGGGGAGAAGAAACCCCATATTCTGGTAAGCAACATCCCTGATAAATAATGCACTTGTCCCAGCTATATCCAAGGCAGGAGTGTAGTTTAGGCTAATGTGTATTATCACTTTTAAATGAGTTAAATCCTGGGTTTTAGCTAACTTGATTTAGCTGCTGATGCTTGGTTTTGCCCCAAGATGTGATCTAAGTGGAAGGTTTTGTAAGAGCTTGGAGGAAGCACTATATCCTATACATAGTTTATGGTTTCAGTCTCTTTACTGGTTTCATATCTCAGTACATATACCCACAGCCTCCAAATTTGGCTGGAAAAGTTCAGAAAAGGATCTGGAATAAGAATTACATACAGTAATAAGAATATCTTATATATATATATGTAACAGAACTGCATTTTCAGAATGGTTTTCTGTGTGCTCTGTCCATATGACTCACAAATTATTTACAAATTAGGGTTCAGTTTTATTATGCTGCATATAACAACAGTTGTGGTTAGCTTTGTAGCAGTAGAGTTGTTTCTCCATGATGTGAGGACATGGTTGCCATATCACCCATAGGAACTTATTGTTTAAAAATTATTTAGAGATCCTCTTAGTATTATTATTTCACTTGTCACTTGCTCAAATATTTACTTAGACACACTCTTGTTGGCTTCTCCTACCTTAGCCTTTAGAGAAAGTGAAGTAGACTAAGGAGAGGCTTTGTTTTGGGTCATTTTTCATATTGCAGTTCTGAAGAAGCTGTTCAAGTGTCTTGGGCATTGCATCATGAAGAATAACTAGTGTATTTTGTCTTTTTTATCTTTATGAGAGGTTAATTTTTCCATGCTGTATCAGTCTTTAAGGAAGTTTTATTCCCAGTCTGTCTTATTGTTAATTCTGTTCTAACATGAACCTGAGTATAGATCACTATCTCCTTGCTTGAATTTTTTATTATCTTTTAGAAATGAGGATTTGATACTCTGTAACATTTGTAGATAAGAGTTATTAATATAAAAGCAATGAAGAGAGCAAAGGACAGGGTGACTGTGTTTGTCAGGCACCACTGCCATACTTGTGTATATTACAATGGAAAAAATTCCCTCCTGTGTGCAGTGACATTTCCTACAAGGCAAAGGAATGCATAAAGTAATGACACAGGACAGGATTCTGCTCTTTCCTGTTCTGTACCAAGAAAATAATTTAAAGATATCTCTTCTTTCAATCTTGGAGATAAGATGAAATAGCTGAGACAAAGAAACACTTTGAGAGATTATTTTACATGTTCATGCAGTGATAAATAACCAAGGTTGTTGTGGCACCTTCGTTTCAGAAATAAGACTTTTGTATGGCATGTGGAATCACATTTATCTAACTGTGCTGCCACATGCTCATAAAGGGGAGACTGTGAGATTGAATGTCTGAAGAATATTGCGCTTTCCAAGCTTTGGAATATAAGCAAGACTTTGTGCTTTATTTAATTGAGCTTGTTGTGTGGATTCTGACTGAACTTCTTGATAAATCACAGAACATCTGATCACAAGTTCTGATCCTGATAAAAAGCTCTATTTGACCTTTTGATATTGGATATTCCTAATAAGAGTATTCTTTTAGAGGCTGCAGATCTTCTGCAATGAGGTTAGAGCTCCTGACATAAAACAAAATTTTGTTTAGGTTCTCAGAGTAAATGTATTTGAAGTGCTCTTTTACAAATTATTTTCTTTCTCCTCAGATCTAGGATTAAAATAGTGCTGGACTTACTTGCTAAACTAATAGGATTAATTTTGTAAAAGATTCTTGCAGTAAGATTTTAGGCAAACTCCTAAGCGGAGATTGCTTATTCTACTTTGATTTTTTCCACTCTGAAACACAAACTGTGGTAAGAGAAGATGTAAACTGTATCCAGGTACTCAAGTGCAAATACTGTAATTTCTGCTCACTTTTTTTTCTACTGCCGTTAAAAGAAGTAGATTTTTTTATTGCTGGTATTTAATTTTTTCCAGGGAGAAATGTGCTATAAAGGAGCTGTGAGGCAAGCTGCTCACTGAAAGTTCAAGCTGATATGGTAGTTTGCACACACTCAAATTTAAGCAGATCCTGGAATAATCTAGCAATTATTCCAGCAACAGACTGTAGAAACTCCTTGGCTATCATTCATGAGTGCAGCCTTTCCTCTGATAAACTGTAGCCAACTTTGAAGGAGAGTTTTAACCTGGAGATGTTCTAATCTGATCTGGCTGGTTTTAAAGCTTTGAAAAACAACTTTACCTTCCCAAACTCCCTAAGATTAGAAATGTTTGAACTTGGGGTGTTGCAAGTAAAAATATTCTTAGGCAGGAGTTAGAAGCACTGCAGCTGTGAAAGAACAGGGATCATCACAAGTTTCTGCTTTTGATTTTCTGTAATCCATTAAAAATTAATTTGGGAAAGGAGAAAATCAAATTAATGGCTAGCCAAGTCAATTTAAAAGATAATCTATTGGAGTAATTCAGAGACTTCCTTTTGTCATTAGAGCTTTGATTATTTTCTCAGTCATTTCATCTATTATTAGCCACAATGAATCATGAAGTAGAAACTGATGAATAAGGTATTTGGGAGTCATAGACAAAAAGAATTTTGTAAGAACCAATGAAACTTAATAAAACTGAGCACTCAGCAGAGCGTATACTTTGAAAGTCTTTCAAAAGCTTGTTGATTCAAAGTTTTTTACGTGCCCTACACTTACATGCCCTTTCCTGCTTTCACAGACTTCTAGCTCATTAGAAGGATGCTGTTTTGCTATGTGCCTCTCTTATCTCTAAAACTAGTTCAAGTGGTGGGTAAAGCATAGAGCTGGAAATGGAGGTGGCTGATTTCTGCAAAGCCAGAAGTTTTACAGTCTGTATTTAGAAAACTCCCTGCCTTAGTCTTACAGTTTCTGTGATCACCCTACACCTCTGGAATGCATTTGTAAGAGCCTTTACAGTGTTTAGTGTTTTCTGTTTCCTATCAAGTCTGATGGTGACTGCTAGTCAGTAAGCCAGAGCAATACAAATAATGTTATAAAGCAAGATGTGAAATCTCAGACTGTATTATTTTGGGACTGTTAAACAAAGTCTCTTGTATTGGTGTTTTCTTTTCTTTTTAAGCTTAATTGGAAAAACTGAGACTGAAAACCAAAACTGGGGGTTTCTATTTCCTTGTCAGGCAGTCAGTCTGAAATTTGAGTTATGATACATTATCAGATTTGTTACCATTTTAATCTAGACAAAATTTTCATTTGAAAAAAAACTTTCACTGATAAAAGCTTTAAAAATTTACTGCATTGATGGATGTTTTGTGCTATTAACAATTATTTGTCATTACAGTGTATAGGGAATATTGGAGTAGAATTTTCCAACTGCAAAGGCAAACTTGTGGGGACAAAGGAGCATATTGCAGGTACACTACTAGAAGTAAGACAGGGCATTGTCTTAAAAATAAATTATTTCTTTCCACATCTTTATGTCATGTTCATTTGATATCCAAATGAATTGAATGTTAAATGAAAAACAAAGTGAGCAATTACTAGAATAGAAGACAGTTTATATCTAAAGGAAGAACAGAATGACAGCTAATAATGGTATTTAAGCAATTTTTCTTTTGTTGCTTTTTTCTCCTGATTTGCCCTGTAAGGTCACTTTCAATCATTTTTGCTATGTAAGGGTCAGCCATTTGGCACTTCTAGGTTTCTAAACTATATGGAAATGTTTTTAGAATGCTTGCCACTGCATAAAACCAAAATGTTAATGGCTTCACTAAGTCAAATTAAATTTTAATGGCCATGGTTTAATTTTTCTTTCAACACATTCACATCCTTTAAGCAGCATTAAATGTAATTCAGTTGTCTTCTAATATCACAGCTGACCTGAACAGCCTTTTCAATTAGACTTTTAGATGAAGCAGATCTGATACATTCTAAATAAATAAAAATCTCTTTTTATTGGTTAAATGCTGATATTCACAGCTCATTTAATCCATTTATAGAGATGCAATGTCAAAAGAAGAACCTTTTTTTTTTGTGCAATGCTAGTGATAATGTGCAGAGATGAGAAAAAAATTCACATCTTTGTTTTGTCAGTGAATGGAAATTAAGGAATAGGAACTCAAAAAGATCTATTTAAAACTTTAAGAAAGATGCATGACTGAGAAGTGATGAAAATTTTTTGACAAGGAGTCACATATTAAAAGCATTTTATGAAATGGTGTGAAGAATAGTCAGTTAACAATGCACATTCCCCTCAGAAATTTATTCTGACTTCTTACAAATAATCATATACCTAAACAGTAGATGTCCAATGTTTTATAAATTGGTTCAGTCTGTACTAATATAACGTTTTAATTTAATCCTTTCATGGATTTAGTGTTTACAACATAGTATGCCTTTTACATACACAAAAAGTGATAGAAATTTTTAGAAATCTGTCATAGTTCATTCAAAAGCATCTTTGGTGTTTCCATAATTCTGTTTGATGTTTGTTCTCGTTTTTGGATGACAGTGTCTCAAAACCTTCACTATGTAACAGACATGACTCACTGTGATAAAACCTGCCCTGTGTGTGAGGGCAGGCATGGGGAAAGGGGCTTCTGGGTTTACTGCTCAGCATGAGACCCAAGAAAAGCCATCTGGGGCATCTGATGTGCAGAAAGCTGGGCTGAGCGATTTGCACTGGCTGTGTTTCCTTTCCAGTGGCTTTGCTTATTGAAATGCAAGAGAATGGTGCTGTCATTAGCGAGAGTAAATATCAGCACTGAGTGCAGTTTTGCCATTTTAGTAGCTTGTGTGAGTGTCAGATGATAACTAACAGCTAACTTGCTTTCTCCTGATGTGAAGTCCCAGCTCTGAAACAAACACCAATCTCTCATGATGGCTGGCTCATTAGACCCACCTAAGTGGAAAGGAGCAGTGACAGCTGTCAGTACGAATTACAGCACCACCAGCTCCAAACTGCAGTGGCTTCTGCAGTGCCACTCCTAAAGATAATATACCATTAGAATTCCAAAAATGTAAAACTGATTTTGCATTATTTACACAATTTTCTGGACAAGTTTTGCCAAAGTGAATGTTTTGAAAAGTTATAAAAGGAGTATGATATAATTATATATAGTCCTACTATATCAATGAAATGTACTTAATAATGCATATTCTACTGACCATTCCCACTTTAAAAGGTTAGCAATAAAAATTGTTGTGGTTTTTATTATGCTAGGTTAACTGATAACTATTCATTCATCATTTTAGAACAATTAGCATATGCAGTGGTGGTTACTATTTGCATTATGGAAATTAAACATGTAATTGCTAAATTCTGTTATGACTTACCTTAAAAACACTGCTCTGGTGTTTTGGAAGGGGAAATGCTTTCTCAAACACAATTCTTCCAATATACAAGTACATAATTTTCAGTGAGCATAAAACATGTATTAAATGAATTCAGAAAAGGTCTTTTGCACAGGACACCGACACTGTTGCTGAGACAGTCTGAATAAGATACCACATCATTAAAAAAAAAGTCACATCAAGTCTGACTGCCCCTGGTATTATGACACATAATCTGAGGCTGAGGCAGGGAGGCAGGTTGCATGTACAGAGCATGTACTAAAATTGATTTATCAGTATAATTTAATAAGCTGGAAAACCTGCTTCCTGCATTAGGGTTGAACTGTTGCTCTTTGAATGTTCTGGTAGTTTGGGGATAGATTAATGTGATAAGGCATGGGGGAATAAAAGCTCTTATGATTAAAAGGGAAGCTGTACAAATAATTGGTACCTAACATTAACATGTCCAGAGATGTATTCATCGACTGAAAGAGCTTCATTTTCAAACTCTGTAGAAAGAAGGACAAGCAGTTCTTTATCATAAAAACTTGTGCAAGATCAGTGATGGTAACGGTAGGACTTTCTGTAGCAGAGTCATGTTATATGAGCTGCAATGAATTTGAGGTGTATAAGATGGGGCTCATGCAGTTTGCCAGACTTGTTCTTTCTTGTGCTACTGATATAGATATATTACATAGGGAATATGATAAAGGGAGAATATGACTAAGTAATTTCCACTAAGTTTTGAATTTTATTGTATGCTTCATAATGCATAAGACAGTCTAAATTCTGTGAGGATTTGATTAATTCTTTTTGGAATTTTATCTTAGTGGCTTTTCAGTGATGTTTGGTTTGTTGTTTGTTTGGTTTGGATTTTCTTTTTAGTTCTAGGGGATAGGAGAATTATTATATTGCTATTTGGGAAGAGGTATCGCAGGCCAAAATATCGCATACCAATAGTGTTATGGAGCAGCTGTCTGCCCAGAAATGAAATTAGTGAATGAAGTGAATAATACATTTATGTTTAGGGTTACTTGTAACATATCTACCAAAATATTTATGACTATTGTTTTGTTTTCTGTGAAAATTCTCAATTCTTAATGAAGACCTATGCAGAAATGTAATTATTTCCTGGTAGGGACTATAATTCAATTTTTTTATTTTCTTTAGCAAAATGAATTTTCCAGTTAGAATTTCTCTCATGATTAGCCTCACTTATAGAAATTTCATATTGATGTGGTGTCGTTTCATCTAAAGACAAGGGAATATGCTCTGGAAGAGATAGTCAGAGGTACAAAAACCTCTGTGAAGCATCACAATGCCTTTGTAAGATCACTGAAATATTTTGATTGAGCTTTTAGACAACAAATTGAATCGACAACTTGTATTAAAACATTTCTGTCTCATTTATTTTCAACTGTCCACCTAAATCCTTTAGCTTTTTCTCATTTTCTTGGCCAGCTCTACTAAATCCTCACTGTGAATAATAGATTTAGTGATTAGGCAGAGAATAAACAATCAACTATAATAATGACTCAGAATTTGTAGCAAAACCAAATGTTTCTACTCATTAGTGAGGGGTTTTTTTAAAATGTTTGTTTTTTGCCTTTTACGTGGATATTATGGGGAGGCATCATATTTTGAAGTACTTCTCTGAAGAGTCACAATAATTGGAGAGTCTCTTATAGACATTTGACATGAATTCAGCTAATACCATGCATAGTTTTCTGAAATGCTCAGCCAGTGAATTTAAATGCATCCATTTTAATATTTAGGCCAAGAAGCATGTTCAAGTATAATATTTAAAATATACTACTTGAAAAGTATTTTCCATATATGGATGAGCACTAAGTATTTTACAAGTTGTCTCACAAATAAATAGCTCGAAAATAAAATATATTCATGATACTACATAAAACAGGTCAGTAAAAAGTCTTCTAAAAGTTATAGAGCATTAGGTACAAGGAGTACTCTTAAGATAGTGGAATATATTAAGATGAAGATGAAGAAGCAAAATTAAAAAAAGATAGGAGATTTCCTGTCTTTTTTCCTGTGGAAAAAGACGGGTAAAGTAGTAAGATAAGAGAAACATAAAGCACAAGAGGTCAAAGGTATACATGGCTTTGATGAGATGGAGATGACTAGTTTGATAGATAGTTCTTTTCCTTACATGTTACCTATAAAATAGTTTCATTGGGGTTCACGTCTAAGAAGAGGATGCCTTACAAAATTGAGGCCACTCAAGGTGGGAATGGAATGAAGAGACCGAGCAATTGTCTTTGTAACACTAAGAGACATGCAGAAGAAAGTGACATTCTTTCTGAAGGAAAATCATCAGAACTCTGCATAAAGGGTAGTTGAAACAGAACTCTGGCAGCGGTCTTAGACTAAGTTCCCAGCAGAAGAGTCAACTGTAAGGTAGCATTAGTAGGCTGAGGATAGGGCTGGGCTATGATTAAGAGGCCTAATTAATGTGCTAATACAGACAGAATAATGCTAATAATGCTTAACCAGCTTTCTGTTAGGCGTGTCTAGGTGCACCAAGAAACAAGTGTCTATTTCTTGTTTTGTTGGACACAATGGTGCTTAAGCATCTCTTACCTATGAATTGCAGTGCCTGTGCTTAAGTGATTCAGGACAGAAATAGAAATGATTTAATACAGTTTGTCTTGTGTGCAGTCTTTCTTGGGTGGGTGTTTTCTCTGAGAAGTTTCTGATGCCTCAATGTGTTTGAGTTTATTTCTTACTATTAATATGCTCTACACATAAGTGTTTCAGGGCATCTGTGTCAGAGATGAAGTTGTTCTGAGAATTTTGCATTGTCTTAGTGAGCAGTTACTGTGACAAACAATAGTGCTCTGTGGTTCACCATGTGCAAAAGAGTTCTTCAGGTTCAGATGCCACATGGTTCAGAGACTGCAGAAGCAAATACCTGATGTTTAGAGCCAAGAGATCAAAAATCAGTTTTAATTATTCTACACATTGTACTTTGTAATTTTTTCCGTGGTTTTATACCCAGGAACCTGGATTGAAAACAGAACATTTATAGCAGAGTTTACTTATTGCTGATAGACTCTTTAGCAGGAGTCAAAGTTTATTGTAGACGGGTTAGTTGCTGTAAAGACGGTTGACAGCACAAGTTAAGAATGATGTTTTCCTGTCAGATATTCATGAGGAAAGCTGCAAACATTGGTGACCTTGCAACTAGGGAATACGTTTTGCAGATCCCTGTGAGCAAGAGTAGCCACAACATTTTAATTAAGTGTGATGTGATCTTGCTAGTGGTGTGGTGACATGATAACAAGGAGGTAGCTGCTGGTTAAATTTTTTTGTTGTTACAATATGAGTCAGACAGGATATTTTCTACATGTCAAATAACAGGAAAAGACTAAAAAGGTTTGCAATAAATCATGTATGAAAGGCATGAATTAAAAGATATAGTCAGAAATAGTCCTTTTAGCTGCTTTCAGTTTGGAAGTGGTGGAATATATTATGGACTGTTGCTGTACAGTGGGAGAGGTGGATGGAAATGTTTCAGGCAATCTTTTTGAAAAATGGAAAATCAACATTAAATAGCAGCAAAACCTAATATGGTAGACTTGGTTATAATCATCTGCTATGATAGCTGTTCTTTATACCACTAGGGCCTATCTTGGTGAGCAAAAACCCAAACCCATTAAAGCCTTGTGGATTGCCTCTTCTCAAATACATACTTATAAACTCATGCTAGTTCATAAAGTAATAACCTTACATGATTTATCTTGTGCTACTGATCAAGGATGGCAGAATATTTTCCTTTTATCTTGGCATATCTTACAGCTAGACACAGGTCTAGTAGATAAACACAACAAACACACCTGATTAATTGGTCCTGTTGCAGTGGTTCATGTGTCCAGTTGCACCTAATTTCTTTACCTTAGTGATAGCATCGTCATTGGATATCATATCCAACGGGGATGTTATATATTTGATGTAATATCCTTATTTCATTTATGAAATGTCTTGATGTTGTTATAGAATGCATTTGTATCACTATGATAAATGATACTACACCCACACTTAGCCAATGTAGATTTGACCCTCACCATTCTTATAAATGAAACGTGAGCAGCCCCTCCGTCCACTCTCACTGAAAGGTTGGTGGGAGCTTGGATGTAGATTTCAGTTGAATCGTGATAAAATAGGGGGTCACCTTCAACTGATTGTTTGAGAAATGGAACTGGCATGAAATGGTGACCCAGGGACTGCATCTTCACATTTCATCTGAATATTAAAATATGTATCTATATTGAAGAGGCCCTTGAAATGTCTCATTACCTGAGGTCACAAAACAGTGCAGGTTGAAAAAGTCAGGATTGTTTTCAGAAAGAAGACAGGACAAGAATACAAGAAATATTACATGACTGGTTCTTTGAAAGACTCTGAAAATATATGGCTTGAGCTTTATGATATCTGGATCAGGAAGAAGTGCACAGAGAGAACTCTAAAAAGCTACATTCTCAAACAGAGTATTTCCTTGCCATGGTTTGGGAATTAAGGAAGTTGGTTAGTAATAATCAGAGAAGTTTTCAATCTAGAATTAAATCCACTAAATCAACTTCATGAGCTGCTTAGGCTGATGGAGAATCACATCTTGGAGCAGAGCAAGGAAATTTTGTAAAGGAGAGTAACAAGATTTCACAATGGAGGGATTTACTCAAGTTAGAAGTTAAATTTAATGACAGGCTTGTCCACACTTTAAAAGGCTTTTCTGGTATGCCTATACTTGTAGAATATATTGGCAGCCTTTCTCTGTGGAGATGCAGTGTTCCTTTGATAGTATAGTTTAAATGATTTTCTCAAATGGAATAACCTGTTTTGGCCCAAAGGGTGTAACTATTTCAGCTTCAGGGAACTGCTGGCAAACAGTGTACATTCACACCACACAGCTATCTTGGCAATCCACTCATATAAACCAAGTAGACAAGTTTTGAATTTCAGTTTCTTTCTCTGTAAAAGGCTAGTGTTCTAAGTGTATCCCATAGATTAGGGGTAAAGTTCTCTTCCCTTAGGCAAAATTAGTAGATGACACAATCCAAATTAGGTATTGAAAGGGAACAATCTCATTTTCTCTGCATTATGCTTCTGTAAAATTCCCTACCTACCTTACTTGCAGTAGGGGTAACTACTACTGCAATTGCAGTTATTGAAAATATGTATGTCAGCTCAATGCTGGAAAAATTCCACAGTTCACTCTAAAAATGTGAGCAGGCAGTTTTCTTAAATCTAACCAAATTGTACATGTCCTTGAAGTTTAAACTGTGCATATTTTTTTCAGAAGTACTTGAATAAAACTTGGTAGAAAGGCTAGACTCAAACTCACCATGTTGCAGCTGTCTCTGGCAACTACACAAATGTTTAAATTGTATTATAACTTCTTTGATGGAATAGATTGATAAAATACTTTAAATTAATCACAACTAAAGTAGCATTACACATATTGCCCGAAAATGCCAGAATTCAAAATTTGGCTTCTCATGTCTTTGTCACTACCCCAGATGCTTGAACAATTACCTACACTCCTTGGCCATTACACCATTGGCTCAAACAGAAGTGTTAATCCTATTTCATATTAGAATTTCTGAGAGATATCTTATTGCCCCCACTGTGGATGCAAGCAATCTATTTCTCAGTTCAAGGAATTTTAATAGAAAAACTGTCATGTTTATATAACTTCCAGTACAGCTGAGCAGGAAGCAAATAAAAACCTTTATTTTTATGGTAGGTTGATTCTACGGATTGTCCCATCACTGCCAAGTAAGTGAAACCCAGGCAGAACATTTAATATCATTCAGGCATTCTGAAAAAGCATGTTTCCTTTTTCACATGGACATTAATATTGTCTTTTAAATTGTTTAAAGAGAACGTTTTGATTTTCAGAAATGCTGAAGTAGACACGCATGAAAAAGAACTTTTTGATGAAAGTTTCTGTGACAAAGGATGTGTTAAAGGAATAAGCCTTTTGAAACACTCAAGAGAATTAGTTAGAGAGAATTAAAGTGGAAGGATTTGAATTCACATTTTCAATCTACTGCCAGAAAGCTTCAGGACAAACTGTTGCTATAAAGGTGATTGTTAATTTTGTTAAATTATCAGTATAAAATAATAACTTTTACCTTCTTTAAAATAAAATACTGTATCTTAAATATAAGCTTATATATACTTATGAGATTCTAAGTAAAATAGAAACATAATTCTGAACCAAGCAATTTTCTCTTGGACAAAAAAAATCTAAACTAGTAAATGGAAAATATATTTTTTTACAGGCTGCAAAAAAAAAAAAAAAAGGTGTGAAAAGTAGTTTAATAAAAGCATTTTTTAAATATACAACTTTCATAATTAATAATGTAGACTTTTGTTTACTTATTTCAGTAAATAATTTGAATGCAGCTGACCTTTCTATTTTTTCTGCTGTATTATTATTGATGTTGAAGAGATCACTAGGTTACTGTTTTAGCAATATGTGTCTCACTTAGCTGAGGTTTTGGTTTGCACCAGCTGAGATAGAAGCAAAAAACTGGAAAGCTTTCTGACTTTTAAATCTCGAATGTCAATGCATTGCAAGCATTCCATCCTACCTTTAGGCATTTGGAGTACATATATAATCTATAGCCAGCTCTGGCCAAATTTCTTCTCTGGCAGAACACCAGCAGAATATGGAAAATGCACCTGAATTAGTCTTGAAAAAATGAATAGCTATACATAATGGATAATCCAGATCTGGAAGGATTCAGTGCTCTCCAATTTGTGTGAGTCTGTCCTGGAAAGTGCCAGTCACCAATTACCTCCAAAGACAGAAGTGCTAAAACCTTTACCTTCTCTTTCATCCTCTCATATTAATTTATTTTTGGATCGAGGTAGAGGTAATTTTCTTTATCTTCCTTTCTTAGTGGTTGTTTTTGTTTTGTTTATTTGGTTGGGGGTTTTTGGTTGGGATTTTTTCCCCCCCTAAGGTAAATCATGCTTTCTGATAATTCACCAGAACACTGAGAACACTGATCTCTTATTTGTATTCTTCAAAACTGAAGGTAGTTGGATTTCCTTGTCTCCCAGTTTGCATAATTCTAAAGCTGTCTTTAAGGATTTTATTTAGGCCAAAAGAAAGTAGGTACTTCAGGATGTCTGAGCAGGTCTAGTCTGAGATACCTCCTCTTATAAATAATAAAAACATATCTTCTCTCCAGTCAGGTCTGATTACTCAGTACTTATTACATATTGGAATATGATCTTTTTTCCTGCAGGTTTCAGAATAATTAAAATGTGTAAAATTTCTAGTAACTAGCATGGATGCTGTACCACTGTCTTACAGGCTGTTTCTTAAGAGTGAGAAAGCTTGTTTTCATAGAATGTGCTGACAGAAGAGTTCATGTGTGCAAAACCATGTGGATGTTTTAAGACTAAATTCATCTGCATACCTCACATTTCAGCTGAATAGATGAGATCCCAAATCCACATGAATACTTCTTGGGCTGTATGTCTCTTTCAAACAGTGTTGAAGCAGTTTTGTTTTGTCATTGATTGGCACTGGGCAAAATCTGTTTATGCAGGAAGTTTCTATGATGTCATTTGAAATGCTTGATTGAAATTAAGTGTAATTTAAAGAATTTGTCAAGACAGCAAAAGCAGAACTTCAGCAATGTATTTCATGACTTTAAATAAAACTGTGACAGATTGGTATGGACATTTCATAAGCTTTAAAGCTTGAAATTACATGGCCAGCTTCCAGGTACAGTTGTGCTATTTATATGAAATTGAGACAGCACTTGCAGTGATTCAAAGCTTAAGCAGAGTTTTGTTTTGCTTGGTGGAATAGTGAATTTACTCCAAGTAGAGGATTCAGAGAGGCTAAAGCTGTTAGCAACAAAAAAGTCATCTTGTGTGCAAGCCAAAAGTGATAAATATCCAGCATCAGGGTATAATTGGTGACAGCCGCGTTCAGGCTTCAATGTCATGGAAGGAAGACAAATATGTTCTTCTCATAGAGGAGGAACTTCTTACTTGTGTGAGTGACTGTGCACTGGAACAGATTGCCCAGAGAGGCTGTGGAATCTCCCTCACAGGAGATATTCAAGAGCAGTGTGGATGCAATTCAGTGCAAAGTGCTCTGGGGTGACCCTGCTCAAGCAGGGAGGCTGGAGCAGATGACCCAGGGGGTTCCCTTCCAGTCTGACTCATTCTGTGAAAGCCAGAGCACAGCACCATCCAGGCTGTGCAACTGATACAATCACTGGAGACAGACATACTTGCTAAATAACCAGTAGCTGACTAAATTCTTACATTGGCATTCTCCTGTTTTGTTGTCTTAGTAGAAATCAGACTGCTGGAAGACAGCTTTAGGAAGTATTTTAATAGTGTACAATAGATTTGGTTGAAAAACAATTTTGCAACTGTTTTTCACAGAAATTACTTTTCTGTTTTTAACAAATCTGAAGTTAAGGTTGGAAAGAAGTAGTTTCAGCATGTGAATAGCAGGTGGTCCTCCTCAAGGCAATACTTGCAAAAATAGGTGAATCACTTTGTTTTTAATATTTTTGTTTGTGATAAATTTTTTTTTCAGTTCTTCAAATTTTGAGTTCCATTCAGATTTTCATGTTGTTCCATGACTATGGTTTTCATAGATGCTAGTGTATAAGAGAATCCTTACACAGTCTTGTTTTAAACCAAATATGCTTTGAAATATGCTTTGAAATAACCATTTGGCTGAAGGTACATAGAAGGCAATATATAAACACACCATTCACTGTTCATTGTTTTCACAGGGCAGGGAAATATTTTCAGGGTTTTGCATAAAATATGTTTAACACATTAAATAATTAAATAATTTAAATGCAAATATTCTAAGAGACATATCTTAGATCAGTCAATAGCTCTAAGTTTAACTACACTGGTCATTTAAGTTCCTCAGCTGAATTACTGTTTTCTGATCTTTTCCTTTCATTGCATTAAATTAAATACCTGTTAAAACAAAACTTATTATCATGACATGAAGAGTAGTTACCCGAGTGTCTTGTGCTCTGAGAAATGTCTAAGTTTCTTGTGGGTCATAAAAGATACAGTCAAGCACAGCATGACACACTTTGGTCTTTGAAAGTGCATTTAATGAGATGAGGTGAGGGCCATTCATTACCATCTTTTTTTGAGGCAATGTAGTCACTGAGGGTGAAATTATGTTTCAAGTAAATTTAAGTGCTGTTGCACAGGTTTTTCACTGGTTTTCTTCACTTCAGTGATTTTTACCTTCAGAACAAAACTTGCAGAAATAACCAGTGATGTGATCCCTTCTGCTGCAGTAGGTAATGCTCCTTTCTCCTGACTTGATACAAGAAGATCTTTTAAGTGATTACTTCTCTGCATTGTTAGGTCTTTCCCTAAAAGGATTCTTGAACAGAAGCTACTGATGTACAATACCAGCAATATCCTCCTGAATAAATGAGAAACCAAAAATGCTTGTTTTGTGTATCCTATATTAAAGCTGTATTCCCCTATGCTGTCTAGTAAGGTTTCTCATCCTAAAGGGAAAGGATTTTTCCCAATGCTGCTTCATTGCAGAGTTGGATTAACTTCAAAAATAAAACAAATATGTTTCACAGCCATGGAAAATGGGTTCTGCCTCCAGTGAATTAGAATTACTGTTACACTGGGCAGGAAAAATAGCATTTTAATGAAGTGTCCACCCTCAAGCACTTTTTCCAGGGAAGATACCTGTGAGTCTTTGCCAAATACTTACATAGTTCAGCTGGATTTATGTTAAATTACTTGGCTAGGTGAAGAAGCTACTGTATGCTACCTTTGGCAATACAAACCTTTGTAGAGGTCTGATTTATAGCTGCCCAGGGGAACAGTTCTCAGTTTTCACTATGTTTTTTCTTTCAGAGACAGTATAACCTAAATAATTCTATTCTTAAATTAGTGGGAAAAGTAATTCTGCAGACAAAGCTATGACAGCAATTTTTTTTTACCCACAAATTCCCTCAAAATGAATCAGGGTAGTTCTCATAACTGTATGGTATCTTTTCAGTTAAATATATCATTATATCAGTTTTAATTTTCATTGTCTTTGCTAGTGGCAGAATTTATTTCAGTTGATTTAATTAGATTATTGCTATTTTAGACATTATTCAGCATCCTATTAAACCATCTTACAGATATTAACAATACCCCAGCAGAGCACTGTAATGTGCAGTCAGGGAACAATTAACCCTCAAGTGGCAGGAATTCCAGAATTTCCTTTGATATAGAATAAAAACTCAGTCAGTTTGGATTTAGAATTCTGGAAATATTCAACCCAAAGTTTTTATCAGCTGGTGCAAACCAAGTGCAGTAGAGTGCCTGAAAGGCTGGGCCTTGAACACAGAGTGCAGCTATAAAATATTAGCACAAGTATCTTCCCACACTGTCACTTTTCATCTCCAGGTGATTTTTTGTACCTTACCACCTATGTGGCATTAGAAAGAAGAGAATTAATTTTGACACTGACTGGCAACCACTAGTGTCAAACTGCCTTCAAACGCAATTAGGATCTAATTCAAATAACAACCAGGAGAGCAGAAATTATCTGAAGAAGCCCAACCCATATCTGTCTTCTACAGACACCTGATCAGATCTTGGTTCACTGTTTTCCTTACTACTTCAGGAATGTTACTTTATTTTTGAAAAGCAGGTTCTGACTATTGGCATTCACTGAAATCAGGGTATAGATACTTGCAGTGTTAAGACGGGGAGGAATCTAGGTTATTATTTTTCGTAACTATGCTCAAAATTGTCATCTAGTGCTTGTCATTAGTTTTTGCATAAAGTAACCTGGTAATCTGTATAGCTTTTGCTTCCTATTTACTACCCTGTCCTTGTCCTGCACTGGAAGTCTTGCTGGAGTTTTAATTCTGGAGTCAGAGTGATCTATGACTCTTAAAACTCCAAACTTAGGGACACGTAGTATGGCTTCATGTGATAAATAGTATAGTTGAGCCTTCTGTCTAATTTGATGAACTATAAAATGGCATCTTGCTTTAGACATCCTCATTGATTTTACATCTTTGTCATGTTTAAGGTGGAGATGAAGCACCGAGAGAGCAAATGAAGCTGATGCTGGAGTTTGGCATGTTTGAGTGCCCCTGGTTTATTCTGACTGAATGTTCCCCTTCCCCTCTCCCTTGGCTGACAAAGTGGGCACTGCACAATGTGAGTCAGGCTTGCCAACACTTACATTTTGTATTCTGCTGTCTCTGTTTTCTGTGTGCCTGTTTTTGGATTGTTAACTTTGGTTGAGCTGCTGCTATTTATTTTCTTGCTACCTAGTCTAGATGTATATGAACCACCATGACATTGACACTGTTGAATCTAAATGTTGTTTTGGAAATGTGGAGCTGACCTGAATATTAAGGAAAGCTCCTGAGATAAAGCTGGAAGTGATTTGAAGAACAGCTTACATGTGATGTACAGAGCTTAGCTGGTCATTTATGCTAGCAATGGGCTGGAGCAGTATTATGCTGCTACTTAGGTTGTTAGTAATCTCTACAGTCAGGATTTGTCAGAACTTCCATTTGTCAGAGTATGTAACTGAGAGTTTCTGAAGAAATAACTTCAAATAAATATTACAGCATTTTCTTGCAATTTGGAAGACACTTTCTGCCATAAACAAAAACATAGCTTTCTAACTTTTAACTATTACCCAGTTCCTGTTGCAAATGAAACAACCATATTGCAAACGTAATTTCTTCCATTTAACAAACTCCTTCAGCATGAAATCAGTGTTTCAGAAATCCTTGCACAGATCTGACTCTGCAAATTTCTTGTCAGTGTACTAATTGTATAAGCAGCAAAGGTTAATGTCCTTCTGAGTCAATAAAGCCATTTACTCTGGGTCCAGATTTCAGATGTGAAAAAAGATCAGGGGAGAAAATGTTCTGGCATAATAAACTTGTGATTAAATTATGAATTCAGTAAATTCTCTCTAGGCAAAATATTCAGGCAATTGTACTTATTGATCTACTTTGTAGACCAGTGTTTTTCTATTTTATTAAAACTCTAGTAATTTATATCTGAAGATGGGACACTATGCAACGAGGTTTTGAAAATCTGTGGTATCAGAGCCAAGAATTATTCTGTAACTATTTTGCAGCTGGTAGAATTCTTCTGTCAAACATCCAGGATTTTACTTTCTATGTAACAGTTGTAGCACTGTCACACTCCAGTACTTCAAGCTTAAAGAATGTTTTTTCTCTTTATAAGGGGTTTATACAAAGGAAATATGTAGTTCTTCATAGTTTGACTGACAGTAACTCTGAATTATTTTAATATCTGGCTGTAAGAAATTGTCTGTCCCCTGTTTGACATCTCAGCAAAGACTGCTTAATAAGCAAATCCACAGGCATGCAGACTACCTGGGATTTGGAATATAAATGTATGTTCCTTTTCCTGAAAGGCACATGTTGGTTGCAGATAGGTTGTAGAAGCAAATTAATCAGGACTGCAGTTATTAGACAGAATTCCTGTGCCACCTGTATTTGGTCAAATTCAACTGATGTCAAACAATAATTCTACGCTGCTGTTACAGTGGGAGTTACCTGAGACACAGCACAGAGGATATGTCCCGAAAGCAAAAAAATATGGCATTGGTATCAGAACAGACGGAAAGAAATGTTTGCACTGTGTGTACATATGTGTACATGTTCCATTAGAGCTCTAATTACATGTTTTACTGGGCATGCACACTAAGCCTACTAGGGTTCCCCCTCAGGAACATGCATTTTATGGTACTTATAAATTATTTGTTTGCTGTTTCTAAAATAAGTGATTCTGCTACTTATTCAAGTGTTCTCTTCACTGCTCAAACAAAAGATTGTCGCTTTATATCACAGTATTTTCATTTCTTCAGGTATGTGTAACTTTCTGCAGCATTTAGTTCCTTTTCCATTGCCACACAATCATCACTTCAGCAATTACTTTTGTTCTTCTTAGATGTTTATGCATATTACTCATCTATATTCAAGAAAATCTTCAAATGTCCTCACATATTTTCAAATCACTTGGGGATGTCTGTCTAGAAGCTGTCCTTTCTCCATTTCCCAAAAGAAGAATGCTGAGAAGATGACACTTAATTTAACATATAATGAATTCCCATATTTCTTTCAACAAATAAAGGGCTTGTCATTTTTTAATATCAACTTCCAGCATCTTCTCTAGGATCCAGCTTGCTATACAAATGAATTTCAGCTGCATTGCTTTTAGTCTGAGCTCTCTGGAAGGAAGGGAGAGTTAAATCCTCTGATATTCTGTGCAGACTCTCCACATGCTGTCTAAGGCCCACTCCATGGGGTACTGGTCTGAGATTACTTTTTCTGATTTTCCTAGCTTTCTCTGTCAAAATACAACTATACAATCAAATGCTCAGGAAAGAGATAAATAAAAAAACTTTCCAGTTTTATGGTGAATATTGACTATATTCCTGATAGCAATTCCTGATGGACTGTTTTTTTTCACTGTGTTTCCTGATAGCAATCACTCTCCATAACATATTTCAGAGTTATGGGGTTTTTCTTTTTCATTGTATAGGCTGCAAATGTCATGACTAAAATATTGATTAGCATCTGAGTATTATCATACATATGCTATTTTAGAAAATACAATCCAGTTTCATCAAACAGATTAGCTTGGAACATTAGCCAACACCCAGTATTTGAGAGTTTGTGTCTTCCTCCACATTTATTGTTTTTCCACAATTTTGGCAGGAATAAAATGTTCAGTCACATAGAATAAAGCTTGAAATGCCTATGCCAAATCTATTTACTGCTGATGTTCACCATTATTTGCACCTACTTTATTGTGCTATATTTTTTGCTGTTGAGTGTTTGATTTGAAAATTTATCATGTAATTAATTATATGCAGTTAATTTGCCAAATTCCAGGAATCCTACAAAATTTATTCTTCTTTAGCATTTATTGTAGTTGATCAGACATTGCAGACAAAGAAGCACCTGTTGCTTATCAGTCCACCAGGTTCATAAATAAATATGCTTGACTTTGTGCAAACGATTAATGTTTCTGATTATCTGTGGCAGTGTTCTCATGTGTAAAGTTCAGAATGCTTGTGGAAACACTGAAAGTTTTAACACTAGTTCAACACTTTTAATTCTATCATGCCAACAAGAATTTTCTCTGATTAAGCAATAGATAGCATTTGCTTAGTAAATGTAGTCATGGCTATGCTGTGTCGCTACAACACAAAAAAAACCCTGAAACCAATCAAAAAATCCAGAATTATTTGGAAATTTTCCATCTGTGTTTTTTGAGTTGTCCAGCTTGTCTCTAGTCCAGCTTCTGAGACTGCAGAGCCAGTGGGACATAGTCATCTCTGATGGCCTTTCAGAGCAGCTAGTGAAAATCTTTTTCTTCCTCTGAATATTAAAGTGACATTTTTCATGAAGAGAGTGTTGAAGTTCCCTTCCTAAAATGGTTTTGAGAATCAACTGAATTACACAATATGGCAGCTGTGAAGAAATGGTATTTTACACTGCTCTGGAACGCATGGTACTAAAATTGGATTCCAGGTCCAAAATTCCTAGTTGCCTTTCTATTTTTATTCCAAAATCAGGCAAATTGTTTGTTATTTAGCTGACAAGGACAGACCTGTGGTAAATCGCTTAACTGGAGAATTATTTTCACACAGAAGTGAAGTAAGAGATTGAGAAGGATTTGCAAAAACTATTATAATCTCACTCTGAATGAAGTGTGAATCTCTGAAACCAGGAAAATATGGTCTATTAAATGAAACACCTCAGGAACCCATTACTCAGTAGCCTAAGTAACCCAAAGACAAATCTAGTATAGTGTTTAAGGTTTTAAAGTCAGAAGTAATTTTTCTCATCCAATAGTGAAGTTTTGTGAGTAGTAGGGAAATGTCAGTCCACCTTTCCTCAGCTAAAATAATTTTATCAGCATCGTCATTGATGTGGCTTTGCCATCATGTACTATTCCTGTATCTCAAAATATTCTGCACACATACAACTATTAAATGTCTAATAATGCAGGTGCTGCCATTGTAGATTAAGACAATATGATTATGTTTTTCCATACATTCATATCTTTAAGTTTTAGTCATAATGATAGTTATATTTGATGACTTGGAATCTAATAACAGCAAGAAAGATAATTCCAACAACATTAAAAGTAGCTCATTGACTGCTAAGAAACATTTACCAGCTTTATACAAGTTTAGTCAGCCAAGAATTGAACACAGTTAATTAACAGTGCATTGTCTTTTATTGTCTTCAGGCTTGAATAAATTATTAGAACAAAAGGTAAGCTGCAATTTCCATTCTTTAAGGTGCTGGTTTTCTTATAGCTCCTGCCCAGCGAAGATTTAGGTTTAAATTTGAAGAAAAGAAAAATATGTAAGTGGATTCTGAATAGGAAATCCAAAACTTGAATGTTTTCCTGTTCAAAGCTTCAGAGAGCTGAACTCACAAAAAAAAAAGGCCACTGAGAGCATTTCAATAAATAGTCTCTGTCTTGGGAGATAGAAGGCCAGTGAAGCACCTTGGATTTCCTGTGTTTTTATGGCTAGATTGATGCAGGATTTTGTAGATGTTGTTGACCTAAAATATGTAGATGTTGAGGAAGCATGGGGAGTCAGCTCCCAATTCCATCAGCTTCCAATTTGTTCCTTTGATTTCTTTAAAAAATAATTGTAAGCAAATATTCTTATGCCACTCTGCATCTCTAAGATAGGAATAGTAAATTCCTTCCCTTTGAAAAAATATTTTGAGACATGTTAGTAAAAAGTGCTCTGTAAGAGCTTTGCATTATTATTGTAATTTTAGAGATAATGAATGGTATCCTACAAAATAACTCAGTGTTACATGGAATACTAAATATTTTCTAACTTCTTGACTTTGAATTGCTGTTCAGTTTCTAAGCCTAGACTGATGCTTTGTTTGAAACCTCTTTGAAATAATTTCTACCTGTTTAAGCAATTTTGACTTTGCTGCAGACACAGCACAATAGTTGCATTATAGTAAGTATGACTGCTTGTCAAATGCAAACCCCAGACTTTCATCTCCTTACAACTTTGTGCTAATGCTGTTCAACTATCCATCAGTTAGATGACTTCCTGTCACACAAATAGCAGTAGACAAGTCTGCCTATCAGTTCTGTTTCTACAAATTTCCAAGTTTAAGAAACCAGGTTCAGTTTTAGGCATTATTTTAAGAGAATAAATAATTTAATAAAATCTAAAAAAAAAGATTTTTTGGGTGACAAAGTTTTATTTTCATTGCTTGAATAGCAGTTCACAAGTTCTCTGAATTCTTGACACAGTGTTGAGTGAAGCCCTCCTGAGCTGTAACATCATGTACCCTTTTGAACATCAGCAAGAGCAGACTTTTCCCATAAACACATGAGAAACATTCGGAGATGTGCTGCACATAAGAGTCACTACTCCAGATTTTGGGTGTTGACTCCACCAAAATAATTATTAGAATTATTAGAATAATTAGAATATTAGAATAATTCTCATCGCAAAAATCTCTCTCTGCTCATTTCTCCTTAGGCTGGGGTGATTGCACTCAGTAAATGTGTGTGCAGTTCCTGTTGTACTACCGAGTCCAAAATTAAAACCTTGTATTGGTTCTGCAATACTCAGATGAATTGCACTGTGAGATAAATTTTCATGTATTCTCAAGCATTTTATAATTCTGAAGGGAAATATTCCATAACATGCTTTTGCTTGTTTTTAAATGATAGCTAAGTCTTAATCATATTTCAGTTTAACACCTTTGGAAAGTAGATGAAAGACAAGCTGAATGCTTAAGACTTAAACAGAGAAAAACAAGAGGTTAAGACATAATTTTTCATTAAGAACATTTGCAATTAAATTTTGTGCACACGGATTTAATTATGAAATCCTTAGTGCGTGTAATGAACAAGATACAGTCACATTAAGGATGAACTGTACTAAAAAAAAAAATCAAATCTCCATCTCTGTAAAAAACATTGTTATATTTAAAAGAAACACAAAATAGTCAAAGGATTTATATCTGCTGTTAAAAGAAACAATAAAATGTTCATAATCACAGTTTTGTACATTAAAATGTGCATCAAAAGAAAAGAAGAATATTTAAATCTGTGGTAGTTTGATTGGCAAGTTTATATGCTGTTACTGCACTGGATTCATAATAGGTAACATTGTATTTTGATTATGCTTTTTTTTTTTTTTTTAATCCAAAGATGACTAAAATATTCCTTTCTGGGACTTAAGGGGAAGAAAGAATGAGATTTAACATCTGCAAATTGGTATGCAGTATCTAGTTGAAAAACAGAGGACATAGATCAAAAAGTTGTAATTATTATTTTATAAAGAACACTAATAGACCCGATAATAAAAATAAAAGATTCCATTTTGGTTATATTTGAAGCAACATTACTATCACTTTATTCTGCAAACTTTTTTTATAATGCAGCAAAAATACTCTCTGAAAACATAGCAAATTCAACAGGAACTTAACTCTTTTAATGTCCTTGTTATTTATTCCTTTCAGGGGTAAGAATATTGGACATGACATAGATTTTTTGATCACCAATCCAGGACCAAGAGAAGATGATGAACTTCTGCATAAAGTTGTTGACTTATGGAAAAAGCAGGTATGAACTAAAGACCACTTGGCCAAAAGAGGCATGTTCTAACTCCGCTGAATTAGGCCTATATATCTCTTAAAGAACATCATACTTCTTGTTACAGCTGACTGCAGTATTTTGGAGCAGGATTTTGCTCTATTTGATTACTAACCATGATGATTGTGTCATTTCTTAGAGGAGTTGCTCATCTAAGGGATGGATTTTTGGTTGTTTTGTTGGGTTTTTTTTTCTTTTTTTTTTTTTTTCTTTCTGTTCAGTTCTTCAGTTTCCAGCTGCTTTAAAGTTGGAAGTGTCTCAGTTATAACAGGTGCACGTAGCTAAAATATTCCTGGGTCAGAAAAATATAGGATGTTGGGAAAAATAAACTTTTGTTTTTCTTCTACTTTTCTAGCCAGCTGAGATATTTTTCAACATTTAATACCAACACTATTCAAAGAAATAGACTACATTTCAAAAAGTAAAAGGCCAGCACCCTGAGATGAATCAAGTGCTTCACTGCTAAGTCAAGTCAGCTTTCAGTGCTGACAGGCTGCAGAGGATGCTTTTGAATTGATTCTTGAGCTGTGTACTTCAATTAATGTATAATGGGTTAACATGTGAAAGACGAAAAACATCCAACTACACAGAATCTTATGTGACTGTATGAAGTTATCTGTTTCAAGGTCAAAATCTTTCAGCTGACTTGGATGGAAGGGCCTCACACTTGTTTTTTTTCTTGGTAAAATGCAACATTAGCTGAATTCCTATTCTTCCAGTTGATTTTTGGTCTTTAAAGTGTTAAAAAACTATTATTAATTTTTTAGATTTTTTCATTCCTCTGTGGAAGCTGTATGTGTTGGAGTAGATTGATAGCAGCTACTATTTAGACTATTCAAAAGCAATGAAGCCATGGCAATTAATGAGTTCTCAGGAAATACTCTATTTTTATCCATCATTTTATTATTAATGTATAGTCTTTTAATGATTATTATATTCCCTTTACTATGAGAAAAGTTGCCTCTTTTCTTAGAATGGGTCTTTTTACCTTCTTACACACACTTGAATCTCTAGGAAACCAGGTATGGGTCCTCCCAAAATCATCTTTGTTATAATAGAACAGAAGGGAAAAATGACAACAGACCAATGCTAGTGACTACCCCAAGTGCAGCCTTTCATTCTTTCTTTTCCACTTACATTACTGAGAAAAATGGCTGTGATCTGGGAGGTCTGACGAGTACTAAAAGTTTTTCAGTTCACTTTGAGCTGCTTTCATTAAAAGGAATTCAAAGAAAAGGAATTGAAAGTGAATTGTTCTTACTGATTTCTTTTTAAGGCGACTATTTGGCAGAAAGGAGAGCTGGCAGAGTATGGCAGGTCAAGGTGGCCAAGGGTTTGATAAAAAGATTAGGATTCCTCTTGAAATCCCAGCATGTAGAACGTGTCAGAAGCACAATGATCACAGAAACCAAACCCGAAGAAGCTGGGTATAGTTTAAAGCTGTGGACAATTATTTCCTGTGTTCTGTTTGTCCTCCAGACTTTTCATGGTTTATACTACTAGTTACACTACCTCTCTACTGTGGCATTTGTAATATACAGGCTTTTACTGGCACTACTGAAAAACAAGCTGCCAGCAAAATCAAAATGCAAAAAAGAAAGAGAGGATTTATACACCTCTTGCCTTTTTATTATCTTTGATTTCTAAGGGAGAGGGAAAGACAGGAAAAAAACCCAAATAAAGCACTTTTTTACTTTTTGCAGTAGTCTGCATCACAGCTTGCCACTTTTGTGTTGCTCCTCCTAAGCCCAAATTAATTGATGTACATCACAGAGGCCATGATGTTGACTTCATTTTGGCAGCTCTGAGTGAAGGATTCCACAATGTTTAACTTCTAAATTATAGACCACAGCTTTAAATAGTTTAAAGGGCCTTTTTCTTATCTCAAAAGTTTTGTGTTACAAGATCCTTCCATTGAAAGCTGTTGAAAATGAAGTGGCTAAATCAGCACCATCATGGTCTTTGATGCCGCATCACCAGGGATAAACGGGCTGAGGAACAGAGAACACGAAGTCTTCAAAGTAGAGCGGCAAAATGGAAAAGCTGTGATGCAGTACCCAGGTTACGGTCTTAATGGTTCCAAAAAGCCTCATAAAGAAAGTAAGAAATTACTTCTGTGGGTTAGAGCTTGAAAGTCTGTGGGCAAACAGGCTGAGCCATCTGTGCTGATGTAGCTTCGTTCACACACTGTGAAAAAAATGCTTTCATTTTTTGCTGAAAACCTGTATAGCTATATTTAGCACTGTTCCTGTTATATGCACCTACTTTCAACAATAGAAGAGATGCTGTTACTACAGGCACTCCTGCACTCTTCAGTTTTTCCCTTTATATTCATGTAAATATAATGTTGTTTTTCTTTAGGCTTTAGGAAGACGAGTGATGGAGATGCCTGCCTGTGCTTACCTATTTTAATATATTACTGGTCTGGTTTAAAATCTAGTATTCTCCCTTGATGAGGTGATCAGGAAGGGGAAGGTTTGATGTCCCATTAAAGAGGATGGTGAGGAGCTAGTAATATTTCTTCTTTTGCTGGAAACAGATTTTTGGAAACAGGGTTCACAGGAAAGCCACACATGCATTATTAAGTGATAGCTGGATTTTGCCAGCAACAAAACCTGTTTCTAAGACTAGACACAGAAATTATTAAGAAGC
The DNA here is from genome assembly GCF_017590135.1 of Pyrgilauda ruficollis. Lineage (NCBI taxonomy): Eukaryota > Metazoa > Chordata > Aves > Passeriformes > Passeridae > Pyrgilauda > Pyrgilauda ruficollis. Next base: position 14,908,983 of record NW_024513654.1, on the reverse strand, counting down.
CAGAGGAAAGAACCTTTTGTTTCAGATGAAAGAGTGCATAAGGATACTGAGCTCCTTTGGGAACACATACTGTCTCACCTTTCTTCACAATTCATTATGAAATTTTTTGGTTTTTTTCTGACTTAGATGAGGAAATTCCTACCTAAAATAGATTATTGCAAGGTGATTAGAGCCTTGAACATGAGAGATCTTGGCTTAAATTTCTTTAGAGAGAGTACGGGGCTGATTCTGATTATCCTGCTTGTGAGGTTAAAGTAAGCAGAAGTGTTCAATTTTCTGCTGTGTTCTAAGTGAAGATCTGGTATTTCTTAAGACATGTGATCTTTCTGGGGTGTATTGCATAGCTGTGTGTGGGTGAGTAGGTACATGTAACTCCCTGTCTGTCTGTCTGTCTCTTTATCTTGCTCAGTAGTGCAAATGCCCATGGCATAGAGAGGTAAACACCTTCATTGATGGATTCCAGTGCTGAGCTGTTCTTTGCTGTCAAAGTCAGGCTGCTCCAACCATGCCCAGAAACAGATCCTTCCGGCACACAGGGAACTTCAAGATGAAAAAGGGACCAAGGCAGCTGCATGATTACGCAGTAGCTGCTGAGTTTTGCATTGCTGATCAAACCTTTGATGCCATTTTCTAGTGACTTCTTATCCTAAAAGGCCTGACTTCTCCCAGGCATCAGTTCCTTTAGCTCTTCTACTTTATAGAATTCCATCTGTCTCATCTACATTGAGATTTTTCCAAATTAACATTCTACATCCTATTTTGGATTAGATATAGGAATTTCGCTGAAAAAAAAAAATCCATTTTCACTTTATTAAACTATCTCAGAAGGAAATTGAGAGCAACAGCATATACATTTCAGAAGAACATATTGGATTACATTTTCAGATGATATAAAATGATCCTACTTAGCTTTAGCAGAATTAATCCAGCTAGCAACAATTATGAATGACAGCATGTAGCACTAAATATAGAATAGTATTCCATTTAATTAAAAATGACTGAGAATGTTAGTGACCATATTTGATTGATTTTTCAGTGATTGATTTAATATTTTTCTAAAAAGTCTTACTTTTTCTAAATTTGAACATGGATTTACTCCAATATCAATCCTATTGATGTGCCAGAACTCAGCATATTTAAGTAAAAGTGTGCGGTCATTCTAAAAATGGAAAATTGTTGAGAGTCTTCACATAACTGTTCTAAAAAATACATTTAGTTTTGATGGTGTTGTAAATTTGAGAATTTAAAATGCCCACACTTTAAAACTTGATTGTGTAAACAAGACCTACAGCACTTTATGGTGTACAGATCAATCTGAAATGCAGATTCCCTGGCTCAGAGTAATGAGAAGGACGCAGCTCTGCAGCTAGCAGTGGCCACAACTTCACACAATCTTCATAGCTGACTGCCCCTTCAGGCAATGCTTTTTCCAAATGTACCCAAGCGCCATTTCAACTTTACTCTATGGGGTGATGGTCATGTCCACTGTCTAATTATACTAGGTTAATTGGAAACACTATCCCAATGTGCATGACCTAGGCTTTGGCTCCTATTAATGGTGATACCCTGACTTCTGTTATATACTGCGTAGTGTCCCAAATCTCCAAGAGCAAAGAGAAAAATGAAGCAAAAAAATGAGAAAACACTGCTGAGTAGCTAACAGATTTTTATAGAAAATGGGAAGAATATTGGTGCTTAATCAAAGCATGAATTCATCAATTAATGGTCAATGATTAATGATATTAAAATTATTTTTATTAGCATTATAAGCAACAAAATTAACTTGAAAGGAGGATAGTCTCATTTAAAAAAACAGGAAAATAAGCAGCTATGCATTAACACTCAACAGCTGTTTTGAGTCTATATTTGGAAAGAGCAAGCATCAGTGCCTTGTGACATTGGGGTAAAATTAAGAAAAAATTGCTGTTTTAAAGATAGATGTTACAGAGCACCTGCTAAATTTAAGCATTTTCAAATCAGCAGACTTGGAAACTAGTCATCCAAGGGAAAGAAGCTACATAAGGAATTTTCTTATATCAGTTTATAATAAATCTTCATAATCAGGAAAAATTCCAAATAAGTGAAAGAATGCCAATTTAAATAAAATAGTTATCATTAAAAAGGCTGGCTCATTGACCCATGAAAAGCCTATAACTGATTTCCAGTAGAATAATGGGATTGTTAATTTGGAGCTATCATCAACAAAGAAGCTGGAGGCTAAAAATGTAATAATATATATCAGTGTCTCTTCATGGAAATCATATCTTGTTAAGTGTTTTTGATATGCCCTTTTTTTTGGGGGGGGGGCAGAATTATAGCTCTGAGTGTTAAAAGTAATTTTATTACTGTAAAGTATTCTCTAAGACATTTAAGATACTGTCATACAAAATCACCACACCTGTGCTAAATAAAAGAAATAATAAAAATATCTTTTTAAATACCGAGATATTCTTCCAAAAATCAGGTCATTGTTACCTGGGACATTAAGAGTCTTATCTGGAGACCTTTCATCCTGGTTTTGGCCCAGATCAGAGGGAAGGGGTGTGGCCAGACCCTAATGTTATTCAATACCACTTTCCATCATCTCCAGAGATGGAAGAAAGGGACTTTCTCTCTTCCTAGAAGAAGGATTTTCCTTCCAGTGGGAGAAAGTGTGGTGGTTGAAATGGTCTGGTATTTTACATGTAAATCGTTTCTTTGTCTTATACCTTTTGTTGTTAATAGTGCTGCTGTTACTGTTTGTTCTTACCTCATCGCTGTTTCCAGGAAATTTTTCTTATCTCAGCCCATGATCTTTGCCTTTTTGTGTTTTCAGCTGGGGCAGAGGAGGGGGAAGCAAGAGGAGTGGTTTTAATCGGGCTACTAAATGGGAAAATACCATTCCTAAACTACAACACCATTGTAGTTAACAACTGACAGCCATCAAATAAAACCACTTATAGGCACTCTCAGTTCAACACCACAATTTTAAAAAGCCCGTAGTCCAGAGGAAGGAGGATGTGTAAACATTTGAGTGATTTCAAAGCAGAAAAAAGTGATTCAAGGACCTAAAGAAATGGGCATTCCCTCTGAGCAAAAGACATGGCCAGGGATCTTCCATCTCTCTGGAGACTCCAGATCTTGTCACAAGGAAATCTCATGCAACAGATGCAGTCCAAATGGAATCTTCCACTTTGGAATCCATGAGCAAGACTGTGCACTGGACTAATCATCTTTTTCTAGATGTCTGTCACATGGGAACGTGTCAATCCTTACCCAGAAATTTCTGTTGACATTTCCTAGAAAAAGGCTTGGGAGAAAATGAGGAAGGGGAAGAATTGCAAATTCTATTTCTTTAGTACAGGGCAGGACCTCACTACTGTCAGATATCTACCAGTGCAGATTTCCCTCAAATATTTTTTCAAAGGCTGAAGCTGTTTCATGTCTCTCCTTAGCCCAGATTTGCTCTGGCACTGGCATTTGTTCTTTGTTTACTGAAATTACATTTCACATGAATTTTTAAGACAGCTGTCTAGAAACTCTGGAATGACAGTAAAACCAGTTCAGCAATTCAATGTGAACAATGTCTTCTCTTCAGGGCTTACTCCTTTATTGTGATATCATTGAATCAACATTTGTAAAGGAACAGCTGCCAAGCAGAAAAGTTGATGCCATGGATCATTTTCAGAAGTGTTTTGCAATTTTAAAATTATATCAGCCGGGAGTAGACAACAGCACTTGCAACACATCAGAAAAATCGGAAATGGCAGAAGTCAAAGACTGGAAGGCAATCCGTGTGGATCTGGTCATAACCCCCTTTGAGCAATATTCCTATGCTCTGTTAGGCTGGACAGGCTCCAGGGTAAGTAACCACAGCAGTGTATGTTTTCTCAGCATTGCAAACACATTTTTGTTGTTGCAGGACTATTCAGAGTTCATGGATTAAAAAAAAATATTCCTGATGTCCACACATCACATTTCATGCTGTCATCCACCCCGATCGTGGGTTGGAGCTGATGAATTCATCACTAACTTTTCTGGATGTCTCTCTAGGAGAGTTAAGTTCTATTTTCCTTGAAGCTTAGTGTTTAGGTTTATAAACTAGAGAACTAGGTTTTTGGTCAGTTGTGTTGTCTTTTTACATCATGATACTGTTAACAAGCAATTTAAATGGTTACAGAGTAGAAAGATGATTTGGAAAGTGTCACATAATTTTACAGTAAATTAAACATTTGAGGAAGAGATATTCTGAATTGGAACTTAATTTGTTTTGTAGGAAATTGAAAACTATTTAACATCTTTCTTTTTGGACTAGATCAGATGTTTTGTTTCAGTTGCATTTTAATTGACTCTTAAATTGTAAAAAACTGGAAAAAAATTAAAATTAGACATTAGTTTTGAACTAGAATAAAATACATTTTGATTTATGTTTTAATAAGAAAACTTGAAATGATGTCTACTTTCACAATAGACACTAGTTAGCTGGCATAATATAAAATAGTACACTCTTTTAAAAACAAAAAATTCTACCTAATGCAAACTCAAAAGATTAATCTCTCTCCAGACAGAATTATTTTTTAATCTGTTCTACATGCTTGCCTTCTGATGTTTATTTTTAAGGGAGTGTTTATATGGTACAATGGAGAGCTTCTGAGCCTGCTCTGAATTATCTTTTTGATGTGCTGGAAGCAGTACTGGTACCTTGCCACTCTGTTCTACTCAGGTTAATTGAAAGCAGGATGGTTTAGACCTGGAAAAATGTTGAAATTGATGTGTTCTCGTGCTGAGCTTGAGTTACTTCAGTCACTTTTTTGAGATAAAAAAATGTATTTGTTTGGGCTTTGGATTAAGTTCTGCAGACTTTGGGGTCCTTTCTTATCCTGGAAGTGTTTGGTGACTTAAAAGCCCTTCTCTCAACTCTGTAGATAGGAGTCTACACTAAAAACACACAGTGTGAGGCCCTTTGGATAAGTAAGCAATGACTTCATGACTTTTTCTCTGCCTCACTGAGCTCCTACTCCCTGTTGGGCTAATTCACCTGCAGACTGTGGGAGCCCATCACAGGTTTACTTTCTTATACAGAGCCCAACTACTGTCACAGTAACTGACTGATGGATGGATGCAAATGTTTGGCTTCCTTATCCAAACTTTTCCCTTCAGATGATTGATTTTATCAGACTATATTCCTTTAACAGAGGTAATTTTTAGACCCTAGTTTATTATTTGGTTTGGTGTTAGAAGGTGCAAAGAATAAGAATTTTGGTTTGTGCATGTGTTTCATATTTTCTCTATCTTTGACAGCAATTTGGACGTGATTTGCGGAGGTATGCTGCACATGAAAGGAAGATGATACTGGATAACCATGCACTATATGACAGGAGAAAGGTACTGTTTATTCTCAGAAATAAAGCTAATGTGTTATTATTTTCGAGTGTGCATTTCCAGTTACTTTTTTATATTCAAGTATATAGAATATCTTAGCTTGATTATCCATTTGGTGGTAAAATAGTTCCACCTTCACATCATTTAGTTTCACTGGAACAGCCTCATTAAATCTGAACAAGTAAGTCTGGAAATCCTTTTTTTTTTTTTTTTTTTGGCAATTGTGAAGTAATTCCTGAAATGTAACAAGAAACATGAATTAGATGTTTGTGTTTGATAGGAACTGTGCAGCCTTCACAGAAGTGAGAACAAACCATCTGCGAGTATTTGAAAAATGTACTTCACTGCCCCACTGTCTCAGAAGGAGAGATCATTTCTGTGTCCCCCACACACTTTCAACTCCTGTTGGTCTGACATTGCATAGGAAGAGGGGACATTGAGTGTTACAGGCTCAGTTGGAAGGCTTGAGGAAGTTTATGCAGGGTATGACACTAAGTAGGGATTATGGATCATCCTGCTTTTAAAGCCCTGCATTCAGAAGTCTGGGTGGAGTTCACTTTAGTCAGGCTTGGTAGCCTGGGGAGTAATTGGTATAATTTCTGGTATATAGGCTCTTGGCTGCAGTTATACTGAACTCTGCATTTATCTGGCTTAATGTCTTTATTTGCATTAGGCCATTTAAATAATAAGCAAAAATCTATACTGAAGATGCTTATTGATGTCAATATAGGGAACGGCAAAGTACCACGTGAAGATTTTACATTAATCTTTCCTATATATTCTTTATAGATTGGAGACTGCTTTCAGCCCCCCTGCTTACATGCAATATTGTCTCATTGCTTCTTTCTGAGATGCAGGAGTGATCTAAGCCATCACTCCATTTCAGCTGTCTCCATATGTGCTCATCAGGTCCAGATGTTGCTATAGCATCCTCAGTTCACATGGAAACCTGGGGAAATTATCAGGCTAATTATCCATTTAGTCAGATATCCTGTCGCCAGCAATTGTCAATACTAGATGCTTCAGAAGAAAACATAAAATCAGTAGTAGATAAATATGCTATCATGTGTCTAAAGAGGATGTTTCTTCACAAACTCAGGGATGATGTCAGTGTATTCCTGCCTGTTTTTATATTTTGAAAGTATTTAAAATATAAACTCTTCTTCTCAACATAACATGGTTGGTGTTATTATCTGCACATTAATATGTGCTCCATTCAATAGCTTTTTGGGTGTAACAGAAAATGGCACTAGGGAAAACCAAACAATTCTAGGAATCCCAGTGTTATTTTTTGTATGCAGCAAAATTTGCCTGCTTGGTGTATGGGTATGTATCATTATATCTGCTGCTTTTACTCAGAGCCCTGAAGCTTTCAGGGATGCAAAATGGACACTGTTCTTTCATGAACAACATCAGTCAGTATTACTTTTTCTTGATTATATTTCGGCTTTATAACTGATATACCATTAAAATCTTTGGGGACGGGGATGGGGGCAGGGGGATTGAGTTTCCATGTGTTTTTGACTTAGCCATAGATTAGCCATGATGATTCACAGATAAATGATTCATTTATCTTCACAGTATCCTCTGGGAAGAAAGATGTTCTTGTCATCCCAAATTTTCAAGTAAAGAGCAGAGGCAGAGAAAGGTTTAAGGTCTTAAACATCCATTGATTTCAAGGGCCCTGCATTTGCAGTGTCCGGCCTTAAGTTTTTCCTGTTGAGTATCTGCCTTGGAAATTTGAAAAATCTGAAGAAATGTGTATACCCATGTTGTGGTTCCCCAAACTATCAACTGTAACTGTAATTTAGTCTCCAGACCGTCTACATGTCTGAGTCTCAATTTACATTTCCTCAGTTCCTCAACTGTACTGCCCAAAACTGAAGAAATGGACCTAAAGCAAGGTCTGAGAAGAAAAACTCAGAAAATTTTCCTTATTCCTTATCATAAGGCAGGAGTTCTTCACAAAGGCAAAAAAAACCCAAAAACCAGCAAACCAAAAACCATACTGAATGAAACCCAAAACACCCAGACCAAATCTTCAGGGAAAATTTCTACTGCCTTGACCACAAGGTCCTTAATCTACGATTTCCATATATCAATTGAGGCACATGGTTGGGTCAGCTGTCCCTTTCAGGAAGGGACTTGGCTTTCAAATCTGTCATCATCCTCCTTGCTCCCCAATATCTAGGTCTGCCATTTCTCATTTAGTTGCAAACACAGCTAGTTTGCTTCCAAATTCTGTTTTTTTTTTGCTGTAAACCACAGATGCACTGCAGATTTCAAACACAAGGAGTTGTGTTAATATGTTGACTCAGCAGAATACTGTTCTTGTTTCTGCTGCAGTCTCAGAAAGAGCTAAATTGCATTAGCTGACTTTTTCCACACAGAAGGAAACTTCCAAGGCAGATATGCAATATGAAAAATTTCAGACCAGGCAGCACTGAATTTATAATCTGCTTAACACAGGCTCTTTTTTCAAATAATGTTATTCTAACAAGAAGCAGAGAGATTACTCTCTGGCAAGTATATGAATATTTATAATCCAATGTGTTAAATTCAAATATATTTTGAAATTACTTTTAACTTTACAATTTTGTACTAAGATATTCCCACAAATGAGTTTGAACAAAAACCTTCCATACTGCCACCCAGTGTGTAATATGATCAGAAATGTGCAGAATGTAGCAATGGTGTCTGTCTGTGAAATTTGATGGCCTATAGTGGAAGAGGAGAAGTTTGCAGTAAATTGTGTGGCTGCCAAGGTTGATTAATTTTTAGGGTCATCAGAGTAGTATGCTTAAAATAAGTGATAAAAATAATATGTAATTTTGCACAAGGGAACATATGCCCAAATTTTAAAATGTTTAGGGTTGGTTTGTTGGTTATTTTTTACATTAAACCATGAAGAGCAGAAACTTTATTCTAATCCTTGGGCTTTTCATTTAAAATGGTTTGACTCATAAGGAACAATAAAAACATGGGTATTTTATTTATACTGTCTCATAAAATTAGATTGGAACATGAACATTTGTGTTTCATAAGTATATTTCTCTTTGTGAGAGGAAATCTTCCTTTCTTAAAGCTAAAAACATCAGGAAGCAGATATCCCTTGTGCAAGCTGCTCAAGATCCCTCAACACAACCTTAATTAAGGTTAATTAGGCACCCCATGTGAAAGTTGAAACATATATTTTCCATATTTCTCTCCTGGTCTGCTGAAGAGAGGTCATCTTATATCACTGGCTCTGTCCAGGCAGACAAACCTTCATGCACAACTCTAACAGTCACTGGGGTATTGACAGGTAGAATTTGGGAGCTGGACCAAATCCTTTTTGCTTCATTCTTTTTCTTTTATTAGTCTGTGTGTACAGAAAAAAATATAGGAAGATCAGGAAGAGTCAAACTATTCCTTGATCCTGTGGAAGACCAAGTCCTTTCCTTAAAACACACTTGCCTGTCATAATTTAAAATTTTTCAAGTTATTATAAGAAGTTAATAAACCATGCTATAGCAAATATTATTTGCTCTTATTTAATTTCTATTTGGTGGAATGTAACTGTACTTGTAAGAAATGTCATTCATTACAAAAGAAAACAATTTCCTGATTTGCTCTACATTTCAATATATAATTCAGTATACTTTATTCTTCTATATTAATATTTATCAGCTGTTTGGCGCAGATGCTTGAACTGTGGCCCACTGCTTGAAATGTGATGCATGTCACAGAATCCCAGATTCCAGCTTTCAAAGGGCTGCAGCAGGAGAGAGTCCTGCTTACTTTAATGTATTTCCAAAGGGATTCTGCCAGGAATTGGGAGCATTAACACAGCAGTTAGGAATCAATTACATAGCTTTGCAGATGGGAACAAAAGGAAGAGAAATTTTCTCCTGGGACTTGTTACAAAGTTACACTGTGAAATTATTCCTTAGCCTTGATTTATTTTTTTTTCTTTCTAGTGTGAATCTTTTTCGTATATTTGTTGGTTTTGGAAGACAGTGTGCAATTATGAAACTAATGATTTTTTCAGTTCTGTAATAAGAAGGGCATTTCTGTAGATCTTCCTTTCACAGGAAAATTGTGACAAAAAATTGAAAATTTGCTACCAATTATCTGTCAGCCTCTTTTACATGAAAAGATGAGTGTCTGTAGAACTGTGTACTAAAGGTATGGAAATTAGCACTTGTATGTTCCAACCTGAGGTATGTAGTTCCTGTGATTTACACCAGCTGGAGGTCAAACCTAACTGATCCCCACTCTTACAGAGTAGAGTTCACTGATGAGTCATGAGGAAGAAAGAGAAGTTGTACATTCCCCATGTCTTATGGTATTACTGCTGCTACAAATGGCATGATATTTTTATGAATGGGCAAATAAAATTCTCACTGTAACACTTCCCCTATTCATGAATGAACAATACGCTCTCTATGAAAAATAGAAATGGTTTTGCAAAAAAAACCCCAACCAAACCATTTCTCTATGTGAAGCATAAGTCAGGTCAGCTGAACAGTAGGCTCTTCCTTGGAAAAATTAAAGTCCTCAGTCTGTAAACCAGGACATCAACAGTTGTTTTGACACTCCTCTGTGTTGACTAGGAAGCAATTATCCCTTAACCCACAACAAAAAGTTTTTGGGTACAGTGTGCATTGTCTCTGGACTAGTGGTGTGTATACTAGGGCATTGTTGGCAAGTTTTGACATCTTGACAGCTTTTTACCTGGGAAATAGACATCTAGTGGATCTAACTAAAGGTCATTTAGCCTTCCTTGGTCTCACTTCTCATCAGTAAAACCTAGTTCCCATGATGGAAATGTGCAGTAATGGTAAGTAGTTAACCACTAAAGAAAAAGGTATTTCACTTTAATGAAGAATTTTGATCACCCAGTGTTTTGTCTTTAAAACTAGAAGAGAGAACAAAGGTTTAATGGAGAATTTTGATTATTCAAAATTTGCTTGGTTTCTTTGAGGGAAAGTAAAAATGTTGGCACTTTCTACTAAAGGAATTTCTTTCTGCATCTTGGCTTTGGAAACAATCCATGGATCATACTGTTCCAAACCTCCAAAGCTCAGACAGCTCTTGGGGCTGCAAGCTCTGAGGCATTTGCTTGGCTGGCTGCTCCAGGCCCATGGAGCCAATGAGCTCTGGGGACTCTGGCTCTGAAGTACTTAAAATGACTTACTTGAACTCAGGCTCTCAGTAGCCTGTCAGGCAGGATTTTGAGAAGATGTGCAAGCTGGCAGGAGCTCAAATAGGTTTAGTTTTTTGTTTTTTTTTTTTTTCCAAAGTGCCTGGTAAACTAGATTCTATTGGATTGTACTTTTTTTTTCAGGGCAATATTTTGATAATTGCATAATTTTTATGGAACACCCAGGATAAGTGAATAGAAAAATTCCAACAAAGTAAAATTCATTAGTGCTTTGCTGATTAGATCTGTTCAAAAGGCAATGTGATATTATTTTTGTGTGACTATGCCTGTGTTAGGTAAAAATACTCTTCCCTAGAACTGTCTCTTCTCTGGGAATCCTGGGAAGTTGCATTCTAGTGATTCTCAGCCAGCCAAATCCATATAGCATCTTTTTCAGTGCAGGTTGCTGTGAGGACATCCCAAACTTAACTACAGGAAATGCTTCTGAAAGATCTGCTGTTCTGTGCAAAACCCAGCCCTGCCACTTACATTGTGGATGAATATGACCTTTTCAAATGCAGGATTTATCTACCTTTTTCACTATTGCTTCCTAGTTAAATTTCCTTATCTTAATTAATTTAAAATTAGCACAATTTCCAAATACTTCAGAATCCGTAAGAAAATAAACATATTTTTGTTTGTTTTTACATTTTGGTAACTATTTGGAAACTATTCCTTGGAATTAAAGTAAAGAATGAGGTTTAAAACTCCCTCTCTGTATGTCACACAGGTTCAGCTGCAGTGGGGTTCCCTATTGCTCTTTCCTTTCATTCAGAATATATTTCTTTTTCTTGATGCTGTTTGCTGTTCAGCAGCTACTCAGAACCAGCTCTGCATAAAACATGAACTAACTTCAACTGTTCCATGCTAGAAATTCTGAGTGATATATTTCCTCAAATTGCTATCCTTTGGGCATGGAAGGGAGCATGGGAGAGTTGAGCTGAATGAGCAGTGGGATGGGGCTGGATGCCTTAGACTGCTGCAGGTACTTTTCTCTAATCCTGTTTCGTGTCAGGAGATTTCTAAGGATGGCATGTGGAAGAGCTTCGTGGCTGGATTGTGGCCATGTAGAAAGTGTCTCTCTCCTGCATTTGATACACCATTCACCAGTGGTGGAAATTCTCAAACCAAGTGTGAGATCGGAGGATAGAATTTTTCTTTGGAGGATTGAATTTGTCTTGTAAATTCTGATTTATAGCTTGTATAAACCCATATATTTTCACAATATTCCAGAAAATCCATTTCAAGTCCAGTTATTACTTTGTGCTGTTCATGGCAGCAAAAAGAAGTGATGTAAATAATTAGCATTGCTTATTTTTGGGAAAGAATAGATGGAGTTTTTGGGATATAATAGGTTAATTGAATTATTTGCATATGAATGTTCTTGCACTGACATTGTAGGTTGATTTTTTTTGTAAGAGAAGGATCATGAGCTCAGTGTTATTTTGAAGAGTCATTGAGGCAGAAAGCAGTTATTAATTTTATGTTCTATGTAAATTTAAGATGGGAAATAGGTCCCTTAATGTTTTCTATTAGAGAAATACTGGAAAAAATATGACACTATTCAGATGACTGATTGATGATTGATGACAATTTTGCATTTTAAAAACCTTGTATGAATTTGAATGGCATGAAATGTTATTTGGTTGTTGAATAACAAGAGAGGTGGTTTATATAACTGTTCTGCATAACAAACTCACAAGATGCTCTGAAAACTTCATAATGGGACCCAGCTTTTCAAGCCATTAAGTGCTGTACAGTTACACTGAGTATAGTAAGATTCTGTGATCCCAGATTTTTTAAGAGAAAGTTTACTTTTTCTTGGACAGCCATAATAAGCATGAAAGGGGAAATTTATCCTGGGATTTCTTTCACACTGTGAAGCTCACATGCCCTCAGTTGTCACCATCAGTATTGCAGTGTCCTTTACCATTTGCCTGCAGAGTGAATTCCTATCTACAAAAATCCTCACTGACTCTTCAGGCAGGGCTTGTCCTGCCTCCCTTAGCACATATCTCTACAGCCAAATGAAGGTGTGATTACAGCCCCAGTAAGTGGCTATTTTATGGCAGCAGTGCTCTGGTGAGCTGGCTTCAGGGGGTCTGAGTTCTGCTACTGCCCATGTTCTGCCCAAGTAGCTGCTTCACAGACAAGCTCTGTGTTTGCAGCAGGCAGCCCTTCCAGCCATGCCTGGCAACATCCTTGAGCCTCTGGCCTCTCTCATAATATTCCAATTTTTCTCTGGCTGAGTCTGCATTTGTGTTGTGCCTTTTTTGAAACACGGCTTACCTGACAGTGACCATGCTGGTGCAAAAAGTCATTTTCGTATGTTCCTGTGGTGCCTTGGCTCAGAGGACAGAAACTGCTCTGAGGAAGCCAGACTGATTGCAGGTGGTTGGGCGGTTACCTGCACTGCCAGAACTTTGTAAATATGTCTCCTAATAAAAAGCCAGCTTTGTTTTTCAAGCAGGTATTTTTCCTTTCACTGCCCAACACATTACTTCTCAAAAACTTTTGCCATTAGGAAGAGCTGTCTATGATTTTCTAACCTCATTTTATTACATGAAGTTGTGTCATAGTCACAGAATTTAATTGTGTATTCAGAAGTTACAGTCTGTAAGTCAGTTTTTTTGGTGTCATCTGAGAAAATCTACTCCACACTACCTTTCATTGAAAAAGATGCTTGCAGAAGTTTACTTGCACAGTTAAAGAGACATATTTTATGATTCTGTAAAAACTGGAAGTTATAGTCTTATTTTGGCAGATGCTGCTCTAAAATTATAATGTTATAATGGTGATATAATCAGCCTTGAGAACATCTTGATGAATTAAACATGCTGCAGCTGCACAGTTTGCTTTAGACATCTGCAACAATGACTGGATTAAAGCTACAGTAAACATAAAGATCCAAAATTTATAATATTGATTTCCACTGTGCTCTCTACAACTACCTGAAAGGAAGTTGTAGCCATGTGGGGCTTGGCCTCTTCTCCCAGGCAACAGTGACAGGGCAAGAGGACACAGTCTCAAGCTGCATCAGAGCATCATTGAACATCAGGAAGAATTTCTTCACAGAAAGGCTGATTGGACAGTGGAATGAGCTGCACAGGGAAGTCACCGTCCCTGGAGGTGTTTAAGGAAAGACTGGATGTGGCACTCAGTGCCATGGTCTGGTTGACAAGCTGGTGTTGGGTCACAGATTAGACTTGATGGTCTCAGGGGTCTTTTCCAACCTAATCGATTCCGTGATTCTAAGATTACTACTACAATTAAACACTGAGTGATTGTAAAGAGATGCACATACTTTCACTTATGTTTCAATTCTTCTCACTCAGGAAAGTGGAAATTGCATATGTGATTTGGGTGATTTTTTTCTTTTTGCACCTGGTCTATTTTTTAAAATTAAGAATGAAAATAATCTACTTTTCTTACCTCCTGGTAACTTAAAAAATGATTATGCATTTTCTTATGTGTTTAAGTGTTCTTCTCCTTAGTGTTCTCTTAGCATTTTAAATGTTTCTCATTCAGCATATGATTGGTCATTTTTACAAAGTTTGCATGTAATTCATGTATATATTTAGCTAAAACTAATCTCTTTGCAATACCAAGCTGTACATCTAACACAAAGATAAAAGTACCTAATTGTCATTTCCTATGCTCAGTGTGTTTTTTTAAGCAGTTCAGTTAAACCTGTATTGCTAATGAAAAGACATCTCTCCAAATGCATAAGTAGGTGCAAATCCTGAATATTTTGACTATACGTTTTTACTCATTTTAATTTCTATGGCAGTAGAGAATCAGTAATTTTCAGTTGTGTTAATTATTCAATCAGTATGCTGGGGTAGGTTATCAAATGGGGGGTAGGTTACTAAGTCTCATATTTTCTGTCAAAAGAAAAAGTAATTAATTTGAGAAGAAGCTAGGTGGAGAGGAAGCTGGAAAAGGAAGCAGCTGAGGACCAGAGAGGAAAATGGCATAGAAGTGGGAGTCAGAAGGGGATGGTGGATGTACAAATTTGATGAATACATGCAGAGTGGCTGGAAAAAGCAATGGGGAATGGAAAGGGTAGATTTAATTAGCAGTTCCATTGTGGAAAGGAATCTAGGCTGGTTGAAGAGACAACTGTAAAGGACCACAAAAATAGAATGACAGGGAAGAGATGTAAGTGGAAGTTTGATGGACTGAAAAAGAAATTAAATTCATCAGGCTAATGCTCTAAGCTGGCAACAAGAGGTAGGTAAACGTTCTGCTGCCCCAAATAACAGAGTAAACCATGCATGTCTCACTTAACTCTGGATATGGTGTGAGAGGAGCCTAGAGCTACATTAGAAATCTGAGAGCAGACATCAACAACTTAGCATAGGGGAGTAGCCGACACAGGGAGCTAGAACAGATACAGATTTTAAAAGCTCAGTTTCCTAAGACTGATTGATCCCACATCGGTCTGCAACTCAGGATTGTGTCAGTGCTGTCAGCAAATATTTGTTAGCCCTGTAGCACAGTACATTTCCTGCCTAGTGAACAAAGCCTAAGCATCTTACAGGATTTGAAGTAAGCAGCATTTCTTTGAAGAAATGAAGTCTCTATGCATAAACATAGGAAAATTGAATTAAGGTCAAAATTCAATCCATCACATTCTGGGATTTCTTAAATTGCACGTCTTTGATTTTGCAATCCCAATAAAGTTCTTCTGTAGTGGTTTGTTTATAGTAATCCCATATGAATTACTCACAACTGAGTTTTGTTTAAGCCAGGATTCTGCTTTTTTCCTCATTTCATTCACCCTTACGAAGCTTTATAAGGTAAAACACAAAAAAACCAACAGTGTTTGACAAAGCTGCTGTAAATAGCACAGACTTAAAGTGAAATATGTGTATAGCTAAAGTGAAAAAAGAAATAATCCCTGAGAATATTTTTAACAACATTGTGGTAGTACAGAGATTGTCAGAGAACTGCAGGGACAATAAGTTTTTGATCTGTTTTTGTTTACAGCAGTGTGCTACTTAACATGTTAAAATTTTTGCCTGTGTTGCCAGACAGGAAGTTCCAAGTTTCCTTTCACTTAGTGTACCCCCAAACTAAAAACATTTTAGTCTGGATGCAATCTATTGTGGAATGTTTTTAATTTTTAAAATTGTAATGGGAGATGGGAATGCATAACAATGTAGTGTTTTGCAACAAAGTAACCACAGATCTGTCATTTTAAACAGACAATAGCTCCATTTTATGTACAATATGGTCCTGTTTACAAACTAAATTTTAGCAAGTTCTGTTAAGTCAACAGATAATGTTTTTTGATATTTTATTTTCCAAACTGTCAGTACTTCAGCACTGGTCTTTTTCTTTCTCCTTCATGAAAACTACTTGGAGTAAGTAGATTGAGTGTAGAAAACATGAAGATATTTTGTTACACTATGTTATGATATAGCTGGGTAAGTGCCTAGAATATTCTAATGTTAGCCTTATTATTCTATTTTACTTGATTAATTTATTTCTTACTGTTCAGAATTTAATATCAATAAACCTCTAAGAAGAGCAAGAGATGAGTTTAAGAGAAACATTCCAGTCTGGTATTTCTGATTAAAAGCACAGGACAAGTCCAGTGGTAAAATGAAATGAGAATTTATGATTATGGCTTCTATTACATTCAAAAATTATTCATGCCCAGAATTATTAGAATAAATTCCACTGCATTATTTTGCATCAGTACCATTACACATGATTCTGCCTGAGGGTATCAAGTCAATGGGTAGTGCTTGCAATACTGCTTTTTCAATCATGCTTTGTTATACTGTCATTTCAAAAAGTAATTCTTTTTCCCTCTGATTTATTTATCATCTTGTTTGTAGCTGGCTTAGGAACAGATTAGATTTTATTTTAAGGCAGGCATGCAGATCTGAATATTACTGCAGAAAATACCAGTTAAACCTTAAAATTACATATGGAGATAATATATTGTCAGAGAAACTTCAGGTTATTGCTACTGAAAAGTGTTATGATACTGTCAAATGAAAAATGCATTGTGTCTGCAAATGTTGTGGGGTATTATTATTGAATTTGTTGACATACTTCATATTTCTAGCACAATTAGTACTTCATCATTTATGGTCTATAATTATAAATTTGTTTGTGCTGTTGATAGTCTCATTCATAGTCATAGCTTAAATAGTTCATAAAATGTCTAATTGCAAGTAAAGCAAAAATCACCAATAGCCAGTCTTAAAAACAAACCTCTTCAAAAAAAAAACAAATTAAAAACATTGGGAAAAGCACAGAAGCAAAAACACTTGAAAGTTGCTAGTCATGTTGTTTAGGAAAGTACTAGAGGACAGATTGTCAGATGTTATAATTATCCACAAAGTATAAACAATGCATGTTGACCATAATGAAGCTAAATTCTGATGGGTAATTACTACACAGTTCCTTGGGGCTTGATTCTGTAATGTTTTTTTTCATCAAGCAATGTTTCATGTTGAGAGTGTTGTCTGACAGAGTACTGGTGGAATGAGCTGCTGCCCCTCTCAGGGTAGATAGCAGTATGAATATCAGGACCATGAAGAAGTTTCATTTTTCCATGGTACTTTCTGGCAGTGTTCATACTATGCAAGACAATCATTGAGTACAATTATTTGAAAGCTCTTACATAATGACAGGTTTGAATACATTTTTATATGGAAATTGCTTTACTTAGCCTATTTTTCTTCCTGTTTCCTCCCCACCTTCTCCATAAAATCATTTTGCTTGCTGTGAAGGTTACTGAACGCAATGACTCTTGTTAGCACTTTGTCTATCTGATGATCAGCTGGAGATTTTAGAGAAGTAGCCACTATTTTACAGATCAGTGTTATGTTGTACTCCCGTACTTTTATTGTCTGTTGAAGGCACTCAACCTCCTGTCAGTCAGTGCACTGCAGGAATTTATGGATCTTCCATAAAGCTTTTTCTACAGTTGCTTTATAAAATTCTGTGTCTGTGAGTGGTGTAAAATTGCAAAGCTATTTGTTATGCTGAGGCTCAGAGCAGATTTATGCTTTTCACCGAAGACGTACACCATTCATTCTTGTAAAGTTAGCAGTAGCATAGAGAAGGAAGAGAAAATTGCTGCCTTCCTGCTTAGTGCTTGCAGAGCCTGCTTTCACCTTGCCCATGGTAGGTCAGCAGAGAGGAATGGAGAGGGTTGTGATGCTGAAGGTAAGGCTGCCTGGCACAGCATGACAGATCTGAATGACAGCCGGAAATCCTGGTGCATGGGCTGCAATTGGTCATGGATAGATCAAAGAGATGCACCTTCATCTGTTAAAAAGAAATGGAATCATAGTCCCTGTGGCTCAACATTGATATCACTTAATTCTGATGTCAATAATTTTTAAGTGTTGGTGGTGGCTCTGGGCTCCTGTTAGTAATTTTAGTAAAAATCTCTCACTGTTACCATATGTATTCCTTTTTGACATATAGGATGTAAAACACAGCCCACTCTCTCGCTTAAGGTGATGCTCTGTGACTCAAGTTCCACATGGTAAGGGTAGAAAATAGCATGGAGCTAGGTATTTAGGGAAGATTTTAAAGAAATATGCTTGGGAGAGGATAGCTTTCATTACTTGTATTATTGTAAGTTATATAATGAACCAAGTAATGATGCTTGTTTTTAGGTTAGTAAACTCAAATAGAGACAAAAACACATGACAATTATGTCAGCAAAATGCTTATTTTCCTTGAAATCAGTTCCTAACTATTGTTATGAAGAGTTATTATGCATTTTCTGATAGGTGTCCTCAGACCTTGTGGCTTATACTTCTTAGATCTCCTATCTGCACCAGTTAACCAACAAATTCAATCTGCAAAAAATCACTCCAGAAAGTGATTGCTTTTTGATAATGAGGAAGGTGAGAATATATTTTTTGCAAGTAAACAGCTTTTGAACAGGGAGTAATTGAAACACTTGAAGTTTGCAACATACTTTTTCTCCCTTCCTTGCAGCTGCTCCTTTTGCTGTGTCACTTTCCAGGCACTTGCCTGCACCTTCCTCTCAGAAACACACTGACCCACTCATCCATTCAGATGAAGAAAAACCAGGTTAAGCTTTTTATTCAACCTGCTGCAAGGCCCTAACTAAGTCTTAACTAAGGCCCTAATAAGTTTATCTAAAGTATTGCACTATTCTATGTGCCCTTGTTTGCTTTTTCACTGGCTGGTGGTAGGAGTCAATTTGTGTGGTTCTGTAAATTTTGGCTTGATTAATATGTTCTGAATCATTATATTAGATATTTTAGTCTGAGTTTGCATCTACTTGAATTCAGAAATGTCTGGACTCAAATTCCACTGAAATTTTCTCTTCACTACTTTCTTCAGTTTTACCTCCCTGTCTTATTATTTGTGTTGGACTCATTCTCCATATGGAAGTTGCTGAGCTTCAGAAGCTCATCAGCATGTTCAGTATGGTGAGAACTGTTAACACAGGTGAGGTCCATGAGGAGGTCATTCAAGTCAGTCATTTAATAACTCATCCTTTTTTTTTTTTCCCACTTATTTTTAGAAAATGTTAGTAGCATCTACATATTTATGATTCCAGGATAAGCCTAATTAAATTTGATGGGGATCAAGGATAAATGCAACTCAAAGTGTTTATTCTGGGACTTCCGATAACTTAATTGTCAATAAATAGAGTGTCCAATTAGTTGTGCCATGGAGTGAATTTGGATAATTTTTCATCAATCAGTCTCTATAATCTGATTACCTCTCTTCTGATTGACCTTTCTGGGAGAAGATGTAAGTGTGAAGTTAAAACAAACATATGCTTTGCCTGTCTGTTGTGTCTTCTCTTGGGTTTTCCTGACTCAGTTGCTTTGACAGTGGTCCTTGTACTTGTCACATCCAGGGATTCTTAGACATCTGCATTCAACACATTCAATGGTTGGCTTTGAACTCAAGATTTTGTTTTAAAATTATGATTCCCTTGATAAGGGATGACTTTTTTATGACCTCTGTGTTTTCAAGTTTACTTTTTATTGTGAGCTAATGGAGGTATTCAGGCTCGTGAGGCAGCTCAGGCTTCCCAGTGGAAAACAGCATTGAACTTGTATGATTTCCTAAGGCTTGTTTGCTAAAGTTCACCAAAAATCCATGCAGCTCACTGTAGTCAAATGGAAAAGCCTTTGGGATGTCTTTAATTTTGCACTGAGACCTTCCTTGTCTTCTCACTGGATTTGTGTACTTTCAGTCACATGCACCTTTAACTCTCAAAAATAGCAGGCAAATGCAATTATATAGGTAGAAAGCACTAGGTGGGTGCCTACACATTTTAAGCTTTGCAAAATTTTACTAGTTGATGGACAACATATTTTTTGGTCTGGTCTCTGTTCTTTCTTTCTTTCTTTCTTTCTTTTCTTACTTTTCAGGCAGGCCTCATTTCTGTTTTTAAAGAATAATGTAGAGCAAACCCCAAAATTTTCTTGCAATTCTGATCATACAATAAATGAAAATGTGACTACTTCAAGCTTCCAAATGTCTTTTTATTTTTTTTCTCCTCAGTATTTTGTGGATTAAAAGAAGTTGCTTGGGGCTATTGTCATGTATTGCATTTAATATTCATATATCAAGAAAAATTTTTATGTACTACAGCTTCTTGTTAAAAAATATTTTAACAATGGTTCCTATACCATTCACAGAAGTCCTCCCAAAAAGTGTTGGTTGTTTGCACCTCTTCTGACTTGTTGGTTTTATTTCAGTATATGGTTTTTTCAACATTTTCACAGATGAGAATAAATTTAATGCTCTTCCCCTTTATTGTCAGAACCTTGCACTGAACTCGATGAAATAGGACCACTGAGTACAGAAGATAGCTGCAGTCAATCTAAGAATTGCAAGAAATGTTGAAACAAAAATACTTGAGTGCATTGTTTTGTGGATATGTGATTGTACAGACTTCCTTGATGCAATGCTCAGACTGTCTCACAAGCTGAATATTTTTGGCTTCATATGCAGGAGTTTAGGTCAAAATAATCCAAAAGTCACAAAATAATGAAATGTATACCCATACTGTCAGGTATACATTATAAAAGGCTGATTTAGTAAACACAGCTTCTTGCTAAAGTTTCTGCAGTGCTGGTGTGACCTGTGTGCCCTGGTGGTGCATCAACCCCTGAGCTGGAGAGCTGGCCCAGGGACAGAGAGCAGGTGGGGTAACACTCGGGTCAGGTAAACACACAGAACATTCCCACTGGCAATCATGTGGCAGATATGCTGCATTACCTGTTTCTGCCTTCACAATCCTTTCTGTAAGACCCTTTTGTTAATTATTTTTTCAAGAATGCAAATGCTGTTTGAGCAAATGGGATCAGAGAAAAAGGGAGTGTGACCAATGTAATAGCTTTGTACTTTTAGTCTAATATGTCATTGAGGTATATTCTATCAATTGTGGGTCTGACATTACAGTGCACTGCTTCACTGAATGCTGTGGCCTTTCATATCTAAAGAAGCTGTTGCAAGGAGTGTAAGCAGCATCATCTTTTCATTTGTCCCAATCATCTTTAATTCAAACTCTTCAATTGACTTGACTTAATGATGACTTGTGAAGATGTCACTAAAGTGGCAAATACATGTGTAAGAAATTTAAGGTGCATTGTGGTATTTTTGACCATATCTGATTAAGCAAGTCCTGTTGCTATCATCATTCATCTACAACTGACTCTACCCATAAATCTTATTTTTAGAATGGACTCTGTCCAAGCACCATAAACAATTAAGTTCCAAGTTTGCAAATGACAGTCTGTCCCCTTCTTTTCTGTTGTTCATTTATCATAGTCTTGCTTACGGCCACGGTGATAATTTCAGACATAAACTGATGGGGGTTTAGACTGCTTGGTATTTATCATTCAGTGTACTGGTAGAGCCACAAAGTTAGATATGATCATATTGTCATTATATCTCCACTTAAATAATTTTAAAAAGAAAAGGAAATATTAAGGTCATTTTACTGATGTGAATATGTGTTGCATGTTGAACAATATGAAAATCAGTGATAGAAGACAAAATTAAATTTAAGATCCCTAAACGTCTTGTGTAAGATTTTGCCATTTTAAAGCATGCAACATAATCCTGGACACAAAGTAAAGATTAGATTAAATGTGTATGTTAATGACATTCCAGGTGCTTGTCTAGAAGCGAAGTTTTATCAAAGAGTGTTTTGTAAATTACTAACAAGGTACTGTTGGCAATAATCTCTGTGCCCTTCCTCCCCACCCCAGTTTATTTCATGAAATAGTACATGAAATAACAGTCAGACAGACCTTAGTGTTCATGGTCCTTCAGGGTCTTTTGCAAAAGGATGTGCCTTGTACACAATTTTATTTATAATTTTCAAAAGGATAATAAAGTCTGCTAGAGTATGACTGCATTCTTTCTGAATTACAGCTGTGAAGCATATAAAAGTCAGGGCTCTGAAAAGAGTAGGAAAAATGGGATATGGAAGGAAATTACTTGATCTTTAAGGGCACAATTAGGCTGTGAACGAATTTTCCAATAGTTTATAAAGCAGAGTTGTGCCAGTAATCAATTAGGAAACTTCATACTTAATTCTTGTTCTTCAGCTAATACCAAGGATTATAAGGATTTAAAGAAAGAAATTAATCAAATTTCCACCACATGTCTCATCTTCAGAACAGTGGATTTCACATGTACGTACAAACGTGGAGCACTTCACTCTGCAGCAGATTCTGCTGGTTCAGAACCATCAAATCCCATTTCATTAATATGTGGTACTAACTTCTGGTTTTGGGTACTTCAAACTAATTTTCTAAGTTCATCTTCAAATGGGTTAAATAGTAATGAAATGCTACAGTGACAGGCTTAGACTTATTAATAGTATTACTTCAGTGTAATAGAGTATTTATTTTGATATTGGGCAACACACTGTTGTTGCCAAGCAATTTGGTAATAAACAGTTGGGTATCAGTCTGCTTAGAATACAATTAAATATGTGCCTTTCAAGAAGGCTGTGCTGTTGACTCTTGCTGATTTAGATAACTAAAACTAGAATTCTGCTTTATTAAGTAACGGTTTTCTTTTTGCTGGATTCGTCGTATAAAAATGTGATAGGAAACCAAGTGACAGTAGAAGTATAATGTACATGAACTTTGGCAATGATAGTTAGGATATCATAAAGCTGTGCTAGCTCTGTGCCTTCACTCTCTGCTTCTCTTTCATCAAAAGTATTATTGATTATTAATACCAAAATGAAAAATAAGAGGTAGCAACTCAAAGAAGAAAACATTTGAATGGCAATTGCTCTACATTAGGTGTAGTTAAGAGCCATGTTTACAACCACAAATGCAATGTATACATCCATTGAAATGACAGAATTGATTAAATGGGATAAGAGAAGAGTGTACCAGAAGCTCCAGAGCATTGTTTTTTTTGTAAATTTGATTGATGTTGGTGGGGCATGTTTTGGATCTCCAGAATATTAGTAAGAAGATGAAATAAAATCACAACTAGGCAAGCAGTTCATTACTTCTCTTGAGGAAAAAAGAAAAAAGCAAGAAAGAATGGTAGTGAATGCAATAATCGAATTTGCAGAACTGTATAAGCATAGATTGACATAGAAGGAAAATCATAGGTTATGATTAACATTAATAACACTTACATTGCTAAAGCAGTTGGCAGATATCAGCCAGAGATTCATTTAGAAACATTGCTCGTAGCTACTGAGAATGGTATTCAGCATCAAATACTTTGTATTAGAAATTTTCCCTGTCAAGCAAATGAAATGAGTTTAGCTTGCAGGAAAACATAAAGTGACAGAACAAAAGAAATGGAATGCAATTTGGGGTCCCAGAGATATGAAGAGCTTCTATTAAACAGTGTCTGTAACATCTGTCTACAAGTGTAAGGTTTTTTTCCTTGTTTTACTTTTATTCTTTTTTTCCCCGTAATGCAGGTGTATGGATTGCCCTCTTTTTCTTAGCAATACTAAAAGAAAAGAAAAAAAAAAGAAATAAATCCCTAAAATACTGTAATCCCAGGAGACACTTGAGGAACAAAATATCCCCAGTATTGTTGTTCAATGCGCAGTTGTTGATGTCTTCTTTCCTTTTCTTTTACCCTGTTCAATTGCTATTTTCTACCATTTTCCCCTTGTCCTATGTGAAAAAGTTCAGTATTTCTGCTGTTCGGTGTTATTTGTAGGTTCCTTTCATTCCAGAATTTGACATTTAAACTTCCTAGCAAAAAAAGGGATATTCTTACCCTATGCTTTATAAGCAATCTTTGCTGTTACAGAGACAACTTTAATTACTCAGCTCTCGGTTGTGAATGTCTGGTGCCAGAAGTTTTTCCACCATACCCTGGGTCTACTCTGATCAAATCATGGACTCCTGTTCCTGACCCATTCCCATGGGTGTGCTGGGCAGCACAGCTCTCCTGGAGGCATTGCTTGGCAGCTGACAGAGCAGAGGTGCTGCTGGCACTCAAGTTCCTAAACATTGTGGTAGTCAGAGTTTCTCCTTACTCAAAGGAATTTATCTGTGGGTTCTCCAGACAGCATCTCCTCTTTCACAGTAGAGAGTAAATCTAGAAACTCAACCCTGAAGTTTTCACAACGCTTGAGTTTGATTATTCAGAGTTGATCACTGATTTAGACTTCAAATGATTCAGGAATTGCTGAAATATTGAAATATCTTTCTTGCTTACAAACTCACCTTATTCACCTACCTTAGAAGCTTTTAAAATTATTGTTGTACTTTAGTGATGAAAGGAATGCATAAGGCTATGTACTTTATTACATCAGCCATCATACAGCACGTAGGCTTGTGAGTGTTCCTGTGTAAAAATAATCTCCTGTATTATCAGAAGTGCAGGTATAAAAAACAAAACTGCATTTTGCTGTAAAACATTCAGAAGGAGTGTGTGTAAAGAATAAAAAAGCTTGGTTCTTAATTGATGCTCTTAATGCCTGGCTATGGACAATTTGTGTCACCATCAAATCAGTTTGAATGCACTTATAGAGGACATTAATTTAAAAACGTTGATGATTTCATGAAGGAAGTCCTGCTACTGACCCTTATGGAAGGGAAACATAAGTTGGATTTGAGGGTCTTGAAAAACTAAATCAAAACGAAGTTGTGAGCTAGTCATTAAAAGTGAAAACATCAAGGAACATTAAAATTCTTTTTTAACTTGCTTTTGCATTTCAGGGTAGGCACACTGATGAAGACAGTGTATTCTATAGAGGATACAATGGGTGGAACTGTCAAATATTAACTCCTTTTCAACAGCCAAAAACATCAATTGAAATTTCTTTCTAACACCGTTATTGACTTTCCTTTTAATTTTTTTTCACAGAGGATCTTTCTCAAAGCTGGAAGTGAGGAAGAAATCTTTGCACATCTTGGCTTGGATTATGTCGAACCATGGGAAAGGAATGCTTAAAATTGTTCGCCAGTGTACATTCATCAGTTGACTGCAATGGTCTTTCTGCCCACCTTGCAGTCTGGTATAGTTATATATACATATATTAGTATTTCTGTGATAACAAAAAAACTAAATAAGTATTAGAAGACACTTGCACTTGCTAATGTCCTAGAAGAGTTTAAGTTTTTCAAAATCTTTTCCAGTCCTTTCTAGTTTTGAAGCTTCTACGTGGGAGTGATAAGACAGAGCTTGTTTTGGGGGAAAAACTTGGAACTGGTGAGGTTTTTGCTTATGATAGGAATTTACCATTAGTATGAACAATACTTGTTTTTTAAAGTAGTCAGCTACAACAATATGTAAATAATTCAAAACATTTGAGCTGAGTCAAAACATTACTGAAATGTATGCTGGTCTTTAACTGAATTTCTTATGTATTTTGCTGAATCCATGTATAAAATGGCTCTGTATATAAGGCTTAATGACCTAGGCAGTAACTACTTTGCAGTCTCAGCAACTTGAGGCTTCAGCTGTAATATTTTCACAGGTAGGGCACCATTCTACAAAAACTACAAACAAGTTGATAATTCAGTGAGAGTTAAAAAACATTTCACAGGAAGGGATTTTGAAAGGGAAAGTGGAATCACTCAGTAGCAGTCTTTAATTGAGTAGAAAAATACTATAAATTTATGGTTCTGATTTGGACTAAAGAGGAGTTAGGTTATGAGGTGTAATGGTCCTCAATGAGGAATTGGAATCATAACATGCCTGAAAACAATGGTTTTAAGTGTCAGGCTGGTGACTGCTCCAAGACAGAAGATTTTAATTATCTGTGCTCAATTTAGATAGATGGAACTTTATTAACTAATAAGTGTGAATGCATTGGAATGGGATTTTACTTGCGCTCTTGGGCTGTTGGCTGCTCTAGAGTGCTATTCCCTGTCTTTAGTCAGAAATTCATATAGGATGTGAGAAGCTTTCTGATAAAAGCCCTACGAGATATTTTTGTTCCAGAAAATATCTAGGTAGCTCTTGTGACCATAATGACAATGAAGGAGCTCTAATACATTTATCCTTTAAGAAACAGGGGCATTCAGTGCTTTAGGAAATGAAGCTATTTACTGATCATTCATCATTTGAGAATAAAGGTGATTAAGAGTACCAGGATTGGTCAAATAATTTTCTTCCTTAAAAATCTGGAATTTTTTTCCTCTGTTGAGGCTGACTACTACACCTATTGACATGATGAGGAAAGAATGGCAATGACAGGGCTGTGCACAGCAGTTATTACTGACAGTAAAGGCTTCCCATATTCAAACAGTATTTGTTACTAATAAAAAGGTTTGCTTATTTTTTTACTCATTACTTTCAACTGGGGAATAAACTTCTAGAGGACTGCGTTGTAAACTATTCCAAAACCTCAGTCAGGGTTGTAGAAAAATGTGTTGATGCCAGGAATTTGCTTCATGCCTGTGTCAATAAAACCACCCCATTTAAGTGCAGTTTTGCTAACTGAGCTGAAAATTCAATGCTAGTTCCTAAACTGCTCTAACTATGAAGCACTTGCATTGCTTCCTGCTTTATTGTGCTGATGTTTTAAGTAGCTTCTCTATGTTTTGCATCAGGATGCTGACACTTAAGTAGCAGTGACATTTTTCAGTCCTAATGGAAGAAAACAAAAGATATGCTACATTGTTTGAATATTCTTTCTACTTGGCCAACATTTATAACAAGTTATACATTCCATTTGTGCTGTTTCTGCAAACTTCAAGACACACACAAAATATAAAAAAATCTGAATTCCACATAAATAAATAATTCACATCTTGGGTGCCTATGCATCAGTTATAATTATGCCACCTATGAGGGAAAAGATACCAACACAAGTTCTGTCAGCTCCTCCAAGACTAGAGGAAATCAGCATATCACTTTATTCTTTATTTCCCTCAATTTTTCTGAACTTTATTTAGAATACATCTTACAGTTTGCTCACTGAATCAACTATTAAAAAAATAATATGGACCTGATTAATGAGGGGTTGTGTTTAAAAGAACAGCCTAGATGACCAGGATGGTTTGACCATGAAGAAGATGGCTTCTCTTGTGCCCACCCTCACTGGAGCAGCTGCTACCCCAGTCGCTATTGCAGGTACCGTGTGCAGGACCACCCCTGATAGCACCTGCCAAAGCAGTCAGCTGAGACTGTAATTAGAAAAGGTAAAAGTCATAGAGGAGAGCTGGGATGGAACAGGTTAAAGGAAATGGAGCCTTCATCAGCTGAGCAGGTCTGGATCCATGTGCCAGTGAAAAGTCCCTCCAGTGTGATGGAACTGCCGGAGTCAGTGGCACTGAAGCTTCTGAGCTCATGAAGGACAGGTGGGGCCTCAGGGCATGGAAAGGGCAAACACTTGTAACAGGAACAGACCAATGTTTGTAACAGGAGGAAGGGAAGAGAGAATTTCAGATCAGTGCACTTAATATCTCCTAAATTGCTCAAATGATTAACAGACTGTATTTTTAATGCACCTAGAGGAAAATAAAGTGATAAGTTATTGGTAATTTGTTCATCAGAAACAAATAATGTCAAACTAATTCAGTTGTAAAGTCCCTGGAGGTTGTTTTTCTAAAATGTCTGTCCCTCCTCCCCTGCTTCTGCACCAAGGCAATTTGGCATGTAGTGAGTAGAGAAGGATCACTGGTTTAATTAAGCATCTACATACTAACTCTCTAAGAATTACTAAGTAATTCTATCTCTGGGAAAAAAAGAGGAAAAGTAAAAGGAAAGCCGCTGTTATTTTTTTTCATGGTTTGAAGTAATATATGATTTGTTAAATAATCTCTAAAGGCAAAGGCAATGAGATGTATTTAATTTGATGAGTAATAATGTAGTTAATGTCTAAAGGACTGATGTGCTGATGGAAAAGCTAATTCTATCTACACAGCTCTACAAAATTCCAAATCTGGGCAACCTAAACACTGATACAACTGAAGCCACATGGACTTTCTGCAAATAACTGGAAACCTGAGAACTGCTGCTACTTTGCATAAATAACTCCAGAATGTTAAAAAAGCCCAAACCCAAAGATTTGCAAATGTTATAACCCCCATTTCATTAAATGTCTTTTCTACAGTTTATGGGCAGAATTGTTTGGCTTTCTCAGGTGAGACCATCTTATTCCTTGGTATGAAATATATTCTTTCACTTTTTGATAAGCTATTACTTTCTATTTTACAGTTTTCTTTTGCAACTGCAGTTAAAATAACCAGGTCCTGGGTCTAACAGGTTAATTAAACTCACATAAACAAATGAAGACAGAGAGCTCTGGAATCCTTTCTTAACAGGAAGACCAAGCAGTCTTTTAGCCCTGCTGTGCAGATACACAAAGTGTCTTTAATTAGGATGCATCAAATGTCACTTGTTTTAGCTGAAGAGGCTCCTTAAGTGTACTATAGGACATCCTTCACAGCACCAGCTATTACGTAGAATACTGTGAAAATGTATTTGTGTCACCCTGAGCTAAGAACCAACCAGAGGTACCACCTTGCACAATGTCAGATAATAACTGGAAAAGGCTTTTCCCCATGAATGCCGTTCAAATCCCTTCAGAATAATTAGAAAGCTGTTTAATGTCTCCTTCAATAAATGCGTATTATAGGCAACCCATAAAATCTAACGCTATTTTTCAGTGGGTGCCTCCAAACAAATACTATTCCCAAATACTACTGGTGATACAGAAACTCCACAGGTGGGGGAGTGGGGGTGTGGTGCTGGACTACACATCCCAAAAGCCCAGGTGTCTCATGGAAATCACTTGGCTGATGAGAATCAATCCTATTTGCACATGGTTACTGACCATGGGGAGAGAAGGAGAGAGAACATGTGTTGGGTAAGTACAAAATCTCCCCATTTTCTGTGTTTTAGTACATAAACACACTTACTGAAAACCAAGCTACTTGTTTTATGGTTGCAGGTATTTCATTCCAGTTCCTTCGTGAATGTGCAGCAAAAAAATAATACTAAATGGTATATTTCCTTTTGTGTTTCATTCTTGCCAAAATCAACATGCTCATTAAAGGGATTTTTGGAAATGGCAAGGTCCCCCAGACCCTTTCCTGCCATTATGAGGTTTTAAGGGAACAATATTTATATGAAACTAACTCAGATGCATTTTTTATTAAATAAATAAAGCCTTTCTAGCAGGAATAGCGTAATTTCATGTGCTTACTGCTATATATACACATACTATGTCCAAATTTTTCTGTTTTCTATCAGCTTCAGTGTCTTCTCCTCTTAAGGAAGCTATGCATTAAGATATAATAGAAAACAGCAAGAAAGGTCTCCATTTAAAAAAAAAATTTGATGATTTCTCTGCTGGGGAAGTGCAGATTATATTCCAGAAACTTGTGGTTGCAACATTTAGGAGAAAAAAAGCAAATAATAAAAAAATCATATCCCAGCACTTTGAAAATAAAATAATGGTCTTTGTATTTTTCTAACCGCTAAAAGAGAGATGATTTGGAATTTTCTTCACAGCTGGGTAGATCTAACTTCAAAAATGGAGCTTGAGGAGGTTATGTAATTGTGTGACTGGGTAGGAGTGTTTCTGCAGTTGGAAGCTGTTGCTGATGATACAAGTCTGAAAGTGTTCCATTTTTAGTAGCCTAAGGATGGGTTGAAAGATCACTTGGGCCTGTGGCTTCCATAAGTGTACTCTATAAATCCCACACTTCAACATGTAATGGTGGAGAAATTTTGCCTTTGCACTCCTCTGACACACATAAGGTCAAAATATATTGAGAGGATAGCTGGGATCTGCTGCTTCTGGTGATCCTGAAATCCTTTGGTTCTGCTGTGAACAGTATTATCATATATGAACGGGGCTTCTGTGTTTTAAACTAAACTAGGATATCAGAGACTTAATTCTCTGCCTTTTGTCCTTTTACAGTATGCTTTTAGATATGTTAAAGACTGCTAGAAAGTATACTTTGTGTTGGCGTTTTGTGAGTGGGAAGTGGTTGTTTTGGAAACCCTGACAGACTGGTTGCAGGGCTGGAGCTGTTGTAGGGCTCTTGACAAATGATTGATGATTTAATTTGAATCCTTCACGATACCAACACTAAAAAAGAAGCCAAATGCCATAAATATCAGTGTCCTTTCAGACTGGGTATCACAATCACAGAAGGAATATGGGTGTTTTTCTCCCATTAATCTCACCCCTTAGCCCCAGTTAGATTTGATTTCATGAGGGGACAAGGACACACATCTGACGGAGTCCATTGCCAAACACAGAACAAGGGAGGTTTCCTTTGACCACATATGACCAGGAAATTGGACATTGAACAGCTTTAAGCAAATTTCTATCAGATGCACATAAAGGGGCCTAATGAACTATGTATTTTTAAAATGTGCTGCAAGCCCCACTGGTACATCTGTGTATACAGGGAAGGATTTTCAAAACCACCCAACTGAGAAAGAAACTGTAGATGGGTGGGCCACTCCACATTGAGATTTAGTGACAGATGGTTGCTAAGACAATCTACACTAGATGACAAATGAATATACATTAAAACTTTCAAAAGACCAAAAAAAAAAAGAAAGCCTCCAAGAAGCATTTGAACTGAAGTTTAATGATCATAAAAAATTACCATCAAATCAAGAATTGCAAGCTTTTAAAAAGAAGGGCTGAGCAGAGAATAAACATTCTTCTAATGTAAGGGAGGTATGAACAGATATGAAGATTATCATAGCTGTCAGTGATGAACTTAATATTGCAGTTATTCCAGTCCCTAAGAAGTCAAAAGAAGAACCTCAGTGAGTTGTACTAAATCCCTCTAGAAGAAAATACTTCTCATGCAAAATAAGGTGGGCACTTAAAAATCCCTGAAAAACAAACTTTTATGCACACGGTAGAACTAATTAACCACAGACAAATGGAAAATAATAACAAAAATGAATAATGATGAACTCTAATGAGTTACAAATTTTAAGATAAGGTCATAATATTTGTAAAACAATAGGGGAGGCTCACCTGAGAGCTGAAGTATATTACATTAAATTAATAGAATTCAAGAAAAACAAATTACTTGTAGTGTGAGAAACATCTATCTCAATGGTCTAGTTGTGAAAAACCATTATTACGGGTAATGATTTCTTGCTGTTGGGAAAGGGGAATAGTATCTTCAAAAGTATCCAGCTTGCAGAATCTGTAATCTCAGCAATTGCTTCTAAAAGAAGCAAAGAGGATTGACAGCTACTCTTATTGCAACAGGACAACTGTTCATTTTCCCTTTTTAGCTCTTCAAAAAGATCACAGAAACAGCCATATGATGTTGAGTGCTAGTTGAATTTTACTGCAAATAATTCATCTAAAAGCAGACAGAGACAACAATCTCAAATTATGCTGATATATCAATCATAGTATACCACAGGGTTCTCTAAGGGAACAGAATTTTAAGCCTAAAATTCTTAGCTTTTTATATGTGTCATTCATTTTCTTGCTGTTGTATGGATTTCTGGTTGTAAAACAGACAGGTCACGTTTTAGCTTTTGATCCTCATACAAAACTAATTAAGAAAGCATTATTACAAATTGCAGCGCCTCATCCAACCAGAGGTCTTTTCACTGCTATGTCCTTTCTTTGATTTTTTTTTTCATAATTTGGACAGCATTTTCTTAACCCCTAAGTGTTCAATTAAACATTTGAGGCATTTCTGTGCAAAACCAAGCAAACTGTGTAAGAAGAAATATTAAGACACCCAACAGCAGCACAGTATTCAGCAATGATTGATTTGCATTTATGAGGAGATGTTTGCTCTCACCCAGCACAAACCAGACTTTGGGCTTCTGAATCAGGAGACCCATTTCAGCCACCCTAATTTTAAGCTGGTGAGGACTCCTGCCCTTAAAGAAGGCTGGGCTTGTTTGTGCCAGTGACAGAACTGCTTTGTGCCTGCAATGTCTGTGTGCGATGAAACTCGTGGAAGAAAGAAGTAATCTGACTTCTTTAGGATGTTTAGTTGAATCAAGATAAACCTGTAGTCATAGACAGAAAGTAAACAAATAGAAAATTCATTTATGTGAAAATATACCTTGGATATTGTAAAGGGAGAATACTGTTGGGACCTGCACGTGTTATCTGTTCTATTCCTTTGAGGAAGTTACTTAGCAGGGTCTTCCAGATACTTGTTTGTAGCATTCTAGAAAATAATGGGAAAAATAATATAAGTTGAGAATAAAATCCAAAATAATTTAGATTTTGTTTATAAATTTAGCAGGACCATCATCATGCCCAAGAACAGTGAAGTTACTAACATTATCTGGCAACATGTTCAACTTACAGTTATTTCACTTTATTAATGCCTATAAGGACTTCATAAAGTAAGTGTATCTGGTTTTGTTGATAAAAATGTATGACTTAATATTAGCTCACAGCTTAGAAAATTTGGAATTCTTGCAAAAGTAAAATTATTTAACTTTGAAGTTTAATATTTAACAACCAAAACCAGAATAAGTATGCACATATCAGACAAGGGTAATAAAAAATTGTTACCTTTCTGGCCCCTTTCTTTTCATTCTTGGGGTTTTCTTTCTAAATCTTATCTTTGAATAAGAAAAATCTTATCTTTTTGTGCAACTGAGAAATTTGGTTTTTTTTGATTGTAATATCAAACAAATTGATTAATACAGAGAAGCTATGGTTATTAAAATATCTTATAAAAAAAACCCCCCTCAGTTTATGGAATGCATTAGCATTCACAACTGATAATGCAAATGTGAATTATATCACAGTACACTCAATATACCATCTGTTCCAGAAAGAAAAACATCTGTTGGTAAATGTAAACTGTGGAGCTTATGTGGTATGCAATATGTTCAGATACTGTATGGAATAAATAAATTGGACTTTGACAATCTATTATGTTAGAAACATTCAACTACTTTCTTATCTTGAAAAGAGGAAAAGCTCAGCTGCAAGTATGTTTTGAGATGGTGGAGTAAATTATTGTGCCATGTCCCATCCAGATGGCTTTTGCTGAAGCCAGTCACTGACAGGCTGCTGTAATCATCATCAACAGTTATGAGATGCTTTAAACCAGCATGAGCATAGATGAATAAACTTCGCTACAGTAAAGGTTTCTGTGCTTGAATTTTCATGATGGTGATGACACTGCAATTTGTGACATTGTGGGAATTGGCTGTATTTTCTGGCTTGTAGGATGAAAATCATGCACATGAAAAATGTATATTCACATGTATGAATGATAAAGAAGACTTCTGCATCTTTAAAAATATAGTTATAATCTTGTGTTGGTGCTATTTTTAATTTTTAATGTGCTGCACTGGTATAAAAATGGAAAATAGGCACTAGCTTTTAAGTTCTAAGGGCCATGATAGCCCTTATAAGATCTAATCTAAACTTATAAAATCAAGCCCTTGTAAAATCTAATGGGTTTTTTTTCCTGATTTAGAGCATCCTGTTTTCACATTCATTTGTTCAATACATTTTAAGCAATTAGACAAAGCAATTTTATTTTTTTTTACCCACAGCTGAGTGTGACAGCTGAAGCAGAGGTAAAACTCTGGGAATGGCATTGGGAAATGCATCCATATGTAATTTACTGTACTGCAGAAATTTCCTTGACAACTCTCCTTTCATTCCTTGTCAGCTCATGGAAAGCTCAAAGAGGTTTTCACATATTTAAAAAAGTGTTAAGTATGCAGAAATGCATGCTTGGCCATATATTTAAAAAGTCAGAAAACTTGCTCAAAATGTCAGGATTTCCAATTTGGTTTAAACCTTTTCTTTTCGTTCACATTGTGAGAAGGAAATTAGTATAATCTGTTGTTAAACAAGTCAAAGTAACATTTGTGCTAGTGATAGCTTGCAGGTTCTATTTGTTTAAGCATCTTAAAATGCAATGTATATTTGCAAGGGAATATAAGCCCTCCTGTGGTGGAGGATGCACTGATGTTTCTCCATTGTGGAGTAATCCAAAGTAAAGGGAACCCTTGCTCAAGAAGATTTGGGCTTCTGTAATTCTTCTCTTCAAGAACATTCATTGTTGGTCTCTGCACTGCTTTAGGTTTTTACTCTGTGCTGTCCTTGCTTGCCGTTGTTTCTTTTCTTCAGTTTTCCAGCATGTTCTCGTCCATCTTCAGGCTGCAGATAACAATGGAAGAATGCTGCAGACAAAACAGGTTTTAACTCTTTGGATCAAACTCTTCTGTCTACTGTTCTTGTGGTACTGCAAACACCTGTGGTACCCTTCACTGCATGTATCCATTATTAGAGAGCTTTTTATCCTTAAGAATAGTAGCCGACACAAGCCTCACACATCTTTTTCTTCATGGTAACACATTTAGTCACCTGCAACAGAACTGAATGACCCAATGCAAAGTGAAAAATCTTTGCAAAAAGAAGCACTTAAAAAGGGTAGACGTAGCAGCTCTTGGTGCAACATTGCAAAAAAAAAAAAAAATCCACGTATTGATGGAATCCATATATTTAAAGCACTAAAAGGGATCAATGCAGGGTCTGAATGGCTCTGGCTTGTCCAGCTGTACTACATATGCAATACCTTATTTTAACCCATTACCTGTGACACGAGTGAGCCATATATTTTGTCTTAGTAGAACTAGCTTTAAGTTTTTCTTCTGTCAATCTCTCTTAGGACTTGTGGCCTATTCTGTACCCTGTTTTCAAAAATTGGGGTACAGGTATTTTTTCAGGTCTCTGTACAACCAGAGATGAACTCAACTGTTAAACATGAATAGTTTAAAATATTCCAGAGAACACACAGGCAACAATACTTTTTTATGAGTTCCAAGTGTTGAATATGAATAGTTTAAAATATTCCAGAGAACACACAGGCAACAATGCTTTTTTATGAGTTCCAATTTGTAAAAAAGAGTAGATTTCAAAATATGGACAGGTTCACAGCTATCTTGCTGCAAGAAATAAAAGCACAGCCCAAGGTATCAATATCAAGATAATAAAAGAGCAGTCTATCTTAGCAGAAATAAAGATCAGTTAACCGAATGGACCTAAGCTTTAAATATTAATAACCAGACTGGCAGCTCTCTTCTCCTTTTCATATTTGGACCGAATGTTAGATACAGGATTGCTTATGTATTAAAGAGAAAAATAACAGCTTAACAACCTTTGCCAGCAAAAATAACCTGCTTTCATCTTTTTGGTTGAGTTTACATGGAAAATATTACAACACATCTGCTAGTGGAGATCGGACAAATGATCTAAGAACAATAAAAGTGCCTGAGGGATAGAAGGTGTTAAAGAAAGATAAGTGGAGTATCAGCATCCATGCAGGGACATGCAAATACTGCCAAAGGCTTTGTCCTCTAAGTGCCAGCATAAAGATTAGAAGCAGTACTGGGCCAAGAATGGAATGCTCTGAGAGACATCAGAGCTAAGCTTTACGCTTTGTAAAAAATTAAAAATCCCAGAACAGCCTAAGATCAGAAACTGACCACTGGTCTCCAAATTACAGCCAGACAAGACTAATATGGGCAGTGTAGGAAAAAAAACAGTACTTTAAATCTCCGCATTAGAGTCCCATGGTGCAGTGACAATTGAAACAGCACAAAGAAATGCATAAAGAATTGGAAATATTTTGAAATGTATGTGTTTGCTGAGTCACATAATTCTGAAATAACGTTAGGTATATATAAAGGAAATACAGCCTTTGGTTACAAAAGACAACTAATTGAAAGCTTATAAAATATAGGAGACTTTTTATTGAGTGATTGTCCTAACAGCAAATAAAAGCAAAATGGCACTGAGCACATTTGACAAAAATGTAAAAGGTATAAAAATGTTATCAGCAAAAAAGTTTATAAATTAGTAAGGCAACACTTCATCCTGAGGAAACAAAAATAAACGTGTAGCTATATGACCAGGATTTTTTTAATACTACTTAATGTAAGTTGCACTCTGCAAACCTGGGACCTTCTTAGGTTTTTACACTTGGCAGGAAACATAGAAGTGTGTGTTGAGTCGTAGGTGTTGGTGATGCTGTGGAGATGCCAAATACAACTCAGTCACTGGGAATCTGTAGAATATGTCAGAAATTTTGTTTGACAATCCTTAAAATGAAGGAGGAAAGTATAAGAAAACAGACAAAGGAGTCAAATTCAAGGAGCAGCGGGGATGTGAGTAGTGAGGCAATAATAGAATTCATAAAAAATTGCTCCTTCTGGGGAGAGAGTGGAGGTGCTGGTAATTGATAGGCCAGGATGAAGGGCTGTCTTTATATGTTTGACAAGAGTGGGAAATGGACATAGAAGAGCTGGAGAAATAAAGGTTTTTAAAATAATGCTTTAATAAATAAGGCCTGAAGAGGGGAAGTTGCTATAAAGCTAAATACAAATGAAAGTGTGAAGTAAGGCTTATATAGACTCAAAAGCAATGGCTGTCATTCTCCAGATCTCAAATCACCAAGCAGTCAACCTGTCTATTTTGCAAAGCTTCAACAGGCAGGGTAGTGTGGGAGTTCTCTTCCAGTGTAGGATGAGATTTAGGTATGGTGCAGATTGCAGTGTCAACTCTGATGTGATCACAAAAGTCCTTCTATTTTCTCAATCTGTTTCAAGATAAAAATGTCACATTGCAAAGCTGAAGTAGATCTAAGGCTCCTAAGAACCCTCCATTGCAAAGACAAATGCAGCAGTTAAAATGGGATCAAAGGAATTGATAAGCTTTATGCAATTTACCTCTCGTTATGGAGGAGGATTTTCTGTAGCTTTCTTATTAGTTACATTCTGCACTTGAAAATGCTGCTTTATTTATTGTATGCATAAAACTTGATTCTCTAAGGTCTGCAAAGAGTTTTTTTACTAAAAAGAAGTGGCAGCAGTTTCTGTTTCTTGGTATCATACCAACAGCAAACAGTGAAGTCACGAGTGCTGGCTACCTCCCTTGATTTTTATTTAAGATTTTTTTTTTTCCCAGAAGATCATAGTACTAATAAGGTGTTGGATATTTTAAATGTGAAAGATGACAGGTTGATTACTTTTTGTTTGTACAACTTTTAAAGCTAAAAGTAATACAATATATAATTTTCAGCTGGTAAAGAAACAGAAGAGCAGTTACCTCAGAACATCAGTTCCTGTTTACCAAGATATGTGGAGGAAACTGCTATTGTGGTGAGAGTATTACAAACATATACAAACTATGTGTTTATTTTAACCAGTAGTTAAATTTAAATTATTATGAGCTATTTGGCATTCTAGTTGTCACAGGAAATACCACGCCTTCTGACTTTAAGGATGAAGTAGATGGTATTTCTAAAATAGAGAGATGTTTCACTATGGTAAATTATTGTCTTCAGTTGGAGTCCACAAGCACCTTCCAGCTGTTTTTGTTTCTTTTCTTCCATACTTAATATACTTGAAAAATTATTTCTGTGCCTGCTTGGCTCCCTCAGACTAATATGCATTAATAGGTGGGATTTATTAACCATCTTTCTGGAGTGCATCTCCTGCAAGCTGAAATACAGTGAGTAGGAATAATCAGGAAGTTTGCTCCAAAAAGTAATTCCAGAGCTGGACTGCAACAATGGTGTAATGTACCCATGGACTCAAAAGGTATCAGAAGATTTCTACATGTCAACTCTCTCTGTTTCCTTCTACTTAATGATCATTATTATTAAAAACCTTTATAAAAGAATATTGTTTTTCAAGAACACCTGGTACATCTGTAATTTCAGCATTGCTGTGAGACGAGAAATACTGTGAGAAGCATGTTGAGGGTACAGCATAGAGATATCTGCTAGACTTTGGTCTCTAGGTGGGTTGTATAAGAGGAAATGGAAAGGTTACCAGCTGGAAAGATCCTCCTTCATTATAACCTATGAAGCTTCTGGGCTGTTAATGAACAACCACTACATTGTACTGCCAATGAAACAAATAAATAGTAGGACTTGTTATTTATTGATCTTTTCATATACTGTGCTTAGGTATACTGAAGATCATTAGAATGAATATCATCAGTATAATCCTAAAAATAACAAAAAGAAAGGATCAGCATCTGTTAGTTTTTGCTTGGGTTGTTTTGTTGTTTGTTTTTTCTTCTCTACAGTACAAAACAGAGCAAAAAGCAAATCACTGCCAAGTGTATAAATATATGAGGACAAATCTTTGTAAATATTTAAATAACTAGTAAAATAACCTTCCTAGATTTGTACAGTAAGTAGTAAAAACTGGCAAGTATGATTTCAAATGTTCTGCTTCCTCTGTTGTATAACCAATGCAAAGATGTAATGGGCTTTATTTTAAAAGAGGATTCACCCAAGTGCATTGTGTTTGGGTTCATTGTTTTGTAAGACGTTAAAGATTTGAAAGGAAAAGTATAATTTTTGCAGATGTAGCATGGGGATTTAAGTAAGCATAGAAAAACTTATGTACATTTTTTGACTTGGTAGCTAATAATTCTTCCTGAAAATCAACACATTTCATATCCAGTGCCACTTTTCTCTTTGACCAGCACCTTTGATCAAATACTCAGCACCTGCTATGAGGAACTTTCCAAGGGTGTGTTGCATCTTTTACAAGGTCACATATCACCAGGCTGCCCCAGAAACAAGTCAGTGGCTGAATCACTGCCTAACTGACTACCTTTTTTTATTTCCTGCTCCAGCAGTGTGTCCATCAGTGTTGCAGTGCGGTGGGAATCTAAAAATTGTGCAAAGACTTGTCTCCACTGTGATGCTGCTAGACTGTGTCAAGCAGTCAGGAGCTGTCCTAGGCATTTTGTACATCAGGAAATACCAATTTTACAGCTATTTTACATCAGTTCTTAGACATACTTATTCCCTAGAAAGAATTCCCTATCCTGTTTTGAGTGGACTACACACAAACACAAAAAGACAAGCATACAGAAGCACAGGTTTGCTTCCAAATGAAGCCAGGGAGAAAGCAGTTATATTTTAAACTACCACCAAACCTCTTATAAAATGCTTTCTGATGTAAACAAATAATAAAACTAAGGCCTTCAGGGAGCATGAATGCAATATATAATGTAGGTTGTGCTGTACAGTATTGAGAGAAAAATATATGAGCAGGGTTATAGGAAGATGGGTTGATGTTATCCTCTGCCCTTAGTTATTAGAGTCCTTAATGAATTGTAATTAATTCTCTTTTTCAGTACTTTGCTCCATGCTGATAAATGTCCATATATGAGCTTGGAACATGCCTAAAGCATTAGTAGTTACATATTAGGATATCATTTTCCTTCCTCTCTAAGCAGTGCTGGCTTCTCAGAGATGATTGTTCAGTCATCATTCCTTCAATGAGCTATGACAATGTACCTTAGAGCCACCCCAAATCTTCCACTCCATATTCACGTTCTTTTACAATGAACTCTGGTGGAGTAAGACCCTGGAGAGTAATGTTTTTACAGTCTCATTACCATCTAGTGTATTAGACCATGGCAAAAACATAGCTTAATGAAAAATATATCCTGTTACAGTGAATGATCACTTGGCAGCAGTGGTTATTTTAAAACTTTATCTAAGGCCTTTAAACTAAGCTTTCACCATCTGTTCTACCTTCTAATTATACATGCAAAAAGAACATAATTCACAAGTGTATCATAAAAGTGGGTAATGTAATTGATTAAATGATACTGCTGCGTGTATCTGTGTTTGGTTATTCAGTTCCTCTGTTTTGCTTTCAGCTCATAAATCACTTTGAATACATTGTACAGTGACTTTTTCTTGGCAGACAGACAAGGATGTACTCTCACATTTGAGGGGAGGCAATGAACTGGTGATAATGGATAGAAAGAGAATACCAGAAAGGTACAAATACTGTCAAACATCAAGTATTCATGCTCCAGTTCTTTGAAGGAGTTGGACCAAGGTGCTTGCTCTCTTACATTACTTCAGAAAATGGGGACCTTTTTGGCAACTGTCTTGTATTAAGTAAAGAGCCAGGAAAAAATTGCTTGCTTAAATGGCTCCTGACATTCTGTGTATACCTTTTTGCATGATGCTCCTAGATGTGTGCATTGTTATGAATGGAAACCTTGGAGCTTTGTTTTGCTTAGTCATCCAGATGCTTATATTACTTTCAAAAATGTAACAATGCATTCCATTTCTATTACATGCTAAATTTAAGTTATGTGCTTAGGGTCTTAGGGAGTAAAAAAATGCCTGTATGTTAAAGCAGCTAGGAAAAAGGAAAGAGCTACAAAAAAAGAAAGAAAAATTAGTTGTAATTTGTTGCAGATAGGAAATTTGAGTTCACAGATTTCAAATAATAGTAAAAACCTAAATAATAGTGTAGTCTTTACAATACTTAATTTACTTAAGACTTTAGAATTCTTAAAACTAGCAGATTTTAAAGAATCCATAGAAAACTCTGGTTGAAAACTGACAACTCAGCAGAAGGTCTATTTTAATGAAAGTTTCCTTAGGCAAGTCAAAGTAGAAATTTCAAGTTCCTTCTACAAAACTAGCAAAACTGTAGATTCCCTTCAGAGTCAACTGTCTGAAGAGGTACTTAGTACCATCTGCACTTCCATTTCGTTTTCAGTCTTTCTGCACTAACTTTTCTACAGTAATCTACTTTATGTACATTTTGCTACACATGGTGTCCCCTAAGTACATACATAAACCGCATTGCACAAGAATGCATTTGCTTTGATGAAAGAAAATACTAATTATGAAATCTGTTTTGAAAGAGGCTTAAAATTAAGCAGAAGAAAATTTCATTCTTACATTGCTTTTAACATTTTAGCCATTTAGCAGTGTCTCCATTTATGCTGCAGATTCTGTGATTCCTGCTATATTTTGGATGACTTCCTCTCAAAAAGCTCTTCTCTGTTGTTATCTTTGTCCCCTGCCCCTGACTTAAGCAAATAAGGAGAGATTTTTGTGACATTAAGAGATATTTAATCCAGTTTGTTACATCAGTAGTTTGGCCTCAATCTTCTTCCAAGGCTATAGTACACTCCCCAGCCATGTCCTGTCATGTCTTCTGCTCTTTCTCTGATGTCTTCTTCCCTCATTCTGACAGGTAATTTAGAAAGCCTGCCACATATCTTCCTTTCATCTGATTCAACTGGATGTGAATGGATTGAAAGATGGAATGTGGTGAAACAAAGCAATCTGCAGTGTGTTTGAGTATTTTAATAAATATTTAAAAATATTTGTATTGACTTCACAAGGGTTTCCTGAGTATTAGCAGTGTAATCCAGCACTACCATGATTTTGCTAGGAAATAATATGTGGTTATTTGCTCAAGAGATTTTTTTTTTACTATCAATAAATAATGTTTTCCCCTTGTACTACTATGTAAAATAGACATTTCTGCTTAACATATGTTTGCTAGGAGGTAAAATAAATTTTTGATGGAGTGTTAAAAGCAAACATGAAAACATAGAGGAGCTTAAACT
Source organism: Pyrgilauda ruficollis (assembly GCF_017590135.1). Classification (NCBI taxonomy): domain Eukaryota; kingdom Metazoa; phylum Chordata; class Aves; order Passeriformes; family Passeridae; genus Pyrgilauda; species Pyrgilauda ruficollis. The sequence continues at coordinate 14,867,620 of NW_024513654.1, read as the reverse complement.
CCCACTAAATTTCTAGATGGATAATAGCACAGTTACTTATAATCTTTGATGATGTATTGCTCAGAAGAACAGACGAAACAGGCAGGTATCAAACTTGGCATCTCTATAAATCGATCAACCCCATAAACTATGGATGATACTTCATCTCAGAATGTATGGACATATGCAAAATCTCATTTCTTTCACAGAGCGAGCTACAACACATGCAAGGCGATCAGGGGCCCAAGCACAGACTGTAAATGGTAGGATTAAAACTGTGGGACCAAAGCCAAAACCACCCTCATCACTGGGACTTCTTATCCTTACTTAGAGACTGTTAACTGTTCCCTGAATTATTTATTCTGAAATCTGAATAGCTATTCCTTAGTTTATCCTGTTGCTTATGAATGTAACTTTTGCAACCAGCCAGTCCTCTGGTATACCAGCACATTTTCACATTTTCACTTTGCTTCACATGAGAAACTACTGTCTGAAACCAGAAAAAGAACTAAATTTACCAAGTTCAGAGCAGGTTGCTATACTGGGGTTTTGTTAAACTGAGTAAAATTGTTAAACCACTTATACTTGTTGTTAAAATGTTCATCTTCTTCTAGAAGTCAATAACAAATGAGAAGTTTTCTAGGAAAAAAAAAGAAAGAAAAAACTGAATTATTCGAGATGCAAATAGCTCCAGTCTACATAAGTATTAGCAAGATTTAATTTTATCTTCTTTTTCCAACTTTACAAACCACCATTCTTGTTTCACATGCTCTGTATTCTGCTGATCTACTGTGTTTCTCTCAATTTTTTAAAGATTTATTTTATATTTGATTTTCATTTCTTCATATTGTCTTTTTTGTTAATTTGGTTTTTGAACTTTAGTGGAATGTAATTATTTATACTAGAATCCAAGTTTTACTTTCAAAATCACATTGTCCTCTTAAGTTTAAAACTGGGAAAAGTACAAAAAAAACCCTATTATATTTTATCTTTAAAAATTCTGAAGAATCAAGAAGGAAAGCTCTGAGGGTTCACTATTTTTAAAAAGAGATTAATTCTTCTCCAAAGCAATGATTTAATATGGCAGATCTTTTGAGTTTTTCTTTAATCAGGGATCAGGCATTTTTCCTTTCCAGCAACCACAGAGATACTGACTCAGCTTGACAATGTTTATAGTAGATGTTATTTAAGCTGTAATATGGTTTTGAGATATGAAGTGAGTTGTAGAAAGAATGTAAGAGGCTCTCAGATCAGCAATGAGAAATTTTCCACAAGATAACTCTAAGTCATCTGAAAAGTGAAGCTCTTTTGACTAGCTACCCAATTCACTCCTTCACATGCTAAAATTTAACTAGATTTTGCAGACTGATGGATTATAAAGCCAAAAGGGACTATTTGATTCATTCCCACTGACCTCCAGAATGGGCTGGAGACCTTTGCTGTATAAATCACTATTCCAAGGATTTTCAGTCAGCTGTCCACTGTTGCTGTTAAAATCTGGTGATGACTTGTACTCAAGGTGCCATTGGCCCAGTTTTTCACAACTACCCTGTTCAGATGTCTTCTTTATCTGAAGCCTTACACCAGCTACAACCAGTCCCTAGACTTGTTCTGCTCCCAGGGTTCTGCTCAGACCTGTGCTGTGTCCCTGTCTCTGTGGGCTGTGCTGGCCTGATGGCAGTGGCAGGCACTGGCCAGGCTGGCCCGGCGCTTGGCACCATGAGGAAACAGCTCCTGTGCTCCAGGGGCTGCCTCCCAGTCTGCTGCCACACGTGCCTGTGTGCCATGACAGGAGCAGACTATGCAGAAGGTATTTTTCATCTTCCCCAGCTCCTCCCCACCCTTAGAAACAAGGATTTAGTGTTGTCCTTCCTGCCCTGCAGTGCCAGGGCAAAGCTGGTGCCTTTCCAACATTCAGCAGCGTGGGTGGTGTTGACACGGCCATGGCTGAATCCCTGTCTGGGCCTGGCCTGGCCACGGCTCTTCTTTGGAGACCATCTGCTGTCTGTATGCAGCAGCAAACTGTGCCCATGTGCAGGAGCCAGGGAAACTGGGCTCCCATTAAATACCCCTGTGGGGACATTGTGGTCTGCGTGGAGCCCAGGAAGGTTGTTGGCCATTGTAACTGTATTTTGGGATTTCTGAGTGAGCTTTAATTAGTCAGCAACTTACACAGCTATGTCTCTAAGTAGGGAATGTAAGTCTACTTTGTCAGTTTAATTTAACTGAGTACCTAAGGCATACAATGGTAGAAGGTGATTCCATAGAATAGACTGGCTGCTGGTGGACACACTTGCCACAGGTGCCAAAAGGAAGTGTGGACTAGCTATTAATACAAATACCCAAAAGCTCAACTCCTCCATCTCCCAACCCATCTCCAATAAAGCCCTCTGGTACCTTCACAACTGGGGAATGTTTTGAGTCATTAATCCATAACACTCCAGTCTTTCACATACATGGCTAGCAGTGCAGACATTTGGAAATCAAATAACATGCACTTCAAGTAGCAGAAGAAGCACACTGAGAACTCCCTTTCTGGTTTGCCCAAATTAAAATTGAGACTGTGTTCTCTATGCCTTGATTCTGTCTTTGGAAGTAATCCTGTTTATGATTAATTCTAAAGGGACTTAATATTTAGGCAGAAACAATCTGTAAAATCTGAATGAGCTGATCTCCAAAAATGAGAAAATGAAAAACATTGTCAGGTAAAATGAAAAGAGAGTACTTCTGGTTTTGGCTGGTTGTTTCTGTTTTGTTTAACATAGGAAGTGAGTAATAGCAGAGAGTTTAGCACACTTTGCAAGCTTTGAGAAGTTTTAACATTAAGGCTTAAAATGGCCGTGTTTAAAAGACCTGTGTCTATACTTGAACGTGATTAGCATTTATGCTCTGCAGCTGATGATGAAAAGACTCAGCTGTAGCTTAAAGTTCTGTGAGGGTCATGATGACCATTTTCTCAGGTTGATAATATATGAATAACCTTAGACTAATACTAATTAACTTTGTACAGTTTCTGCTGTAAATTATTTTCTGAGCCACTTAGGATTGCTCTCAGCCAATTGCATGCATGGCAAAAGGTTAATTGTTTGTGAAAGACAAAGAAAAGGGCACCTCTGTTACTCCCAGTAGAAATTAAGGAAATAATGAAGTCTTTCCATGGGAATTCATTTACTTCACATGTGATGTACCAGCTGCAAAAGTTGTAAAATATTCAAATATATACTTTCAAGAGCAGTGTTTGACTGTTCAGAGAGTACATTTATATAATATAATGGCATGAATTTCTGCTTTGTTCAGAAGCCTGACAAGAAAAAGTGATAATTCAAATCTGTAATTTTTGAGAGGAATTGTACCATGGATACATACAAAATGCATGTATTTCCTATGCTGATCGAGGCATGCTGGTTCAAATTACCCTACAGAGAGCAGGAAAATGTACTTATATACCTGGCAGCCTCTATCAGACAGATAGAGTTTGCATAATTATTGTGCCATGAAATATTTATGTGACATATAATTTGCAGAAGAGCTGTGAATTGCCAGTTGCACCCAACAAATGGCAAAAGGAACTGTATGTGATGCCACACAATGATGTAGAACTTACTTAGATCTGATTTTTAATGCAAACTTTATGAAGACTTTTTCATTTATTTTAAGGCATTTGTAATACATTTTGTGACTTCAATACATTGTGACTTCTTTTATGAAAAAAAAATTATTTACAGAGGTGTTGGCCGAAGAACTCTGAAAATAAAATAAAAATAATTTGAAAAATTGTGTAAAAAGGCTTTTGAAATTAAAGATGCAATTGGGACCTTATCAAGAAATTTTTTCTTCATTTTTCACCCAGGTTACTTTCCTTCCGCTCAAGGAATTGTTGTTTCCTTCTCCCTCCTGTTACTGTTTGGGGGAATATTTCCTTCTCTATTTGGGCATCTAGAGTTAATTGTGTAAACAGAGCTAAGATCAATCCACTTGGATGAGTTTTCTGTGTAAAGAGTTCACATGTGAAGAACAAGACAGGTTTTTGCAATTCAGAATTTTAGATGTTTGTGGAATTTTGTAACTTCTGTATACTTGTAGATACTATTTGTAAAAAGAAATAATGTCTGAAACATGTGAAACATAATAAAGAGCAGAAAAAATAGTTTGGAATATGTATGGGGTAGGGAAAAAATTAGAAAATTAGCATGAGGGAAACCTGATGATCAAGGTAAGGTAGAGGAAAAAAAGCTAGGCTTTGGTGGTAAAAATTATGCTGATGGTTTCATTTTGCATAGCTGAAATGATTGGGCAGGTCAAAACCTGGGCTTTGGGTAGATTTTAAGGTGCATTGTACATTTGTCTTGTATAACTTAACACTGCTTTGATTTCTTGGCCATCAGTGTCTAATGATGTCCTGGGTGAAATGTCACCTTTAATGAATTCAGTGGGTGTTTCCTCATTCTGATAAAGACAGGTCAGACTTCACTCTTGCAAGTGTTTATTTCTTCACTAGTGCTGGTTAACCATGAGAAGGAAGCAGTTTATAATGGAAAACCCATCTTGCTTTCTCCATAATTTCTATTTCCAGCTGTTGCTGGTTCTCTAAATTGGGAGTCATGACATTTCCTTGTAGGACAGGCCAGAAGTTCCTCCCCTTACCAGGAGTGGTAGAATCAGCAACATCATGGCCAGCAGAACTTCACTCCTTGAAAGCTTCTTAGCAAGTAAGTAACATTTGAGTAGATGTTGTTATCACTGCTGTGCAGATAAAGGAAATTCAGCATAAAGCAGCATACTATATTAAAAAACAAAACCCACACAGAACTTTTAAACAGTTCTTCCGTGGCTGGAAAGGAAAAATGAATCATTGTTAAAAGAGAGGCAGCAGAGAGAAGCTGCAAACCCAGTTATTTTTACTGAAAATTTGACAAGGAATCATGTCATACCAATTTGAACTGACAAAGGTATTATTTTCTGAGCAAAGTTTCGTTTGAAAAACTGATTTAAAGTAATTCTGGAGAATCAAATGGAGAAAACTTTTAGGGTTTCCTGATTTCCTGGCTGTAACCTATATAAGAACCTGTCTGAAAGAAGGTTCACACTTTTAGGTGTACTGTCATTTTTTTCTTCTCTTTGAAGCTCAGTAAATGAAAGTTTTAGTTCTAGGGGCTCTGAAGCATATTTCTGATGATATGGGAGAGTATAATCATTGCAAGAGAGCTGACTATCACCACTGCATGTTTAGAAAGAACAAAAAAACTAAGAAATATTCTCTTCTCGCAGAAATTACACTTATCAACTTCTTGAGGAGGGTGCTTGGAGTCCTTTGCAGTTGGGGTCTGTGGAGCTGTACTGTTAAGAGGACAGTGTTTAGAGGATTGGTTTTGCTCCCTTGTAAATAGAAAGCAAATTAAATTGTGTTACAGTGAATAGTTATGATTGCAGAACATTTTTTTTTGTAGTTCAAGTTGCACGCAGGAGACAAATTACAAAATAGATCGTGATTTCTTTTAACAGTTGAGACTGGCTACAGATTTTCCCCACAGCCTTCTGTTGAAGCTTCAGGTTACACAAACCCAATGAATTTGGCAAGCTTACAGTACTTGACCTTTTTTTGGCAAATGATTTCAGGCATGCAGTTGTTTTCCTGCCTTCTGCAGACAGGTCTGGCTCACATAGCACTGCTTGAAATTTGGTGTGTGAAAAATACTAAGCTTTAGAGTAGAATAGAAACTATGTGATGAGTATTTTGATTTTTGGCATGTAAGTAGAAATATTTTGGCATGTCTATAATTGAATTAAAGGAAGAAAGTTCACATAAACTCTCAGAGAGAAAAAGATGTATAGAAATCTGCAAATCTGGGTGTGCAGCAATTCCTACAGTGAAGATAACTTCAGCAGAATTTAGAATAATAAAAAAGGTAAATAATCACAGTATTCAACTGCTATGAGTCTAAAATATTAAACAAATACATTAGTAACAACACCTGTTTCATTATGCTTTTTAAAATTTTTCTTCTTGACAAATTGATGACATGAAGGCTTTCAGCACTTTGTTTCGTATTTAGGTCATGAACTTCTAGATCAGAAACATGAATCTAAAATAGATGTTTTTTTCAAAATTTTAAAAATGTCTTGGATTGAGTGGTTAGGATGCTTGGAGAAGGTGATTTTTCTGCACCTATTTAGATATTATTTTGTTCTCTTTTTACAATTATTATTAAGCCATTGTTTCTTTTTCAAAGAAAAAATTAGGTTTAGAGAAGTCTGTGTAGATGTCAGTCTTGAAGATTGTCCTTTTCTGTATTTTCACCGGTTAATTTCCATTGCAAGGTTTCTTTTTAAGGAGAATTCTAATACTAATGAGCAATACATCGTAATTCTTCTATTAAAAAGAATAATAACTATTTCTTATCAAGACAATGTAAAAGTATTAATCAAATGCTACCATTTAAAAGATTCATAACCCTTATTTATAAGTGCAGATTGAATAAAACATCAATAAAATTGTCACGAAAAAGAACAACAGGGCATAATAACATTCTTCATTGCATTTGATTAATCTGCTTTCAACAAAATTTGTATTTTAGACTCAGTTTATGTTTAGACTCGGAATATTTTAAGCTTGGTGTATTCTTTTTTACATATGCCAGGTAATTAAGAACACTGCTCAATATTTATTAGCACTTTTTAACACAAAGGATGATATTTTAAAAGCACTCCTGCATTGAGATACACTTAAGGTTGGCTTTCACAACTTGAAAGAAACAGGGACTCTATTTTCATCTATTCCTCAGTTTAAGACTCTAGAAATATTTGGAAAATCATGCTGGTTTGGGGGCTGATAAGTCACTATACCAAACATCATTTGAAATTTCTGTTTGTTGTAGAATATGCTTCACTTTATTCTTAGCAGAATTCATTCTTTTATCTGTATTTTGCTCATCAAAGAGAAGGGAGGAGGTTTAGGTTTTCAATTTAACCAACCAGTTTGCAATTACATGGTTACAATAATGAGCACAGCTGGCCCAGAGCAGCGCTTTGTGTTCGTACGAAGAGCGTGAATCATTTAGTGGGTCGAAGGCTTACAAACAGCAGTAATTTTCAAGGTGGTTTATACTGGCGCAGCAATGACATTTGTGCTCATGCTTGAGCATGTCTGCACAGCACGAGAGGTCACAGCTGTCAAGCCGTGGTGGCTGTGTCTGCTGGGGCCAGGATGAGGAGAGGGGACAGAGCATTGCCTGTGTGTTGAGCTAAATGTTCCATACACCACTGAAGGCATGGGACCAGCCAGAAGGGCTGACCTCTGCAAGGCTCTGGGCAAGGGGTGGCCTAGGAATGAGGGAACAGTGACAAACTGCAGCTGCTTGGCTAAAGTAACTCTGCTGCAAGCTTCCAGACATCTCAGGGCTGTGATCATCTCAGGTGGGTAAGGAGAAGAACTTCCCAATTATATAACTCTGAATTTAGTTCTCTGTAGAAACCCTTCATGAGCTCACTCAGCCACTCCTATGCATTTGCCTACAATGTTCTTCTAGTTTCAAGCAATCAAAAAAATATTTCAGGAATTGTTTCTGTAGGTGTTTACACAGAAATACAGCAAAGGTTTCAATGAAGATTTATGGTCTAATGGATCAATTTATTTAGTCACTTTTCTCTAATCCACTATAAATGTGATATTAGAATTAAAATTATGATTGTATTAGAATTAATTTGAGCATTAGAACACTGTATTTGGAAGCATTATAGTTCATTTGTCAGATTAAAGGAAACGAGATAGGCAAGTTTGCACGAAACACTCATTTAAATAATGGAGTTTGTCAACTTCTGGAAATGTTGAAATATTTTCTAGTAAATTTTTTAGTCCAACTCTCTTTCCTGTTTGGAGATTAAGCTGGATTTTACAGAGGCTGCAGGAATTAGTTAATATGTGCACTGGTGTGACTTGCATGTCCTGTTATTAATAAAAGTCCTGTTTTATGGGGGAAGAGAAATCCATTGTTGAAAAGGGAATGTTTGATATGGCATACACACACATTCTTTTCACGAGCAGCTAGGAGAAACTTGTTGCATCTTGGAAGTTGTATGACGTGATTTATGCATGCTTGTTACTAAAATGCTTGGGCAATAATAAATATCATGTATTTGTCTGTAGCTTTGAATACTCAAATAATGCTTTTATTCATAAACAGAAATTTTATTCTAAAAGTAAAAGCACACAAAAATTATATCAGCAGGTTCTCTCAATATTTGGAAATATTATATGTGAAAAGTAGTTATAAGAAATCTTTGCAGTTAGATGTGTGGCTGTGAATTGATTTGTGGTACAGTGAAGACTATTAATTTTCTCAACACATGACATATTCTATATTCTTGGTAAATATTTCGTATTAAAAATCTGTAAATACTTCTACCATCAGCTGAAGTAGATAGGAACATTTCTAAACATGTTTCATTAGAGAAATTTTGTTTTTTGAAATTTGCAGATATAAAATCTATGTTGTTCATAGCTACTAAAAGTTAAGCCTTCTCCCTAGAAATGGCAACTATAATGGCAGAAATCCCTTGTTTGTGGATGGATGTGTCTGTTAGTATTTTTAGTATTCTTCCTGTAATACCAGGGACAGCAGAGTGTTACTGACTTTATTAGTTTCAAAGCAGTGCAGTTTGCCAGTGAACATGCTGAGAAAATCACAGCTTTGATAATGAAAGCTGGAAAGACAAATGTTGCAATTTTATGTAACACATTTATGGTTTGTATGTGGCTAGAGAGTTTCACACATTACAGTTTTTGTAAGTGCTTCACATGTGCCTCTAACACATTTTTGTTAGTGTTCCATATTCTAAGCTTAACATAAGCAGGATAATCCTAAACAGGCGTGGTTGTGTCTCTACATACAAGAACATAGCTACACAGAATATTTCATATTCTGCCTATCATTGGATAATCTGTGTATAGTATATATACAGATCATTCTGTATATATCATTCTGTACCACAGAATATTAAATTATCTGCAAATTATGATTCTTGACTTTTTTCTGTATAATCCCATGGCTCATCTAAAAAAGTTAGAACAGTAAGATTGGCAATGTAAGTGTTATAATACTTCACAGTCCCTCTTCAACATAATGTCTAATAGGTTAAAACATACTTGAATTCAGAATCATATTTGAGCACCCTAACTGCTGGGGGACCTCTTGCTTTCATGAGGTTTCATTTCTAATGGCAGAAATCAGTTGTCATCTAGTTTTAGGCTATGCTCAAAATAAAGCTGAATGTTAGATTTTTATTTTTTACTTGTAAAGAACAAATGGTATGAGTGAGCTTTGATCTGCAGAATGGAATTCTTGCATGTCTCTGTTTCATGATGTCTGCAATTCACCATGCATTTCTCTCAGCTACACATTTTCTTTTTTAATGTATCTGTGTTTACAGACTGCTATGAAGAAAGCAAGCAAGAGCAGTTCTGACATATGTATTAGGGTTTCTGCTACTTTGATGTGGTAGAGAACTGCTTGTTTGCTGCAAGACTGGGTTATCAATTGGTTGGCCACAACCAGAGGGGCCACTCAACTATGGTTTCTAGAACACAGCCACAGGAGAGAGTTCATAGCACCAAACAGACCTGGAAAATTCTAAAGGCAGGGATAAGAGACTATTTGTATCCAGGAAAGATGCTGAGATAAAAATGACATGTTAGCCAAAACCCATTTTTTTTCTGGCTGAGCAAAGGCAGGGGAAAAAGTATTAGAAGCAGTTTCCAAACAGTTTGCTCCTCAGGCCAGTCTGTCTTTGCTACTTGATCACCAGTTACCACCACTACCACCATCTCTGGCTTGTTCTTGTAACTGAGATAAGCAGCTGATAGTGAAAGTCTGCAATGTATATAAATATACTTGACTTCTTAAAACTACATTTAAACATATGTTTATAATTTAATAAATTTTATATCTGATTTTTAATATATTTAGATGTAAGATGCATTTATGTGTTTTTCTTCCTGTACTCAGTGACCCCTGTTATCCGTATTATTCTCTCAGAGCAGTTACTACAGTGAAAGCTACTATGGATAAATAAGTTTTTGCTTACACAGGGCTTGAATTTAGTTGTGTGTGTTAAATAGCCATTCCTTCCTGCCTCTGAAACAAGAGCAAAATGAGAACTGGGTTTTCTTGTGATGTTTTTGCTTCCCCCCCCCAGCCCTGTAATTAGTAATATATTCACTGACAGTGTCAAATACTATTTATAAACAAACCTGATCTTTCCAAGAATTTTTCCTGCTATATCTTTTATAATTTTTTGCATAAAAGCAGGCCACTGAATAAATATTTGGTTCACCCAAGCTAGGATTAGAGTCTACTGGTGGCATAGTTTAACAATATTCAGGAGCCTGAGCAACAGGGAGATTTTATTTTCAAGATCTATGAAGCAATCATCTTTGTGCACTTTATCTGAATAATTTTATGCTGGAGAGCATATTTTCCCTGTATTAAGGTAGAAACTGCTTACCTCAGTGGTGAGCAAAGTCTGTGCCTCAAATACAGATGAGTAAGTAAACTGACTTCTGAGGAATGCTTCTCTGTGTTCATAGCAAAGCTGAGCTCTTGGAGGAATACAGCCAGTTGAAGCTTGTGAAGGGTAGTGTTCTCAAACCATTTTTCCTTATTCATTTACAGTGCAGATGGTACAAGCATTTATTCTAAACAGAATGTATTGTTAGAATAGTCTAGACACACTAGATGATCAAGGGACCACCAATGGAAACAATTTGGTGTTGAAAACTTTTTATCTGATTACAGGGATAATGACTTGAAAATCAACCTGGCAATTTTGTATGATTAGAAAAGTGATGTTCATGTTGATTTCTCATAATGTTTCCAAATAGAAACAGATTTCTGCCACATATCACAGACCATTTTTCTCATAGATAACTCTCTATCTTTTCAATCAACAGTTTCAGCTATTCCACACACGGAGCTGTTCTGTTGTTTTGACAGGCAAAGACACATCAAAATCTTGTATTAGTCACTTTCCACACTACTGAGTCTATATGAAGGCCTTGGAAAAATGAAACCAGAAAATAATATTAAATTTTTAAGGTTTTGGTTTACATCAAATCTGACATTTATGTAAAAATATACTCCTTAGAGATGATCTTCCTGTTGAACTAAACTTGTTTATTTATTTGAATCTTTAATTTCCAAATTGTGCAAGGTAGTTTAAGGTTATAGGGCTGCTCCTGGTCCTAGACACTTTAACTGAAAGGAAATAGGTTGAGACAGTCTGATCTATTTTTATATCTTTACTTTCTTACAAAGCACTGTTATGACATCTCATGACTCACAAAGTTTAATGTGGTATATTATAAATAAAAACTTTCCTCATTTTTTTTTACTTTTTTACACCCTTCTCAGTACATTTGATGAAAACATACTATAGAGTAGATGAGGCTTGGGGGGCATCTAGTCTTCTTCTGTGAGTAAATTTTAGTCAAGGATTTGTCTCTGGAAAATTTTCTCTATCTTGGTCTGAAGGTGCCAAGTGAATACAGGATTCTGTCTTTTCCCCTTTCCATAAGCTATGTATTCAGATAAGTTTTACTGAGCTTGTCTGTGTTTTCTGTTGCAAGTAAGAATGAAAGTACAAGTGTGAATCAGCATTTGATGAAAAAACTGACTTGAGTTACAGAGATATGGTGGCTTTAACATTTCTTTTCTTCCATTTAAGTTTTTGCTTGGACTTCAGTCTATGTCCATCTGAAAATTCACCTGCAGAAATTACTGAAGTTTTTTCACATAAAATGTTTTAACAGTAGAGGCAGGACACCAGCAGAATTCTTCAAAAGTTTGTTTGTGGTCTTCTAGTGTTCAGAAATTGCTTTATTAAAAGATTTTGTTGGCTTTTTTGGTTTACTGGTTATTCATGGTATTAAAGAAAAAAGGTGATCTATTAAAAATTTCAGAAGATTATAGAAAGACACAAGACTGAAAAGCAAAATTGTGAAATCCAACCAAGATAAATGTAAAATCATGCAAGGAAGTAAAAATTCCTAATATCACATTCAAAATAATGGGCTCTGAACAGGCCATTACTACACAGGAGAACTGGGGATTGCAGAAGGTCCATGAATATGTCGGATCAATGGAGAAGCAGGAACAAAACAAAGAACATAAAAGTGCTACACTCTACATCCATTTTTTACCTTGGTAATGATGTGACTGTTCTGCTCTGATTTCAAAAGTAATCTAGTAGACCTGGAAAAGGTCCTGAGAGAGACAGGCAGGATGACCAAAATGATGGAATAGCTTCCGCACGAGGAAATGTAGAGAATTTAGAAAAGAGTACACATAGAAATTTGGAACCAGGAAATCCTCCACTTACTTTGCTTTACACTTTGCTTGTTCTCCTTAGTATAAAGCAAATGTATTTCCTGTGCCATTGATCAGTATTACAACAAGAAGTTATCAGAGCTTCCTCAGGAATACTATTTCTCTCACAGTTGGACTTCATTAGGTGTTCATAACCTTCAAGTGTTTGAGGAAGGATATAGTTCATTCTTGTTCTTATTTAGTTAAGACTGTGTGTAAAACTTTATGGTTTTACTTCCATTCCCTGTTCCTGCTTATACTTTTCCTTATTGTTTTACTTTGTTCTGTAAAAATGAAAGGAAAAAATACTTATAAGAAACAGTCTGCAACAGGTAGAGTTGGCAACCACTCCTAAGCTTAAGAAGATGTAACATTGTGGAAGTGAAGGATATTGAATCAGTATTAAGAACCCCCATAAATTAGAAAGAAAATTGGGTTCAACCAAATAGCACTTATCAAATAAAGATGGAAGAGAATTCAGGGGAATACAAACAATAAATTCACTCATTCAAGTTATTTTTAACTCTGATTTTTTATCCTGGTACTCAATCCCTCTGCTTCTGCTTTCCTTGTGCCCATAAATTTGTTGGTCACCAGTATGTAACATTGCCCATTTTGGCCACTGCCTGAACTTGTCTTTGAAATTAATCAATAACTCATGTCCTCTTTGTTTCAGCTGTGTTCACATCCAAAGCTTGTTACTCTCCTCAATCTTTCTCTCCTGATAGAAGGAAGCTGTTCAATTTTGTGTGTGTGTAAATCTATGATGTTCCAGGCTCTGTCTAAACACTGTTTGTTTTCTGCTCAGGGTCATTTTGTCTACAATCTTCCTATGCCATGGAAGCCAGGAGGACTCATTGAGTAATTTAGTGCAATATAGCACAAAACCATTTCATTTTATCCACTTATTCTTATTTTAAACCTCATAATTTGAACTAATTGATTTCTGTGTTTTGAGAACGAAATTGTTCCATGCCCGTGCTTGAAAAAAGCATTAATTGCAGGAATAATGTTGGATCTGAATTACACATGTCACCAAGAATGAGCCTGCCATTTAAACATTTGTCTGTTAGCTCTGGTAATTCAAAACGCATTTGATTTCCTAAATGCTGACAAAGGATTGTAGACAATGTACAGTAATTTATCACTAAAATTAAGTCGTAAAGCACTGGGCTGGTTTTTAGAGAGTACTGACAGTCTTTGAGAAATTGTGATTGCAGCATGATTAGTCATTCACATATTGCAATACAGCTCCTTTGTCTAATCATAGTTCACCAAAGGCAACAAAGATGGTGAAGGGTCTGGAGCAGTTGAAGGAGTTGGGAGTGTTTAACCTGGCAAAAAGGAGGCTCAGGGAAGATCTTATTGTCCTCCACAACTACCTGAAAGAAGGTTGTAGTGAGCTGGGAATCAGTCTCTCTCCAATTAACCAGAGACAGGACAAGAGGAAATGACCTCAAGTAGTGCCAGGGGAAATTTAGATTGGATGTTAGAAAAGATTTCTTCACCAAAAGGATTGTCAAACATTTGAATAGTATGCCCAGGGAAGTGGTTGAGGAGGGGATTATATTTAAAATATGTGTAGAAGTGGAACTTAGAGCAATGGTTTATTGCTGGATGTTGGACTTGGCTGTGCTGGGTTAACAGCTGGGTTCATGATTAAGAGAACTTTTCCAACCTAATGATTCTGTGCTTCTATGAAGAAGCTGAGTGTGATCTCTTGATCCAGAATGGAGACATCATCTCTCTGTAATAAACCTTTGCTTGTGGCAAATATGGTAAGTTGAGTTTGCTAAGAAATTGTTTAAAATTCTTTAACCATTGCAAACTGGAGCAAATAATCTTCAAGACCCAGCTTGTCCTTTAAGTGCATACTTAGCTTGCATTACCTGCTTGTGTAGCCACTTAGAAAACACTGTTAGAATTCTTTCAGTGTGAAGGTGAAAGAGAACATTTCTCTGCTTCATGTTTGCTAATCCTTATGCAAGGATAGATGGAAACCAACTTGTAGACTACTCGTATGCATTTCAACAATTTCTTAGAATCTTGTACATATTTGTTATTTATTCCAGTCTTTCAGTTTTGTATATTTAGTTCCTAACAGTATTTTTCTTCTTTTCATGGTCTCTTATCCTTGCTTGGAAGCAAGTTCCCTTTTGCATAAGAATGGGAATGTCTATACAGTAATGACTGTCAGGCTGTTAGGCTGGGTTTTTATTATTCATCCTTTATTTTGTTCCAGACACTACTTTTAAAAGCTCTTTGAATGATGACTAAGAAAATGGAACAACTTGTCAGTACCTTTAAGTTAGACATGTGGAACTCTGCCTCTCTGTTGAAAAAAAACCCAAAACCAAACAAAATCCAAACAGATGGGTGTGTGTGTACAAAATGAAAATGGCTAAAAAGCATTCATAGGTTTAAATTCACAAGATTATTTTAATAGGAAAAACTGTCAATCTTTTTTTCCTTGAATTTTTTCACGTCTTGGAAATAATTACACAGCTTTAGGCTGCCTATGTTGAATTGAGACTGAAGTGAAAACCATGTATTCTTTTTCCGTCTTTTGAAAAATGATAATTTTACTATTGTTAGAATCAATCTTCTTTCAAAGATATAATGACATGTTTTCATCTTATCTATCCTTAAAACATTAAATCTTTTATATGAATTGGTTGACAATTTTTGAAGGATAACCTTTTCAACATCATAAAATAAATGGAAGTGGTGAAGGATTTAGATTCAAAATGCTTTACCAGTGCACTAATAATTTGATGAACACTGCTATCATTTTTCTAAAATGGCATTAGATTAAATCTTATTCATCCTGCAAATTCTTTTGAAGAGTCTCACCTTTAGAAGCTGATGACACAAACCAGTTTGAAAATGTGATTGTGGTATTTGAAATGCCCTATCACTAGAGTAAATTTATTTATGATTTATGAAGAATATTTTGTGTGTTTCTTTACAAGTTTTGTTACCTCAGTATTAATATTTTAAAGCTAAACTTACAAGGACATTACATAGTTGCTGCTCCATAGTAAGATCTTGTTTCTGGTAACTTAGCACATTTTTCTCCAGGCATTCATGTCAGCAGCACACAACCATGATGTGAAAGGAAATTGCTTCCAACGCCTCTAAAATTGCTTGCTTGGCTTGAATTAATCTTAATCGAATTTCTGTCTGAGATGTTTAAAAGCTTACAGAATCTCATCCTTTGAGCACAGCTTTGCTAATTTGATTCTACATTCCAAAGTGACAAGAAATTTTGAGACCTGCAGGGCTGCAGTTGCTGATAATGTTTCTTTGCAGGTGGTGTGGACCACACTGTTCATTAATGTGACATACCTTTATAATGAATGTCCTCAAATAATAGTAGGGAAAACAATGAACTTGCATCCCTTTTTAACTGTGTTGTCCCCCTGTCTAAAGTACCAAATGTACATTCAGCTTTGAGAAAGAAAAGCTAAGAAAATCAAGTGTATTATATTTCAGATACTTGAATTGGAAAGAAAGCCAAATTATTAACCTTAAAAATGTGATTATTTTTTAAAATCCAAACCCTAGAATATTACCACAGTAGAGAAGAAACAGAAGGGGCAAATATGTAGCCAAAATTTCCTGAAGATCACTTGATGACATAATTAGAGTCAGTCTACAGTAGAGTAATTCTAGAGTTTTTAGTCCTGCTGGCCACAATGTGACTGCTACCTTTAAACTTATTTGTAAATAGGAAGGATGAGTCAGATGATCACATTGTCTGAAATACAGTGGTGATTTCAATTTTAAGGATTGCTCTGCATGCCAGAATGTGGTGGATGGCTCCAAAACCAGAGTGCAAAATAAATATTTTCCTAGAATCCCTGCTTCAGTGCAGGTTGCCTTTTGCTCAGTGTGGTGGGGGTTCCAGGCTGGTCTAGTCTCTTTGAAGGAAATCAAATACCAGTTCAGAGCTGCTATCTTGTGATGCCTGCAGTAGCACTTTGGTCTGAGTGACTGACTCTGCTCAGGAGCAGGAGCTGAAAGACCCTTCTTGGCAAAATTCTGAGCTGTGAACCAGCTGAGACCGCGTGGTTCTTCGTGTGCTTGTGCTCCTCAGGCACCAGCCACTGCTGCCTCCATGCAGGCAGGGACCGCAGGCCAGAGAGCATCACCGGGGGGACTGGCAGGACACTTCCACTCCAGCTGCAATGGCATAAGCCATCCTTGTTCTTTCACTAGCTGTGTTTCATTGCACTTTTCTCTGCATGGTCTCAGCCTTCTACTTTTGTTATTCACTCTGCAGCTCTTCTAGCGTGGCCTGGGGGGTGAAAGGAGTAAATGATGTTACTTCTTTCTCCTCTGTGCAGATAATTAGGAGCTGTGATGAAATGTGAGAACTGCTTCCAAGTTATTTTGAAATACATAAATAAACATTTGCAACATTAAAAATTTAAATCTTATTGGCTATAATTGTAAATAGAGAGGAAATGCTTCTTTAACCCTGTTACTAATCTCTTTAAAGTTGAAATCTCTGTAAGCAGAAATAAAATGTAAGATATTAAAACCCATTTGGATTGTATGCTGCTGAAGGGTTCAGCCCAATTATTAGAATTCTATTGTTTTATATACAAGTTTATAAATTAAGAGGCACATATAAATACAAATTTACATCCATGGTACTTAAGAACATGAGGAAAAAACAGTCTGAATAGTTATGAATTAAGTGAGATCTTTTTTTTTTAATTTGCCAGAATTGTAGAAAATTGTCAGCACCTTACTGAACTTTTTCAAAGATTTGCAGGGATGCTGTGCAGGGTTGATAACACATTTTCCAAACAAATACTCTGTTAACCCAGCAGCACTGGCTCACTTGTCTTTGAGAATTGCCTTTATTGCTTGCTCTGATGCAGTGGCTGGTTGGGCCATGATGAATAGCCTTGCTACCTGTGCTTGTGAATGGGGGCTCTGAAGCTCCTTATGTCCCACTAAAGCTGACAGACTCAATTTTTATTATTTTTTCAAAGAGGCCTGGATTTTGTAACATTTTGTATTTAGCTCTGAGCGTTCTGTTTAGCTGTGTCTCAACCTTTTCATAAATCTGGAACTTCTTTCAACTCTCCAAAATTCAAAAAAGAGCTGCTGCCAGTTTGTTTTATACAATGGCTTCATCCATGTCATGCATCTCCACCAGTGTTCTTTATTTTCCCCTTTTTTTCTTTTCCATCTTCTATCGACATTTACTATATATATCTTCCAGAAGTAAACTGAAACTGCTACTTGTTCATCTGATGACTAATACATCTAACGGTCCAAGAGTACTGCCAAGAGCTGTGCAGTAAATTTCTACTGACCACTGACCTGCTGAATTTGGCTTACAAGCTTATGGTATTAAGTGTTGCCTTGCATTTACTGTAGAATTTTATTCAGGCCAGCTGTCCGCCACATTTTCCACATTTCCCAGGGCTATAGTCAGTTCATTTATTTTCCCAGTCTGTGTGCTAGTGGCAAAAGGAGCAGGCTAATAATCTCTTTTCACTTTACAGTTCTTTTCTCCTCTTATGTAGTAGTGGTACTTTCAATACCTGTATCAAAAATAGTAGGGAAGAAAACATAAAAAGCATCTGATCAGTGCTAGCTGGAATTTTTCAGGTATGATAAATGGTGCTATCACCCACTGATCTAAAGCCTTCACTGACACAAATATCAAATGGAAGATGTCCTCACCTCCTCTCAGAAACTGCACTGCTGGGAAGCTTCCAGAAATCCTATTGTCCCTCTTGGGAGCCAGTACAGCTGCAGCGTGCTCCCTGTGTTAGTCATGGGACAGACTGCATTTTAAAGACAATCATCTAGATAGAGATTCCACAAATTACCCACTTCAGAGTAAGGTATTTGTTTTAAGAGTGGGTGAAGTTGCAGAAATACTGAAAATACATTTTTCAGTCAGGGTACTGTTTTCAGGCTGTCACCCCTTCAGCCCCTAGAGGGTATTTTCACACTTGATGATAGTAGTAGTGACGTCTAAGTCTGCTCTAACTTAGAATTATGCAAAAACTTGGGTTGTGACATATACTGAAGGTCACCTAGACCCACCCCAGAGCAAAGCAGGGCTAAATTACAAGTCAGATTGTGTTGCACAGCCACTTATCTGGTTGAGTTTAAAATATCTCCAAGAACTAGGAATTCTACAACTTTTCTTGGAAACTTCACAGTGCTTAAAGACAGATAGATAGATAGAGTGTCCTTATACTGTACCTCTCTGAGGTGAGCTGCTTTCACTCCTACCTGCACCTCTCCTTAACATATTAGAGGGCAAGAACTGTATTTTCCTTTAGTCTTTTCTTCTTCATACTGTAAAATCTCAGTTCTCCAAAGCTCTCCTCCTAGCCCTTTTGGTTCCTTCTGTGCATTCACTCATATCAAGAGAAGTCAGAAAAATGAAACAGAATCAGTCTGTATTTGCTTCATCTAGTATGAGAGTTATGCAACTCTGCTGTATTGGGTTTTTTTCTGATTCTGAGTGTATGTGAGGTAGAAAGCTCTAAAATGACTCATGACCTACCTGGGATAAACTCTAGTCTTCTGGCTGCTGACTGAAGTTTTCTGACAGATGAGCTATGAGTCTAGGTTTTAATGTCAAGTTTTAATGCCAGGTTACCCATTTGGTAGATTTTTTTTTTTTTTTTTAATTTTGCAACAGGGATTTGTCATTAAAATTGAGCAAATAGGATGTCATTCTTACCTTTGGGTATCTGAGCTGAAGAGTCTCAGAACTGCAAAGGACGAACCTCTCATCTTCTACCCTGCTGGCTGTGCAGTAGCCAAAGTACTCTGTGTTTCTGCCTTTGGGAGAGAAAGAGGCATAATGTTTTGAAAAGAAAAAGACAGTAACTGTAGGACTTTCTCATAGTTCTCTTCAAACTGTAAGCAAGTAGTTCTACTATTGCTGACTCAGTCTTATTTTTCACAGTTCTCCATTTCTGTCCTGAGGAAGATTCTGAATGATTCCCTGTCTGTAATCCAAAATGGTTATGATAGCTGTGCATCATTGGTCTTCGGGTCTAAAAATTATGTAGGACTTAGGTACCATTGTATTAGACACAGTGTGTTCCCTTGAGGTTTCCTTCTCACTGATTGTCTGAATGTTTTTCCACATTTTCATACATTTTGGTTGGTATTAACTGTGTGACTGATGGGATACCTCACCTGTATCAGATCTTAATTTCAGATAAGTGATGTGCATGAGCTCTCTTCTTCATTGTGTTTACTTTAGTGTCTCATAGTAGTTTCACTATGCAACAGTTTCTGCTTCAAAGGATTCACAATTTACAGGATTATTCTTAGATGCAAGCTTCCACTTTAAACCTTGCATTCCACTAAAGTACTTGGCCAATTTAATTTCATTTTTGAACCTTTGTGTTTGTACTTGTTTAAATATGATTTTTTTTCACTCTCTCACTATCCAGTAGCAGCTAAATGTATATAGTACAGAGTGTGTAGAAGGAGAACAATGTGCTAAAAGTGAATATTTCTACAATTTTTAAGGCGTGAGTTTAGAGGCAAAAGCTGGTTTGCTGCCTTATTCCTCCCTAGATGCATGTATATGTGGGTACACACAGACACACAATGTCTTGCTCTTACACACAGAGTGTCTTTGCCAAGACTGTCCTTGAGTGAGGGGAGATGAATTGACACAAGCATTATCATAGACATCATATGCTAGTATTACTCAGAAAATTCATTAAATGTTAAAAGTTCTGTTTTACTTTAAAGTCTACAGCAATTTGATACTAAGGTTTCATTATTTGGCATACTTCATGTTGTCTCTTTTAGTTAAAGTACCAACTTACCTGTTTAAAACGCTTTTCAGTCTTTACATATTTTTTTTTGTGTACCCAGCAAGTGCCCTATATTCATTGCTATTTTGTAAGAATGATGGGTACTTGAAAATCGGATCCTGCTTTATGTTAACTCAGATGACCTTGCTCTGTCTCCCTCACTTACCCTCAGATCCTTGTGTATATGCTCTATCTTGTTAGCCAGAAAGTTTTCTGTTGGACCATTGTTTTAATTCATATTTATGTAATTTCTTGCAGTCTATTTTCTTGAAATTTAAAATTCCATGATCATGAGAAGTCATAGATTGTGAATACTAAGGGGAAAAAATTATGTTTAATTGATATTCTTACTTCTGTAATGTCAATCTTAATGGATCTCAGCTTAATAATCTCTAAAATGTATGTTAATCACTCACTAGAAGAATGCATGAAGATAATCAGTTCAATGTGGATTTTGTTTCTTTTGGAGTAAGACAAATTGTGATACACATAACAAAAGTTTTTATTTGGCATTCCAATTCACTTGCCGTAAGCAGAAGCAAAACTGCTTTAAGAGCACTTGTTAAAAATACCTTAGGGAGAATTAACTACAAATATGAGGGGAAAACCTACTGTGCATACTGAGAGTTCAGAAAAAAATATGTAACTTGAATAGTACATTATTTCTGACAGCACCAAAAATCCTTTGTGAATGACAGGGATTATTGAGGTTGGGTTCTGAGGGACGCTTGGATTGCCTTACTGTAGCTTTTTATAAGTCACATACTAAATGCTTCTTTACCAGAGACAAAGATAGGCATCCCAGGAGTAACTCATCCCACCTACTTTTCAGGTGAAATGCATTTAGAGGTGCCTGTCCTACTCTGAGTGTAAAGGGAGTCAGTGGTCCACCTCAGCTGGGTGCCTTCTTCTGTACAGCTCACTGCAAACGTGTCTGAGAGCTGCACACCCACCTGTGTAGAACCTTAAAGCTGAGGAAATGCAACTGACACTCTAATGTTTATGGAAAAACTGCTAGTGGAATTTAGGTGAAATCTTTTACTTTTGAGGGCTCGTTTTCCTTTCATTCCTGGTTGCAAATTTGCTCTTTTCAGGTTATGACCAAAAGTGCTGTTGCCATAGTAGCAAATTTCTACCTATGAAGAAAACAAAGGGCATTGTAACATATACAAACTAAGCGTAAACATTTTGGTGGAAAGAGGCTTAAAAAAGTAAAGGCCTTATTGAAAATACATTTATAGATGAAATTATATTGTGTCATTTATTTTCTGCCAAATGCAATTATAAAAGGGAGCGTGTTTTCTATAGGGGTGGAGTAAGGACCACACAGAAAAGCCTTGATTTCTTGGACAGGAGATGGTGTACAACACACAGCCCCATTTCTAATTCCTGAAGAAGGTTTAGCAGAGGTTAGAAGTGGAATAAATGTTAAAATTCAACTTGCTATGCCATGCCATGGCTAATTGGTGTTATTATGGCTCTTCACCTCTACTGTGCTTTCATTTTCATACCATCTGTCTCTTGCACTAGGTGACAGATACAGAGCCTTAAGTGGCTGAGCTTTTGACAAGTATTATGGAAAGGATATGCTGAAATGGAAGATCTATTCTTGATCTAGAAGAAGAAATCTATTTTAAAACACCTGAGATTTATGGGAAAAGTGAGTTTTTGAAAAAGGACAATTCAAGTGAAGGTGAAAGGTTGGAAACAGAGGATAGAATGTGCTCTGGAAAGAGAGGAGCCAGGTTGCCATACTAAACCCTTGGAAGCTGAGAACACTTGAAATTCAAGATACAGTTAGGCAGTCACTAGACCTGTTCCTGCATACCAGTGTTTGACTACTATGAACTATTTTATGCTTATTTGCTATTTTCCATGCATTGCTTTGATCCTCAGTCTTGTAAAATTGCACTAACCAAGAACAACCCTAAAATAAATCCTTAGAATAACTTAAACATTCTCTCCTCAAGATTCATAAGCCACTCAAAATATTTTCTTGTTTTGCACTGGTTACTGTTATCTGTTAGCTCACATGGTGATGTTGATTTGTAACATTTAACCTCAGAGCTGACTTCATCATTCATATTTTATAATCTTCTCAGGATGTGATTACCTTGTTATTCCATCATTGGTTTTACTCAAAGTGAAACTTAAAGAAAAACCAGAAAGGAAAATGTAGATCAGAAGAAACCTATCATCAGTAAGAGGATGTTTAATGTTAATTCTACTTCTCAGTCATGTTAATTTTTAATTGTAAAGAAACATATTGATTCTAATTTCCCAGCCTGTAGTAGTGAGTCATTAATGTGCAGGAACTTGGAGAATGTGTGGATGAAGGTCACAGCTAAATAGTGTTTCACAGTCTGCTGCTGCTGTTCTATCACCTTAAGGTATTTCTTTCATAAAATGGTAATAAATTCTATTACTTTTTTGGACACAATAAACTTTCTATCTTGTAAAATTTATTCTGCTTCTCAGCAGGAATCTTTGCAAGTTCTCTCCAGCTGAAGCACAGATTTAGGTGCATTTGTGCAATTCTATAAATTGCCTTCTTACCATCTTGTGGCTTAATTTATTTTTCCTACACTACTAAATTACCATTCATTTAGAAACCCACGAAATTATGTAATTAAATGTGTGTAAATGCAACAACATCAAAAAATCATTGTGTTAGGAGGTTGTTTTTTTCCCGAAACCTTTATGAAAAGTAGGCAAATGGAAACACCAGCCTTTCCTGCAGTAATTTTCAGAGAACTGTGTGGGTAACTGTTCTACTTATGTTTTGAAACCTATCATTTTCTCCACCAGTGCCAATCAGAAATCAAAATGACTAAATTACACTTAAATTCAGCTCACAGAGCACAAATATGAGGACTAAATAGCAGATAAATGGTCAAAAACCTAAGATGAAAGAGGATAATGTACCATGTACCTTTCAGAAGGAACTGTAGTAATTTTTTTAACAGCTAATAACTTTTTTCTTGCAAACTGCAAGAAATAAAAACACCAGCAAACAAACAAACAAACCCCAAACATTTAAAAAATCTTAGCAGAATATTATTATGCTAAGCTAAAAATATTTGCTCTGAAATGACTTTAAATTAGTTATATGAGTTACCAAAATCACAATAGGAACATACTAAATGAAAGCAGTGTCATTAGGATACAAATGATGTATTTCTCATCGGGTGGATGTAGGAAATATATCCTGAAGCTATTCTGTATCTTTTAAAATAACAGACTGTTTATCCTATTTACTCTAGCATAAAATCATGTATTATTTCTGAAATCCTGAACTCTATATAGCTCTAACAACCTTGATGTTTGTAAGGTGGAGAATATTATACATCTCTCTTGTGATTTTCCACTATACTTTCTGCAAAACTTGACATTATTGGTTTCCAGTTCCGAGCCAATACCTGCAGATGGGGCTGAATCTTGGTGAGGTTATTTCCCTTCACAGGCTTCTTAATTCACTAGACAATTCACTAGACGTTCAGGAGTAAAAAAACACATTTAAAGGTGTAGTTAGTAAAATTAAATCCAAGTGCCTAACTCTTAATAATTTTTGAATTGATAATACAATGTTTTTTGAGAATGAGCCTGTGCTCATAAAGATGTATATCAGTTTCTCTGACAATAACTTCATGTATTGGAAAGTCCTACATTTTCAGAGAAGTAAGTAAATAATCTTAAAAATACCTAATTTCAATCTACCCAGGAAGTAATCTATAAATGGGAAAATTATTCAAGGGGAGGGGATAAAGGAAGCTAGTGCACATTTAAATAATAAAAAGATTTTTTTAAAAACACTGCATTTACCTGATGTATTGTGCAAATTGTTCCATCTAGTGCAGACAGTTCTAAACGTCTAGAGGTCTGCTTGGGATCCCAGAAGATCAGAACAATACTCCAGCACCACAACAAATTTCTAATTTTTCTTTCTTTTTAATGAAAGAAACTCCTTTCCTCACTTACAGTGTTCAGATAATGCTGTTAATGATGCTTCACTGAATTTTGCTGACAGAAACAATAGCCATCCAAAGGGATGTGAACTGCATGAGCTTTCACTACTTATTTATTGATTTTTTCATTCATTTTTTAAGATACCTATTTGTCTAATCTAGAAAAACAGTTGAAACTTGACAGAGCAGTTGGTATGTTTTCTTTTCCTGTTGTTCTAATCATGGTTACATTAGATATTCCTGAGCTTATTGAGTGTTTTCTTTCCTGTTCCACAATGTCAAAGTGTTTTTTGTGGTGTGTGATTTCTTTTTTTAATAGTGCTTTCCTTCTTTAGCAGATACTCCTGTCTTCTCTTTTATTTGACCTGGACACAGACTGCTTGGGTGAAAACCAGTTTTAATGGTGGTGCAGGAGTCTTGTGTGGCTAAAAGCAATATGTAATTCATCAAATGTCCCAATTAATCTGTTTCTAGATTTTATATTCCTGTGTTTTACTCTTTCATTCAATATTACTTTTAACATCATGCTCGGATAAAAGCAATTAAATGCTATTTTTAATTCTTTAAAACGTTGTTGCATGGTTCACTCATGCCAGCAATCTACATGGGTAGGGTAGGTTTCTTCAAGTGTAGTGTCTGAATGTATTTATTTCTAAGATTTTTTTTGTCCTTTGACTTTGAGTAATCACCTCAATCATACTGTGCATTTGGTGAATGTTTTTTGGGTAGCTTTTATTAATTCATCATTTCAACATCCTCAGTGAGAAGTATGTTCTAATAGAGATGTGCTTAGTATGGCAGATTTATTTGTATTTTTTTCTCTTCATATTTTGTTGTATTCTGTGTGTTACTCCATTTTAAACACAATTTACAGCTGTAAATGTATGTATACCATTGTATGGTGTTTAGGTTTTTTTTTTATTTTGCATTGCACAGGTACTAAATAATTATTTCCCTATACCATAAAAAATTTCATTTCATACTTCATGTGAAATTAAGCAATGCACAATACTGTTGCAAAATAACTTTATTTCCTAGTTAACATGAACTGTCTCCAAATACTGATTGCCCAGTCAGAGTAACTGAGGCAAATAAAATTTATTTATGAATGTAATAAACCTTGTAAAAGTACTCCTTTTTCTCTATTAAGTATTCTTTTATTGTAATTTATGTGATTGGTTGTGGTCTGGTAGAATATCTGTTTAGCAAATAGGAGCAGTAGTGTTGAACAGGTTTTGGACACTGGCTGGGTGGTAACTTTGAATGTTTATAGTGTATTTTGGCTCACTTACACGCTCCTTTTTTGCTCCATGAATAATTTTTTTTTCTTTAGCAGAGGCAACTAAGAACAAATAGCGCATTCTGTCTGCTTATTTACAACCCTTGCTTACAATGTACAGCACAAAAAGCAAATGCTGAAGTGTGTATTCACACTTCAGGCATGTCAATGTAATACCTGGGTTGAGAGCTGCTCTGAAAATTGTCAGATTAGATGGCGAAGCAGAAGGTGCTTAATTGTATTCTGGATGTTTTACTGGAACTATTGAAAATTTATACTAAGCACAGAAGAGAAGGAAGTGCAGACAGAACTTGTACAATGAGCAATGAGAAGAAAAATATTCAGTGAGCTACTGAAACATTCAGGTTATTAGTGAATTTAACAACCTGGATCGAAACCCTTTCTCTGCAATGTGTAAAGCACTCACTACATTTCACACTGCTTATAAGCTTTTCTCATTTCCTTTGCATTAGAAATTAGTAGCCTCTTGACAAAATTTTAATGAATCTCAACAATCCTTTAAAGCAGACAGAATAGAAATGACTAGCTAAGTAGATATCTACCTGAAACTACGCGTAATGTAAGTTTAATTGCATTTATCACAGTTTGTAATACTCAAGTGGAAGAGTAACTGATTCATGTTTTGAATTGATTATTGTTTTTATAAAACAAGCCTAAGAGCACACTGGCCCCTTTTTAATTGATTAATACTTTGTTATGGTCTCTGGCATCTTTTGGACAGCCATCAGCTTTTCTTGCAAGATGCAGAGGTTCTTTCAGGAGGTCTCCTTTGTGTCTTGACTAGATCTAGTGCTGTTTAGATAAATTTTCAGTGAGGCCAGAATTAGATATGCTTTACCTGTCACAAATTTCTCCTGCAAGGAAAAAAAAAAGGATAGGGATTATGAAGAAGACAGTAAAATTAATGAAAATATCAGAAATGAGTGACCTTTGCTGTATGAGCTAAAAAGGGTTTGGTGGGGATAAATGTCAGTCAGGAGCAGAGACCTTCAGCTGTGAGAGTTTGCGTGGCCTTTATCTGGCCACATCCCTGCCCCACCGCTGGCCTTTCAGAAAAAGACAGGAATCAGTTTGGAACTTGACATGGGAGAGTGGTGTGATCTCAATGCAATCATTAAAAGTGGCTCTGGGAATCACTGGGATGCACACACTTTGTGTGGGTGTGGTGTCTGTAGGAATGGCTGTAGCTTGCTTTTAGTGCTAGCAGAAACATGCATGGGATCTGCAGTGGCAGGAAAATAAGGAATGATTGCCATGAAGAGAAAAGATGTTATCACTCCTGCTGTAATTCCTTTTGGTGACTTGAAAGCACGTACTTGAGGTTGCAAGGTGGTCCTGCAA
This sequence comes from Pyrgilauda ruficollis, assembly GCF_017590135.1. Classification (NCBI taxonomy): domain Eukaryota; kingdom Metazoa; phylum Chordata; class Aves; order Passeriformes; family Passeridae; genus Pyrgilauda; species Pyrgilauda ruficollis. Next base: position 14,840,856 of record NW_024513654.1, on the reverse strand, counting down.
GATCTCCACGCACTTTTAGAAGAGACACAACTTTCAAGGGCTACACATCTCTGGTTATAGAGATATTAGGACCATCTAGTGATCATGAACTGAGATTAAAAGATTCAGACCTCATTGAAATACACTGAGCTTTTCAATACCTACAAAAGTTCATCTGCATTATTTTAACAATAAAACATACAATATATTATTTATATTATATATTATAATAATTATAATAATTATAATAATAATTATAATTATTTCATGGACATCCTTTGGAGAGAAGCACAAAGGTTATGTACTACACCTTTGTAAATAACAGATTCTCTTTGCAGAGTCATCAATATAGTCATTTATATACTTCTCTTTTTTTAAAACTATGAAAAATTGTTTGAAGCACTTCAGCAAAACCCCAGTATGGTTGAAGGAGCTCTGCACACTTTTTTAAATTTATACTTCATCCCCTAGATCACATCTGTCAACAGTCACACTTAAAAACATTTCAAACATAACTCCAAGTTTTTTTAGATGCTAAAAAATTAATCTTCCCTATCTCATAAGTTTGCCATATCTTATATCCCATTTGTAACTTATATCAGTTGACTTTTAGGAATTGCTAGGTGTGCTTCATTAATATTACACTTTTAATACCTAATAAGATTTTTACTTTGGCAGATGATTGCTATGTTAAATAGTACAGCAAAATTTTTGTGTTAATGGAGCTTCCTAACTGTATCTCAAAAAAACAGTTTAATTTTGTTTTCTTTCAGTTACTCAAGGAGAGGGTATATTTAGTAATACACTTACTGTTATTTATTAGATCTGTCCTCTATCCATCCTGTTCTCAGCTGAAATACCGTTTTTACTGCTGTGTTTGGGGACCCTACATCTGGACCAGGGTGAAAGGAGTGTTATTTCATGTAGCTGTGATTTACAGAGGGAGATGGGAAAGGAAGGTTTTGTTGAGTATGAAGGAGCTGTGCAGCCAGGAGCGGTTTGCAGCGGAGCTGCTGCAGAACTCCAGAGGTGGCTTTGCAGCAGGGCTGCCCTGGGCTGCGCAGAGCTGGCGCAGGCAGATGTGCTGCAGGGCAGAGCAGGGATCCTCTCCTTGCACTCAGCCCCGTGCCTGGGCTGCAGGAGAAGGGCAGGTGGCCTGGCTGGGCGCTGCCACCGCTCCTTTGGGGCTGCCTGGCTGTGCCCAGCCAGCAGGAGCCTGCTGGGGACAGGAGCCAGGCTGGGGCAGGAGCCCGGGTGCAGGGCTCTCACCTCACCGGTCAAGTCAGGGTACCTTTGCTGCTGAAGTTCCTGATTTACAGCAAGGAGTTCATGGCTGTGTTAATGTCTGAAGTTCTCTCAGTATTCACAAGGGCAGAAAATTTTCTTGGTAATAGTAAGTACTATGCAAAGATTGAATCTCAAACTGTCTCATGGATTTATAAGCCAATACACGAGAAGGGTGTTGAGGTAACACTAATGGGTACCAGGCAATAGTCCTCACAGGTTTTGGGGTCAGTGGCTGAGCAATATAGGCTGTTCAATGTTCATGGATCAAAGAGAGGGAAGAAGAGCACTGTGCTTCCCCTTTGGGGATATGGCATCTTTGGTCTTGAGGTAGTATTAGCTTGGCATCCCACGGGCATGGAAGGAGCCCAGAGGGAATGCATGCATTTTCCATCTAGGTTAGATCCCTGATGTATTTAAGTAGATCAATTTCGTCCTGTTTAACCCTTCATGTCTGCCACTATTTTAATAAGCAATAATTTGTAAGCATGAAGGCTTTCCATTGTAAGTCAGCCACATCCTAGTTTATTCTGAGATTTATAAATAAACCTACAAGCTTTTCAAACTTTTTTTTTCAGCAATTTCTTAAGGGACAGCTAATTTATTTCAAAAGCGGGTTAACTCTTTTAAAAACACTTCTTTTTCACCCCCAGCTACCAATTAGAATTGTGAATTTCTTTATTCTTAGCAGCCATCTTTATATTTTAACAATGATTACTATTATTACCTGGAAATCCATGCATAACTTTTTCATATGGACAGCATCTCACTTTCTAAACCATATACAGTCTTTCAGTGGAAACTTTTGTCAAGGGAAATACCCTGTTATTTTCTACCTCCATTACACATGCACAATCTATATTATTCAGAAAGTAGAAGAGGGAGCAAATTATTTTTCTTTCTTCAGTATAAACAACAAACTGTTTTATATATGTGTGGAGAGTTATGGCTTTGGCCACGCTTAAGCATCACATAATATTTTCTGTATTCATCCTCCTGATTAAAACATATATCAGAGACTACACCTGGTAAGTCTTGAAACTGTTCAGATACTCACTTTTTAAAGAATTAATAAGGGAGAATGTCTTTGATTATAGTTTACTAGGTGTTCTTCTTAAATTATCCATAACGTGACAGCTACAGTTTTCTTTTAGATGCGGTAGATTGTGTTTAGCAATGACCTTTAAATGTTCTCATCAGAGTACATTTTAGTCACTGCTTCTAATCCTGCAGGGAAAAAAACCTAAGCAAAAAATGTCTGGCTAAAAATACACCTAATAATATTGTAAATAACATAAAAGATAACTTTGGCCTTTTTCAAAGCTCTTAACCTGTCAAGCCATAAGCTGCAAATGGTATTAATATGCAGGAGCTCCAGGTTTTGCCAAAACCTTTGAGAAAAATGAAGGAAACAGCTGGTACTAATGGCTCCCAAAATTCAGGAGAACTTGCACAGAATAAGTTGCTTCTAAAAGGCATTAGCTCTTTATTTTTGTCAGAGAAGAGCAGTAAAGAATAAATTGTTCCCTTTTTCTTTCTATTTTTATAGTGTTTTCTGAAATACAGTAATCGACTAGAGAGGCATACTCTTAAATGTTTTTCTTGATCATGGTAAAAGGAACAGTCCAACTCATTTTTTTACTTAGAGTTAATTTAACCTTTAATATAAGTAGCTAATATTCTTCATACTTTTCAGTTGACAGCCTTCCAGTTTGGCTCCCATTCCACTTTAAAGTGCAGTTTCATCAATTCAAATATCATCTTGACAACAGAGGGGGTCAGATTCAACTGGCTCAAAGCAACTTGACACAATATCACTTCTAACTCAGCTTATGTATGAAAAGAAAAATATTTCAAGGTCCTTCTTTTGCATTCAGTTTTGTATGAATGATTCTTGTTAGGTTATTAGTCCAGTGCTGTCTTGCAGACAGTAATCCAGAAATAATAACTGAGAAAGAAAGCTCAGTGAATATCAGTGAAGAGCATGAGTGATGATCATCATTTAACAACTAAATTCAAGTCCTCTGTTTTCTGTTTTACAAAAATCCATGTTTGTGCAGTTTGATTTTGACAATAGGGCAATAAAAGAAATAGGCTAAATGATCTGAATTTTGGTGAAAGATAACTGTGAATCAAGAATAACCCTCTGTTGGGTATTGTCTCTGCTGTGCAGCAGCCTTGTTTTTGAAAAATCATTCAGAGCTGAAAGTCAGGAAACTGAGTAAGTAGAAGGGGGTTAAAAGAGGACCACATCTATCTTTTCATGTCTTACAAATTGGACTGTGTGACCTAATTAAAAATTAAGTTACATGTTAGTAGAAACAGATTTACATGACTGATACTGCTCCTAGTGAAGTAAGTGATGAGGATCCATTCATTTCAGTTTAATAAGGAAGGTTTGGCCTCCTATTTGATATTCAGAAAGATTTTACTTGCAAATTGTGATTAAATTCTGTATTGATATGGCTTCTCTGAACTTTCACAATAAAATTATTGCCTGTCTCAAGGAGGCTGGAAAAGAAAGAGTCTTCAGTGAAGGTCCCAGCTGGGTGCTAAAAATGTAGTTCCCTCATGCACAGGGACAAGTGGCTTCACTTCTTTTATTGCTAAAACTTCTTTTATTGCTAAAACTTCTTTTATTGCTAACTTCTAGGATAGTATAGAGTGGGTGTTTGTTTTTAATGTCAGTTTCCTCTTCCTTTTAGGTCCCTCCCTGAAAATTCTAAACTCCTTTCATCCCATGCACATGTTTTTCTTTATTCAGTTGTAGTAAACAGCATAAAGAGGAGGTCCTATATACTTTTGTATGGTACAGTTTGAAGGCATGAGAGTGGACATTATTTGGAGAGGAACACTGTTTTCAATGGTTGCAACACAATGTGAAATCAGCAACAGAGCTCTGATGTTCCCAAAGAATGTTTGGAGTATACTTGGATCTTGTTATTCCTTCTCATCCTCTTGTCATTAGGATATTAACAGATCATACTGCCTGTTCTCAAATTGGAAAACTGCAGCCATTCTCCAGGTGATCAAACTGCCATTTGTTTTAAATCAAAAGAAAAAAAAAGTAGACTGAAAGCATAGAACACATGACCTAAAATTAAAGGTCTGAATGATGTAATATGTTTAAATTTCATATTTCAAACCACAGATCAAATTTAAGCTAGGAATAAATAGCACAACTGCCTTCAAAATGAATGGGATTTTTTTTTCCTTTTTTTGTAGGCTAGAACTTAGCCCTCAGGTTCACATGATCTGTTGTTTCTTGATTGGAACTAGCTCTTTGTCTCTAGTTATCCACCAATTACAGCAAACTAATTTTCACTAATGACAATTCTCTAATCGTCCTTCACAAGTTTTAATGTAATTTCTTTTTAGGCCTTGGGCTTTCAGAACCATACACCAAACTGACTGTAAATTAGCTCTAGAGTAAAGAACAAAATATTACATAGAAATGTGACCCTGTAATAATTAACAAGGTGCCCCAGAGGGTTCCGTGTATTATGATACTCTCCTCTCTTCAGACACATTAGTGGCCCTTGTGATTCCTTGTAGGTTCCTGAGTTGCTTTTATGCAGATGACCTTGCAATCTGCATGAGTGGACCATCTGTCAAAGACCTTCCAGTTGAAGTAAAATGTATTTTGAACCTTGTGCAACTGATTCCCTAAAAAATGGATTTTAAGGAGTTGTTCCTATTTCATCTTGAGTTTGAATTCTGAAGTATCTTTTGCAAACTATGCCATTTACATGCTGGTTTTTTAAAGGGTTTAGGGATTTTTGCAAATTTCTTTTTAGAGACATAATTTTTTAGATTTTAATGCATTTATTTAATTACTTTTTCAATTACTATTGAATAAGACATGATTATTTCTCTGCATTAGTGAGAGATGATGTTAATGTGAAAGACATTTAGGATTAGTTTCCTGTTTTTCATTGCTGCAGATTCATTTCACTGATCATGTACACAGTGTAACTTTTGTCATTTTACTTAAGATTCAAACAATATGCCACATTTCTGTTTGATTTATCTTGTTTTTTACCTTTGTGATTTCCACAAGCAGTCATGCATAGACTGAACTGATTATGCTGATATGAGGATTTTACCTGTGTTACTTTACTCGTAGACTCATTTATAGAAACATGTATGTTTGCATGCTTGCATGTAAGTAAGACTGCAAGTTTCTGAGATATGGTCCTAATTATATTTTATTTAACTAGTAACTTACTGGTATTCAGTGACCTGCATTTGACTTATCATTTTTATAAAGTCCTAGATATACCACAATGGGCATAAAATACATACTGGATATATTCTTTAAACTACTTTCATTTGTTGGTGGTGTGGGTTCTTTTCTGCTTCTTATTTTTAGGTCCTAACATTGAAGGTTGTCATTTGAATGGATGCATGAAGGTCTCCTCGGGGTTTTCATCTCGTTTAAATAAATTGAATTGAATTGATTTAGTGTTCTTATTACAATTCGTTAAAACTACTCAAGCTTTTGAAGGATGTAATGTCACTGGCCTTTATTATGAATTACAAAAGAAAAAAAAGGGAACTGCTCAGCAGGTTGCTTTAACATAGCAATAGCTCAAATGTTGTATAATATGCACAAAATGCTCCCTTTGTGGCAAAATATTTGATTCTGTTTAATTGTTCGAATCTTTGATCTTTGATTCTGTTTAATTGTTTTATATTGTTTTATATTCAGGAAACAAAACAAGTAAGCAAGGTCATTTTTACTTTCCTTATGTAGTTCTTGGTTTTAAATCAAGGGTCTCCATTAAGTAATTATAATAAGCACCTTTATTACAGCAAAGAAAGCCCAACTGTGGTGTTTCTTAGTCCATCAAGAGAAGAAGTAACATGGCTTTCTTATGTCCAAATGTTAAGCCATCTAGAAACTAGGAATTTTGACTCTACCTACGACATGGGAGATGGCATGCTGGAAATCAATGATTTTGAAAATTCTTTGGAGCCATGGTAGAAAACTCGTTGACCATTGTACTGATGGCTAATTCAAAGGGCCAATGAGCAGAATAAAAACAAAATGCGGTGGAAAGATGGATACTACCTCTGTTTGAACAGGACAACAGAGTTCTTGGAGTACTAAGATCCCTTTTGAGACTCATACTTTGAGAAAAATGTTGTAATGTTAGAATATTATACGTTATGATATTAGAAAGATTTGAAGAAGAACCACAAACGTGGTAGTAAGATTGGAAACAACGGACTTTGAAGCTCTATCTGGAATCAATTAATGGAAACCCTCCTGTCCGTGTGATACAAAGGAACAAAATATCTGATTGCTATAAATACTGCTAAATTGAAATAAAATTACTGCTAAGTAAGTATGAACTATTGATTGTTTTTATAACACAAATTTTTATTCTGAAAAATACCTAAGGAATGAGGCATTCTTTGAGATCTTTTTTTTTAACCCCTTTTTGCTATGTTATTTTATTGAAATTATCTAAAAGGTTTTCATAGAATAACTTTTTAAAAAGGCTCTAATTTAGCCTAAATAGAATATATAGTGCTTGCAGTACGTTCTTGATGGCATCACTCTGATTTATTACTACAATCTCTTGTCACAGCAACCGCTCTTTGATAATATGCAGAAGTGGAACAATAAATCTCTGCTATAACATCTGAAAAACTGATACATTCATGAGTTTGATTTAGCAGTGTGTGAAGGTTTGGGTGTGTTGTGGTGGTCTTAGGAATTTAGAAATCTGTAGCCAGTGGAAAAACACAGACATTTTCAGAGGCCAGATCAGGTATTGGATGGCCGCGGTACACAGCGATGGTGTCTCACAGCAGGACTTGGGGTCCTGGCTGACAAGTCCCATAACTTTGAATTTGAATTGCAGCCCTAAAATTCAGAACCTTCATTTCAGGAGTACTTAGGTAACAAAAATCTCATTAACATGTTTTCTCTGGGATTCAACATCTAAATAATGTTAAGGATCTCAGCCTAAAGATACATATCCGAGGTACATGGGAGCAAAAATGTGAATCTGCAGGTTGATGTTGTTCCCACCAGGCAGTATTTGCTCACTCCCCAGCATGCCCCCACCAAAATTTTTTTAACAACATGAGGAAGAATGTAAATTACTTACTGGTTGTGACCTATTCCTGAGAAAGTGCTGAAACCAAAAAAATTTAGACATTGTAGAACACAGCCAGAAATATAAGATCTGCAAAAGTAATGCTGTAACAGGCAGAGTTCCTTGTTTCATTGTAAGCAAATAAGTGAAATAAGTGATGCTGTATTACACCACATTAATGCGACCATTACATCTATGTCCTCTGTGCTTTAAAACAGATATTGAAAAATTGGAAAACATTCCTGCAGGAGCCACAACAATGATTTCAGGTCAGAAAACCTGACAGGGAGTGAAAGACAGGAAGCCCTATCTAGTTATTTTATTTTAAAAATCCCTACAAAACCCTGAGAAGCAATTTAATATACTTATTGACATTTCCATGGAGAGAAAATTTCAGATGGCAAAAAGCTCTTTAATGTAGCTCATAAATATATAAGAATCTGAAGATGGAAATATTCAGATTTTACCTGGGAACTTTGGGAATGCTAAATAGTGGGTGCATTTTCACTCCAAGTATTTAAATCTGGAGGAATGTCGTTATGTTTTGGTTTGAGTTTTGTTTGGTTTTTTTGTTTTTTTTTTTTTTTTTAAAGGATGTTTTAAAAGTTACAGGATTGATTATGCACATGTTTTTGTGAAACTATGTTACAGGACACAGGTGTCAGGTGATGACTGATGACAATAATCCTTCTTTCTTACCTTCCTCAAATATCATCTCAGTAATTTGCAAGTGAATACACTATTAAGATGCAGAAATTATGGGGTTTTCCTTTCTTTTGGAGTGCTGCTGTCTTATGGATTTATTAGCATGAAAAAAGCAGTAAAATTCACCAAGGGTGAAATCCACTCCTGGCAGAAAGCCGGAAAAGAGAATTTGCTCCAGTTATTGTGGTTGAGACCTGTTATGACATGGCTTTATTGAAAAAATGGTGGGACTAGGATTCTTGAAGAATTATTCTCCAATGATTTCTTGTATGCTGTGCTGTTACCACTGTTTTATCAGAACATTTCAGAAATTCAATTAATTTACAATCTGTAGCACTCATGAGGAACTATTATTTTCCCAGACAGAGCTGAGAGATTAAAAAGTTTTCCCAAGGTCATTCTCAAAGTTACTACTGAGGTAGAGCCAAAAGAAGTCAAATTTTTATTCTATTAATTTAAACTTTTCTTTGTGGAATATAGAACAAAAGCAATTGAGAATTCTTATTAAATCTATTACAATTTTTTTTTTATTACAAATTTTACCCACAAATGCTTTGTGGGTAAAAGTGTTATAATTTGTTAAAGTATTTTTCCTTGAGCTAGAGTTTTTGAACTTGTTGTATACATAAAAAAATTACAAACAAATGAGAAGTCCTATTCAAAAATGGTTTTCAAAAAATGGTATTCAAAATTTTTTTTGCTGTTATAGAAGAAATGTTTAGTTTTGTTTTTGTTGTTTATTTCATTAAGCAGAGTTAGTGCAAAATCAGCAGATCTGCAGGTATTCCTGTTAAAAAGAAATAGTGCTTTTTTTCAACCTTTTTTTGAGACTCTTCCAATTAAACAGTTATATATGCTGGTTTCACAGTCCAGTTCCTTAACTGAAAGTTTATTCTTGTTTTTTTTTAGGGCACACTAAGAGATATGTGATTTTAAAATAAATAAATGGTGTATGATTTAAAAAGAGAGACTTGGCAGACTTTGATTCATGGTTCATTTTATAGCCATTGTCACTATTCCATTTTTCTTTTTACAATTTAAATTCCAAATACATTGTAGCAGTAATGATAGAAAATGCTACCACTTTGGTATAGAAGTACTTTTGCAGTTAATTTTAATTCAGATAATCAAAAATACTTTCTGTATTATGGAAGAATAGGATCTTTAAATGCTTAGATAAAGTAGAGGTTTATTAGGTTGCCATTAGGTTGCTTTTATGTTGCCATTTTCCTATCAGTGCCAGAGGTTTCCGTTCAACTCCATCCTCAGGGGCATTTTACTTGTCTTTAGAGAGATACATATATGCAGTGTAATAATTTCTGTCCAGCCCTCAGGGGTTTTATAACTTTTTTTGACAGAAAAATCTAACAATGTTTACGATGATAACAAGGGACTGTCAGATCCTTAAAGAGTTCTGACAATATCAATCATAAAATTCATTTGACTTCCAAGATAATGAAATGCTTAGAAAATGGAAAAGAAAATAATGGAATAGAATTCTTTGCATCTCCTTGTGCTCAAATTTCTATTTTGGAATTGAAGTGTAATTCTATGGCACACAAAGCACAAACTAATGAACAGACCTGGCAAAGTTTTGCCCTATTTTGACTCAGTTCTGAAAGACTGAAAAGAGGCAATTCTGATTTTGAGTACATCTTTTATAAGAGTTACTCATAGATTAGTTTAAGATGTTTACAGACTTTGCAGGTTCTTAATCTCTTGAAATACCTTCTATTTTTTTCCCCTGCCAGTTCATACTGTTACCAGAACAAATCAAATTTTTTTGACAATCACATCTGGAAGTTGGAATACTTTACATTATGTGGTTAAAAATAGTTTAAATATATTTTAATTTCATATATAACAATGGACTGCTATGAAGCATCAATAAACCATGAAAGATCAAAATTATGATAAATACCAGGAAAAGTGATTTAGAAATATCTGCTGTTTTTACATCTGTCTGCACACATACTTTTTATAAAGAACTTAATTGCATACTCACCTTGAAAGCTGATGTATTTTTAGACTTGTTTTGCAACTTTGCTGCTTTGATTTGCAATAGATTTAGATTTCTTTTTGTAGCTCTGCATCTGCACTTAGAGATTGAGTGTGAAGGTGGGCACGGATAGCAAAGTTTTTCATACATTTTGAATTGCTTTTCTGCAACAAATGTTGTCTGGCAATGTTCCAGAAAATACAATAGTACTTGACAAGGAGACTGAGAATCTTCTCATTTTTTAATACATGCACACTTCTGTCTACCTGAATTTCATCATTATTCTCAGAGTTAAAGCTGAAGCTCCTATTCCCTTTCTGTTGCGATCACAAGGAAGAAGTGGGGGGAGTATTTTTGGTTTAAGCCCTAAGTAACAGAGAGCCCAAGGGAAGCTGCAATCTAAATGAAACCTGTGAAATAAGCATTTGATTTCCAAAGCCATGGGTGATGGAAATAATTGCTAGAAATATGGGTATTTCCATGATTTATCACTCCGTGCCAGTATATGTGTTATGGGCTTACCATTGCATACTTGCATGATAGAAATAGTCAAATCCACTTCACTGGATGAAGGTTACTCTTTGTCTCACAAAAATATTTTGATGTTCAAGGAAGAATACAAAAATAGACACTTAAAAATTCATAGGACCATGAAGGCAGGAAAAAAACCACAAAAAAATCAAAAGGTGCTGAGCCAACTGTCCACCCTCTATCACTTCTAAGAATTCAGATTGAAAGGACAAGAGGCAGCAATTGCAAACTACAAAGGAAATTCCAGTTGAATATTAAAAAAATAATAAATCACAACATTTACGATCTGGATTATTGCCAAGAGAGACTATGAAAACACCATCCTTGGAGACATTTAAAATTTACCAGGTAAATGTTCAACCATATACATTATGGGGTTATTTATTCTCTGCTTTTAATCACCCTCTTTGGTCAACTGCCAGATAATTCAATAGAATAAGTACTAGCAGTAGTAACTACTGAAAACTTCTTTATTTTCTTGAAATAATTCCATGGAATTTACTGGTACAGATAGCTAATTTTCTAAATTACAGTAAGACCAAATGCTTGAAATAGAGAGCTTAGAAAATAAATTGTCAGGAAAGGTTTCCTTTCACATAAAAATGAATTAAGGGGGATATAACTTCATACTCAAATACAGCATATTGTAATTAGTTTACTCTATTTTTCTCAAGGGAAAGAAGGGAAAGCACTAAAGTAGTGTTTCAGATGGAATTCAAGTCTTTATGATGAACAGTTATTCAGTAGCTGACATGTAGTGGCCAATATTTTTGCACAAGCCTAACCTGCACAACTGATGTTATTAAACAATGCAACGTTGCTTATTAACATTAACTGACTCAGTGCACTGGAGTATTGATCTGTCTTCTTAGGAAATTGCAGTGGAGTTTTATTATGAATCATGTAGCATAAAATCACAACTCTGAGATTTCACTGCATACATTTCTTAATCCAAATAGGCTTAGTAAGTGAAATAGTCTGATGGAATACTCACAGTAGACTTTCAGCTGGTTTTCAGTGCACTGACCTGCACACTTGTCTAGGACTTCTATATGTACCAATGTCACAGGCTCCAGATGTCCAATAATAATATTGAATTTATAGGAATATTACTCATGTAATATTTGCAAAACTATTTGAGGAGAGTTTTAAAAAACAGTTTAGGTTGTCAGGTCTTCCATTTCATCCACATTCTTCTTTCTTCTATAGTCAAGAGGAACTTGATAAAGCAAGTCAGAATAGAAGCTGTAGTTATAACAAAACAGCAATTCTTCTAGGTTATTGTAATTTAAAACCAGACTGGTTTCCTAATTTGACTGACTGGTCCCTAGACTCACTTGCATGATAGGGCATATCTAGACAGTTTATCTTATTTTGATAAATGGGGTAACCTGTGGGAACAATTAGTTTTACAACACAGCTATAAAGAAAGTGTTCTCTTACTTGATATTCAGAAAATATTCAAAGCACTGTGTCGAGAGTAGATAGAAAGTTAAGGCAGAAAGGTTGACAAGGTTTATGAGTGCTCAAATTGAATAAAAAATAGTGGGGAAGAACTGGAAGAATCAGAAAATTTTTGCTCTATTTCCAAATATATTTCATTACTCCCTTTAAACTTCCAATTTTAAATTTTAGTATTCCACACTTTCCTATATACTGCTACTAGGCATTGAAAATGAAGATTGCTAAACAAATTAAAGGGGTTTTTTTTCAATTTTACCAGTTTAGATAAAACTTACATAGTTACTCTTCTGTTTCAGTGGTAAAGGATGAATCTGACTAAAATAGTGGGGAAGAAAATCCTCTAATTTTGAGAAATAATTGTTTAAAACCACATGTTTTACTTTAGTAAAACTCAGCAATATTCAGGAAAAATAGTTTCTTATCCCATATTCTGACCTCAACCAAACACTAGCTCAGCATTCCTGGATTTATTTACGTTACACTCAAAATGATGAGGGGTTTCCCTCAAGAATTACAGAAAATGTATGTGTTAAAAAAAGTTTTTAAAACTTTTTAACAATCCTTTTACAACAGCACACATACAAAAATTCAAACAGATTATAAATTGTGATTAAATCTAAGACTTACAAATCAAGAATCCTATCAGAGTATCTTTTTGGTATTAAGGATAATAGCGGAAATAATACAGATTGTGTGATGAGATATTTATTGAAATTTATAATTTTAATTATTCATAATAGTTTAATGCTGGAATTAAATTAATTAATTATATCTATCATACTTTGATGTGGGAATCTTTGTGCAGCTGATAAGTGGTTCTATTAAATTATATAGAAATAGGATTCTAATGTTTTAAATATCAAGTTCTCAGCCTATATCTCCAGGTCACTAAAATAATGTGCTAGTTCATAGCTTTGTGGATTCTCTAATTATAAGAAAACCCCAAGCAACTAAACCTTATGACTTTTTACTTCTGTAACTGAGGTTCCTAAAGATCTCTTAGAGCCTTATTACTAAAATTTTAACTGTAAATTTGAGATGGGTGGATCTAATAACTTCCTTCTTTTCACCTTTTCATTCTTAGCCTGTTTTAGTATACCCATCATTGCATTGTGAGGGCTTTAGGATGGTTTTTAGGACATTATCAGTTCAGAGTGCATTTCTGCTTGAAAAAAAGATGAGCCTGACATATTCTGAGTTCAGAAAAGTAAGCTTGTTACAGCCAGCTTCATTATGTTTGCTCCCCTCTAATTTGCTATTCTTTGTGTGTCACGGAATAGGTAGCAACACACCACGTAAAACTGTATTTCTCTTCACTGCAATGCCAGAACCTGACTAATCTTGTCCCTTTAAAGACAGATTTTTAGGGGTCCAATCCAACAACCACAGATATCAGATATCAAGAAATTTCTACCAAACCCAGCAAGGGCTGTTGCACTGCTAAATAAGAGGTGATTAATATAACAAAATGCAGACTTTAAAGAGATAATTTCTATGTAAAAGGCAACCTTAAATGAGCCCTACAACTACCAAACATTTTCAGAAATCTTTTTAACAGCATTTGGAGCTGATGAAATTCTTGAGCTGTTGTTGTTCACAGGATCGAGCACTGTGGGTGATCTGGTCCAACACCCCTGCTCAAGCAGGCTCATCCTAGGGCACATGGCACAGGATCCCACCCAGGCACTTCTCAAATATGTTCCTCATTTGATCAAGAAATTATCTTCTGTAAAGCATGTTCTTCCTGTGTTTGGGCTGACAAAGTTTCACCATCAGAAACATAGAGAGAAAAAGAGCAGGATTACTAAATCCTAAGAGGGTCCTTTCTCCTGCTTTTCCCACCTCCCTCAGTTATATTATTTTGAATTTATTTATCTGTGACCAAGAAATCAAATACTTAACTGTGCTTACAATACAGAGGGGAATTCTCAACAGCATGTTGATATGAATTTTCTGATTGTGCTTCAGAAGATGTTTAGCAGTTCTAAGAAAGAATAAATCTCATACATATTCTATGGTTCTTGAAACAGAATTTTAATATATAGCTTAAGTAAAGATCAAGTTATATTTGTTACATGTTAGATTTATTTTGCAGAAGTCAATCATAAATTTCTGTTTGGAGAAAAGTTACTTGAAAATATAAATAGAGTAAGTTTAGAAAAAAGTATCAGAAGCTATTCCTCATTTAAAGATTGAATGGGATCCTTGTTTAATTTTGTAAATGCACTATGCTTTATTAAGCACAGTTACATCCTGTTGCCATAGCAATCCATTCTCCACAGAATAAAACTCCTGTACTTTCCTGTTGTATTCCTTTATTTAGAGCTAGTTTCCTCCATTCTCATGCATTTCAGTTCATATAAATGCTAAAAGGAAAAAGTATTTAGTAAACAAATTCTCAGGTTACTGTTCTTGATGACATAATGACACAGCACAGCAAAGTTTGCCTTCATGTTTTCTTTCGGAATAAAGGGATGGAAATATGAGACTTTGTTTGCTATTTTTTTTTTCTTTGTAAAGTCAAGATCAATTTAAGGAATGAAGGATAAAAATTCAAGATACCTGGAGGTAATGTGAATTGTAAAAAATCTCTATGCTTTAATATAAGATATGAAAAAGTCTGGCAAAGTTCTGAACTTCAATTGAGTTTGGTCACCCCAAAATTGCAGATATGTTGTAGATGCACATTGAAATGCTTCCTTTGTATATTTTTAAAATAGGTAGTATAAAAGAAAGCAATTTGACTTGTTTTCATGAATCTGCTATTGCACCCACCCCAAGATCACAACAGTCCTTGTCTAAGTTTTCTACATGCAAACCTACATATGCGGATATCATTCCACCTTATTATTTTCAGATAAAAATTCTATGTTTTTTACTTTCTACATTTAAGGAAACTGAGAAAAATTGGTTAGAATTCAGACTGATTAACTGAATAGTTAAATGACTTTTGTGTCTTGCAATGAAGCTGTGTATGTTGATGGGTTACTCTTATGGTGTAACTAACACTGAGTGCTGCATTATGAAATTTATTCTGGTTGGGAAGGGCTTGTCTCTGAGGAGAGCCGTGGCTTCTGTGGGGGTGAGTTTTGTACTTGGTTGTTTCTTTGCTAAATATAAGACAGAAACAATAGGTTTTATAATCCTCCTGAAATTAACTTCTTTTAGCCTTATTAACTGTACCATGGAAATTTTTTGTGTGCTGTTGAAGATGCACCACTTCCTCAACACCTGCTGGTCTAAATTACTTGGAGACACTGGGAGTATACTGGCTTTCACAGGTATTTCTAGCAACTAATTGCCTGTGAAAATTCATTTGGTTATTTTCAACTTGAAATGACAGGAAGTGTTAGGAGAGCTGTAGGTGAGGTATATTCCCAGCTCACCCACCTCTAATTTTTAATTCTATTGATTGAGTTTTAGCATACAGACTGTATTGCTGCTCCACTTACTACTGTATCAATAATCAAATAATCCAGGTTTTATTTCTATATGAAATTAATTCTGTGCTATATTTTATGTAATACTTATGGAATAGTATTACATTTTATGGCAGGAAAAATGATTCTATTTAATTGGAAGGAATGGCATGCGCTATTCTGGACTTTCCTCATTAGCCCTTTGTACAATCAAAATCGTAGTCTTGATCATCAAAGCTCAATACAACTGTTACTTTCCCCCCCTCAAAGTCCTGTGGGATTCAAATATTTTGTGGCCATATGTTCCATGTCTTCAGATTTCACCCAACAACTTTTGAAAAACTAGCTTGTTAGCCAAGGATCCAGAGCATTACTGCAAAGAAAATCCTCAAAATTGGACCAGTTTTGCCACTTGTGATTCAAATTTTTCCAATACAGCGTTTAAAAGAAACATTTGATTTAGTAGAAGTTGGAGACTGTGAAATCACTGGTATTCTCTGTTGTGTAGCAACCAGACCTGATTCCATGGTTTATAAATTTATGCTATGAGATGTTGCACATCTTCAGCATTTATTTGTCCATGAATATACAGATATGCATAAATTGTCTATTTTCTGCAAGTATTCTTTCCCAATTTCGTCAGTGAATTAAACCAGGCATTTTAAAATGGTAGTCTGGCTTAAATAGCACAGCAAATATTTTTTTTTGTGTGGTGTACCTCCTGTCTCTATTTTCATTTCAAAATGATTGATTGAGTTTCACTGCAAATTACCTACCTGTTATTCATAGTACGGTGCCTAAGTAGACTTTTGTTGTTGTACTGGATCAACATTTTGGAGGAAGAAGTTTTGCCATAAAAATAGAGGCTTTCACTCTTTTAGAAGTAATCTGTAGGCAATTGTTATTACTGTGTCACCACTTTTCCACCCAGTAATTTTGGCTAAGCTCTATAGTCTCTATTCATCTATTGAAGAAGGCAAGTTAGTCATATCCACACTTTTAAATCCATATAAAAGTTTTCTCCAAATGGATTGTTCATTGTGGCTGCATATTTTCTTCATGATAGAGTGTATAATATATGCTACATCCAGGCGTCTGGGTTAATGTTGAAACTGCTGGTTTCAGCAGCACTTCACTGCCAGTGCAGACACCCATTACAGATCACCTGCTTGTCTAGGTAATTTCAGAGCACACTGTCTGTTTTCCCAGTACTTTCTGTGGGAACCTACCCTGCATAAAAGGGCCAGGAAGCAGCTGTGGTACACTCCAGGCAATTTTCCTGGAAGAGTTGGCTGGTTAGGTCTCTTCATTGTTTCTGACCTAGGTTCTTACAGAATTCCCTGGTTATTCTTCACATCCCTTTCCAAGTCCCATTATATCTTTGCCTTATCTTTCCTAATCCTATTCCTACACACACAAGCCACATTTCAGCACTCTTCCCAGGCCACATGTCCCTGCTTCCACTGTGCACTTCTTTTTATTCCTCAGTTAGGGGAACAGGCCCATGCCCACCCAGTGCCTATCTATTCAGAGAGAAAAAATGGTGAAGAAAGCAGAGCAATGGAAAAGACATTGTGTCATTGTCCTGTTTGCTCTCGACTCCAAATGGATTGTGAGTCAAGATCAGCAATTTAATTCTTAAGAACAACGATTTTTGTGATGGTCCTGACTGAAGTCTGAAGCCCATAACATCCAGTTCATTAATAGGCATTCCCACTGAGATGCTTCCTTCTCTTTTCCCTTTCTTAGACGTTTGTTTGTGAATTTTGCTTGAAATATTTTCTGTGTCTTTCTCTTTGTGATGCAAAATAAATTTATAATTAACAATACCTCTAATTTTATATTTTTCAATCTTTTCTTTTTACCTTATCTAGCTCTTTATGTACATTGCCTGAAAATGGATTTTTGGAAGCTTTTCAGTGCTTAAAGGTCTCATATTATCTGTTGGTTAATGTCTCTGATTTCTCTATTGATCTACTTTCTTTTTTGTCTGCCTTTCATTTTTAAGCTATCTCAAAGAATATCTATCCCTTTCTTTTACTGGTTAGACAACAATGAGAAAATTGTTCTCCAAAATAAGCACAATTGATGCCGTTTTCTGCTTGTAATTGCTTATTTGATCTGTCAGTCATCCCACCAATTTCAAACACAGAAATAAAAGCTGGACTAGAAAAAAAATAGAATGAGGGTGAGTACTCTTTAGCCTTCTACACAAGGCTATAAATACAAAGATATTTCTCACTGTAACTTCTGTCATATCTTTGAATAATGCACTTTAAACACAATGGTTTTATGCATGATTTAGCAACTGAACAAAAAAAAAAATAGGCAGACTTGGAATGTGAAAATGTTTAAAAGGCAAAAATATAATTTTATTCAAAGAAAGAGGAAGTCTGTAAGGGAAAAGTTACAGATATTTTAAAGGAGGGAAATATGTAAAAGGAAAATAGAAATTTCTAGTGTCTCAAGCAGACATCATGTTACAAACATTTTCTTAATCATTTTTCCTGGAACAATTCCATGTTTTGCACTTAATTAAGTGCAGGTATAATTTTCATATGGCTTTTCATTTTCTGTAGATGATAAGCTGAATGGGACTGCAATAACAGTAACAGAAACAGCTGTGTTAGAGCTCCAATTCTGAAGGAAAACCAACTGTATATCAAAAACAGTGAGTGTTTTGTGAGCCAAACAATTGGCTCCACATGTTTGCACACGTACAGAAAAACCCTTCCAGTTCAGGTGTGTCTGCACACCAAGTGTCAAAGAAGATTGACATTAGGGTAACATTAAAAGAGATAGGGGACAAAGGAAGTAATTATATTTTAAATATCTGGAGCAGTCATTATGACATGCACACCATGACACTATGTAACACTTATAATTTTTGTTCCCAATCTTCTTCCCTGTCATTTTGCTACCCTGTGTCATACCTAAACTTACACTGTAGACTCCTTGGGGGTAAAACCTCTGTCTTAATTTATTTTTCAAGCTGCCAGCAGTCTTGGGGTGCTGTGTAATAATATGCTGGGTCTCATTAGCTTGCAGATGTATTTCGATACAAGTAACAGCATGTGATTAGTTTGCTAACAAGGTTCATCAAAATCAGGGGGTTTTTTCTCCATTATTTCTTGTTGCCTTCTCCTCTCTCTGTGTAAATCTATGTGCACATGGACTTTCATGCAAATACTTCTTTGTTAGAACTCAGTCCTGCATATTTGTTAAACAGGACAGTTTCAGGGTATAACTGGACTGTATTTATTTCTTGTTTGTATTTCAGTGTGGCTTATGCTTAAAAGGAAACACAGGTGCTCAGAATCTCAGAGGATGTTCTCGTAAATTCAGCTGTTTATGCTTAACTCAGGAAAAATTTATGATGAAATCAGAGCAGCTACAGCCTGTAAGTCCACGAATGTCTGCTGTTTGTGAGGTATCAGATCTCAGCTGATGGCTCAGTG
Organism: Pyrgilauda ruficollis; assembly: GCF_017590135.1. Lineage (NCBI taxonomy): Eukaryota > Metazoa > Chordata > Aves > Passeriformes > Passeridae > Pyrgilauda > Pyrgilauda ruficollis. Next base: position 14,821,907 of record NW_024513654.1, on the reverse strand, counting down.
GGAATTTTTCTTGTGTGGTACTGAGTTTCTTCATCTCCCATTGGCTTCAGTGAGAGTTGAACGGTGCTCAGCACATGATGGCAGGTAGCAGTAGAAATTAAAATGCCCAAATCACTGAGTATCTGAATATTACGACTGAGTAATAGTAGACATTATACCTGCCTAACAGTGGGATGTTCTCAAAATGGGCAGTTGTGGTTTCTCTTCCCTAAATGTAGTGATCTCATGGAAAACAAGTCTTTTGGGGGCCTTTGTAGTATATTTTTTAATACTGAAATGATGGAGTAACTCCATATGTGATCACATATTGAATAGACTGGATCTGAATATTAAGTAATGGATGGAAAAAATGGAAACTACTTACAGTATCCTGTTATTAGGTGCTTTTCAACATATTGTGAAACTACACCCAGTGGTAGAAGAGATCTCATAAAGTTCTGGTTATTTATTTACTTAACTGGATATAGCTTTAGTTAGAAATTATTGGCATGATGACGTTCTGTCAGTTTTGTAAAATCGCTGTTTGACATTAGATTTGTTCATATATCTGGAAATTTCCTTTGCTGGTATTTCCCTACAGATTCTGGGTAATTCTGGATTTTCAAAAATTTGAAATAAACAATCCACAGCCTTTGGCTTTTTTTGTAATCAATTTACTCTCATCTACAAATGGCACATTTTCTTCCTAGAAGCATCGGTCTTTAAAAGGTAAAGTTAATTGTTTTTGTGACAGAAGAGTTAATGCTCTTGCTTCTTTTATATGCAGATATACCCCAATACTAGTGGAATATGTTCTCCTACAATAGATGGAGAATATACTGTTTGGTGACCTAAATGACTCAAATTAAATTGCATTCTGCAGTACACCAACTCTTTTGTATGACTATACTATCTGCATCTTCCACTTTGAAGACAGTTATATAGGTAAATTAAATCCAAAATCAGAAGGAATAATTATTATTGATACTCATTGGACTCAGTGACTGCTAAAGGGCTTTCAAGCCTGGATTCATTAGCAGATTTAATTCAGACATGCAAAAGTTATTTGTCACTCTGTTAGTCACCAAAATTTCCTTGGTAACTATTAGAGCAAAAGAGCTGCCAGAAGGGTCAGTGCTTCCATCTCAAATACCCAAAGAGGAATCATAAGCAACAAGCTCAGTCAACCTGTTTCAAGGTGACTAAATTTAGGTGAAAATTCCTTTGTTAATCTATGTTTGTTTAAAATAAGAAAAAAAAAGTCTTGAACATTGACTTCAATGGAACAAGAACTGTGTTCAGTGAGCTAGATCACTGAGCTAGGCTTTAAAATTTGTTTTAATTAGGTACTCACTGATTCTCACTATCTGACTGTAGAACTCTATAGTTAGTAGAAGTTTGTCATTAGGAACTGCATCAAAGGCTTTCTAAAAATATAAATCAGTAATGTCATCAGCTGTTAAAAATTGTAAGTTCCACTATAATATCCACAAAGCTAGTTGGGTAGAATTTCCCCTGTGCTGTACTATGCTAGTTATCCCTTATTAAATTATTGCTATCCCTTAGAGGCATGCTCTGAAATACCTCCTACCTACTTATTTTTTCAATGCTATTTCTCCTTACTAATTACCTGGAAAGATGTAGGTGACATCTGACCTAAATTTTTAAGAGTAAAAATAGTGTTTCACATCTTTTTTTTTAAAAAAAACTTGTGCTTTTCTTCTGATTAACATGAGATTTTTCTGTTGTGTATGATGAGACAGACTCAAAACATATATGAACCATAGACTGTATCTTCTCAGGCTCTTCATGATTCAAACTGGAAGGGAAAGAAAAAGCAAAGGAGAAAGGAATGAATTTTGAAAGTCAATGGCTTGCCATTTTGCCTACAGTTTATCCAGGGTGTGAACCAGCCCACAGAACTCAGAATAGTTAACAAGACAGTTTTCATGGTTGTGAATTGCTGAAGTGTAGTGAACCTGCTTTGTACTCCTCAGACCAAACTCACCCAGCCATGAACTCATGTTCCTCACATGCCAAACAAGTAAACAGGTTAGTCCAGTGCTCCGACAGTAACATCGTCTTCCTTCAGTAAGAACAATTTCTTTTCTGCTTGCAAAGAGGTTAGTGAGTGTGATGAAAACTGGCTCCAAAAATACATGGCACAAATAGACTTTTGCCCCATGAATGAAAGACTCTATATCCAGAGCTGCAATGCAAATGCTCTGTTGAAAGATGAGGAGCTCATGATTCTCCATCCCTCTGTCAAGAGAAATCATAGAACTTTGGTTTGGAAGGGACCTTAGAGATCATCTAGTTCCAGTGCCCCAGCCATGGGCAGGGACAGCTTCCACTAGACCAGGTTGCCCAAAGGCCCATCCAACCTCACCCAGAACACTTCCAGAAGTGGGGCACCCTCAGCTTCTCTGGGCAACCTGTGCCAGTGCCTCACAGTAATAGATTTCTTCCTTAGATATAAGTTAAATCTCCCTCTCTCAGTTTAAAGTCTTAAATTTAAAGTAATTTCCCCTTGCCCTATGACTACACACTACAGCGTTTCTCCAGCTCTTCTGTAAATTTCCTTAATGTACTGAAGGAGCTCCACGGTCTCCCTGCAGCCTCCTCTTTCCCAGGCTGAGCTGACCCAGCTCTCCCAGGCTGTTTCCACAGGACAGGGCTCCAGCCCTCTGATCATCTTTGTGACTTTCTCTGGGCTCACTGGGAAGAGTACTGGTGGTATGAAACCGACAATTTTCTGATTCAGTAACTTCTTATTTCTAGTGCTTTGTCTTCAGAATTGTCTGCAGACAATTCATTAAGTGATTTAGGCAATGCTGGTCAAGAAAGTTATGGAGAAAAAGAATTAACCAGAACTCGTAATTTATGTCTTGCAAGTCTTAAATGGCTTGGTGTAGAGTGCCAGGGAATAATGGTTTGTTGTTTTAGAAAATATGCTTTTTTCCACTGTAATGAAATCAGTGATGTGTAAGTACACTTCAAAGATTTGCTGTGTGATCAAGGACAAGAGATTGAAGTGAGAACTTTACAGGTGAATTATGTTGTTCTGTGCCATTGTTAATGACAGTCTTTGAAAAACTGCCTTTAAGTAATACTTCATGTTTGTAAAAAATTAAGAAATAATTATGTCACCACTTTCAAATTATAAAATTTGTAACTTGATGCAGTATCAACTCATAATAAGACCACTTTTTTATTCTCAATATTTTAAAAATATTACTTTTTGTACAATATTTTCAATTTATTCACTAATTTGATAATAGATTCCTTCATTTTATATTTTTTACTACAATTTTAGTCCTTTTCCTTGTTCTGGATGCTTTATTCCATAGTTGGCGAATACACTCAGAAAAATACACCACCTTATCAAAAAAAGGGAACTTTCTATTTTCATGAAGGGGATGAAACTAACTCTCATCTTCACTGGGGAGATTTACAGAGAATATTCCTAAAGGAATAGTATTTGTATAATCTGATTTGAACAGAAGTTACCTCAGCAACATTCTATTTTCCTCTCACTATCACTCAGTTTAGATCAACTATATAGGGTTTTATAGATGGCATTATGGGGGTTTGGAAGTCAGTCGTTATCACTAAAAGGACTTTAAAACTTTGACAGGTTATTTTGCCAATCCCTGCATTGCTCTGCATCCCTTGTGAATTGTGGGCTGGCTGGGGGACAGGGATCCTGCAATGGGAAAAAGTTAAGCTGCACCCAATAGAGAGGCCCAATGCCTACATATCCTTCTTACTCTCATCAGTCTTATCAGTGTTGCATTGGCATTGCGAAATTGTGGTCACTCAAAGGTTGCCTGAATTGAATCATGAGATTATAGAAACTAACCCAAGATCAGAAAGGACAGACATGTTCAACGTTTTGAGCTGAGCCATCTGGTCTCAGAGCTGTAACTGATTTATTAGAAAACTCACCTTTGCCTGGGTAGGACCAAAGGTTTAGTGCAGGGCATGTAAACAACCTATTGTTTAATTTATGACATGGCAACTTATTCGTTTTTGGCAGATTTAGTAATGTTTCTAAGTAAATAAATAAATACCTGTGATCAGTCAAGGAATTAAAAAAAAGAAAGAAAAACATCACAGACTGCACTGAGTTTTCCTTTATTCTTTTCCAGGCACCATTTAGTCCAGCACAGGAGAGAAACAAATTTTCTAAGAAGAATTAAAATAGTCTAGATGACAAAATCAGGATGTAAGGCTCAAATGATAAAAAGAGGTTACCTAGGGAAATGCCTGAGGTAGCCATTTTTTCCCAGCTCAGTGAGAGATTCCTTGATGCACATTTTTTTGGAGTTTCCTGTTGGGAAAAAAAAAAAAGTGTGATATTTATTTACACAGTCATGGTTAGTGGTAGAAATACTTATAAGTGGAACTACCTTATTGTTACTTTAATATGCATTACAAGAACTATATGAGTTGATATGTCCTAAACAATTGTATATCCTCTTAGAAAAAAATCCAAATGATACAAATTAAATACATTAACACAACACTTTACAAAAAGATAACTCATGCTTTGTCATTTATTTCTATGATTTACAAATAGCCACATAACTCAAAAGTGATTTAGCAAAAACAGAACTGCAAGTGACTTAGGAAAAATTGTCAGTAGAAATAAGTAGCATATACAGAGTCAGTCTGCTCTACAAGTTCTCTTTATGGAGCACAAATTTTCATTGATGGACTGCAATATTTTATATCAAGTGATGAAGCATCATTAGTGCCTTGGTTGAAGGGTGGTATTGACGGCAGTTTCAAAGTAAACAATAAGCAGTCATGTGAAGGAAACCAAAGGGTTGTGTTGCACTTTTTTACCCTTTCTCCTGAAACTATTACTACTGGCACGAGCAAAGAGAGACAAGAAGGAGGAGAAAATAAATTGTTCATATTTTTTTCTAAATGCCTTATCAGACAGCACAGAGATCCTGTTTCCCAGAATTTTCAGACAGCCCTCTATCAAATACAGAGGAAGTGGTGGAACCAGAGGAGAAGCTGGTAATGAGTTTAGAAGAGTTTTTCATCCTATTGGTTGTAGAATTTGCAAGGAAAGATAATTAAATTATAGGTTCATTGTAGAGAACTGAACTGACTTTGTGTAATCTCCTACTCCTACAGTGTTTTATTAATACCAAAGTGTGAGTAAACGTGGGTAGAGAGGTTAGCTTTACTTTGACCAGTGCAATAACGGGGGGTGTGGATTGCTAAAAACAGAAGGGTTAAAAAAGGGGAAATTTATTAAAGCTGGAGAAAGTTGACTTTTAGAGAGGCATCACAGAAATGAACTTGTTCTGTATGGCTTCCCAAAGAAGAAGTGACTTGTTTATGATGTAGAAGTACAAAAAAAATATACTAAATGTTAAAATATTATTTAAGGTAGCAGAAAAAAAAAGAAAACTCCTGGCTGGAAGCTGAAACCAAACAAATTCAAATGAGAAATAAGGCACAATTTTGCTGCAGCAATAGTATTTAACCTTCAGAGCAAAAAGCCAAGGGCAACGTGTCTCTCCATCTCTTTGCCTTCAATCAAGAGTAGGTGTTTTTCTGTAAGATATTTAACATAAACTACTAAGCTGAGTAGAACTGAAAATGAAATCTAATGGCCTATGACATAGAGGGTCAGAATAGATGATCTAATGGATCCTTCCTGTCTTGAACTATATGAAAAAGTTAATGGAGCTGAACTATTACAGAGATGAAGAATCTGTCTTTCATGTCCATTACTCAGCACATTTTTTCCCTGTTTTTTTCAAACAGTCTGTCTAAGTAGATTGTAAAAGTGGTTTTCCTTTGAAGATTTTTTTCCATGCATTACTGTACTGAAACATAGACAGCTATCAGCTCCTCACATTGAATTTTTCTCCAAGAACATTTCAATTTTCTCAAAGTGTTAATGCCAGTCTCATCTCTATCTAATGCCAAACAAATATGCTCAGCAGTAAAGTTTTTGCTCTCAACAAGTTTTTGTGTCTCTAATTAATTCAGATCTAATCATTCACTACATCTTCATTTCTATATTTCTCCTTCTCTGTGTCTCTAAGGTTTTTGGTAATTAGAGGGCTGGAATTACGAATTCACATAGTCTTGTGGGGTTTTTTTTTCCTTTTTTTTCTTGCCTCATCTTTAAGCAGAATTTCATTCTCACCTCTCTTCTTGCCCTGGAGGTCTCTACAACATCCCTTGTGCTTCTGTCCTTATTCTTTTTCCTATCTAGCAGCTTAATCCCAGATTGATTCATTATATTTCTCCGAGGCTCACTGTAGCAATTTTTTCTGATCTGATTTTTCTCCTGATACACACAGCTCTACTTTCCCCCCAGTCTCTTTCATGTTTTTGTCTTCCAGAAAGTCTGGAAGCCCTGTGTTTAGAATTAATATTCTTTCCTGGGAATAAATCATGTTTCTCATGTAAGTACTACACTGCCATGCATTTGATTACCAGATGTTCACATTTTGAATATCATATTTCTGTAATGGCATCTCCAGAAACAGTATCCTGGTTACACACTGGATGTAGAGGCACCCCATGAATATTTTATAACTCTGCTCATGGAATATTATACTAAAGTGTCTTTTATAGATTAGTTACATGGTGAATCAGTTGTCCCATTGTTAAGGAAGTCCTTTTTAAGTACTACTGTTGGTTCTACTAGAGCTAAACCTCAAGTCTTAATGCTACAGCATAAGTAATTATTCACCCTTCTTCTTTTTGTGATAGTTGCCTAAAAAGGGGGGACTTACTGTCACTGTTCTGGTCAGGATCTGGACTTTATGAAGTACAGTGGGACTTCTAGTTATGAGTAGTTCAATTTTCCAAAAATGACTGAACTAGTTCAGTCAATTCAGTCCTCTTCCTTTTAATTCAGATTCATAACTTTAATAGCAGGCAGTGTCAGAAGTTTGATTGGAGAGTGAAACAGTTGTTCGAAAGGGAGTTTAAAAAAATGTCCAGCATGACTTACTTTTTGACATGAAGCATATCTACTATCTATAAATTAATATTTCTCTTTTTTGATTTTTGGGTCATTCTCTTATTTTGCCTGATGCCTTTTAGAAAAGGATATTTCATTAATTGGATTAATCTTTGAAGTTTATGTAGAAGGTATGAACTGACATGCATATTCCAAACCCAAGTACATTAAAATAATTTCCTGTCTCCAACAGTTAAGCAGGTATACCTCTCTCCCAGTATCTAATTATTGTATACAACATGAGGAATTTTTGATGATTTTTTTAACTGATTTTTTCAACTGATTTTTTCTTACTGAAAACTCAATTATTTAAAATTGTAGTGGATTCAATTCTACTTCTTCTCTTCTCTACAGCTGAATAATTTCAAAGCCTTGGTTCTCTGAGGTTTTAGGTTATATGTACTTCTAACATTTCTATCAATTGGCAAACATTTCTAAATGTGTATTAAGGATGAAAAATTCAGTAGCTAAGGCTTTCAAATAGCAAAACCTTTAACATCATTGTACCTTGGCTCTGGGGTAGAATTTGGACTGGCAGACTGAGAGAAATAACATTTCTAAGAAAGTATTTATTCTGGTCCTTGTTTTAGAATATTTGGATTTGAAGGAAAATTTAGCTTGTAAACTGACTGTCAAGTAGAAAGTAAACTGTAGAGAAACTTTAGATGTGAGCTGGAGCCATTGTGGTTTCCTTTCAATGGCTAACACTTCATTAGTATCTTGCTTGTTATCAGTTACAATGGCTAACACTTGAATTTCAGTGGGGAGGAAGACATCATTTTCCTGCCTCTAATATTGAAACTGCTTTCACTTTGCAGGATTTTAGATAGTGGGGTGCTTTTCATTTTTACTAAAATGTCTACTGGTTTTGACATTTTAACCAAAATGAGTTCATACACTAAAATGCTGGGGGAAAGAGGTCTTGGTAGAAATGTTTTTGTGGAAGTAGAAATAAATGTTTAATTAAAAATTGCAATATTAAGGAAAAATGTACACCTAACAGAAAACACTGGAAACATGGGCAGTTTCAATTAACTGGGGGGAGGGTGGGGGGTGGTGATGTGGTAGTATTAGAGTGTAGACCCTGAAAACCCTTACATCTACAGTGGTCTTAGAGATAGAAAAAATTTTACAAGTTTGAAATATTCAAAGTTCACCTATACAAATGTACTTCTTGGGTGATGCAAGCTAAGCTGATCTTCTTTCTCAGTCTTTTTGATACAACTGTAAATCTGAGAAGCTCAAACATGTATGATAATCCAGTTGTTAGAGAAACACCATTTGCTTGTAAAACAATGTGGGAAATGTGCAAATTCCATTGCTAAGAAATAACACCAAAACCTGAAATCCTATATAAAATTATTCTTATTCTCCAGTCATTTGTGTATGTAATTGTAAATCTATAGCAATGGTGAAATTATGCAGTGAAAAATATGCTTAAAAGGAAAACTCATTGAACAATTATTAATAATTATTAGCGCTTGCTTTACTTGCTTAGTTATATTGGATATCAAGTTGATATTTTTATGGAATTGTGTGTCACAACCATGGGTTCTTACTCCTTTTTGGTAATATTTTTTTTCTAGATATCTCTTGGGTTTTTTTCCCAGGTGCACTACTTTACATTTCTGTATTGAAAATTTCCTCCACTGTAAGAATTTGCAGTCAAATCATTCTTCCACAAATCAGGGCAGTTCATGACAATGAAGGCTATTTGAAGCATGCGCTATGACAGTTTGCTTAGAATTACAATTGTCTGGGAGACTAGTAGAGCTCAGAGGCAGCTACTTTCTACAGTAGGTTTTCCATCTCTGACAATGAGCAGTCATATAGATTTCACATTTACTTTGGAGCAGTAACTCTTGAAATGGACTAAGTACCTTGGGGATGCAGATGCAGAGCCTGAGATGATGCTTTTTTTGCTTTTTTTTTTTTTAATGTACATGAAAAGTACTGTTTTCAGCATTTCCTTTTAATTTATAGCAATTCTTCACTAGGATAATAAATACCAAATTATTTTCTTCAGAGGATTGAGGGGATTACTTAGTTAATGTTTAAAAAGCACTTTGAAGATAAAAAGCACTATTGAGCTGCTTAAGACTTACTGAATAGTTAATTATCTAAAGGTCCCATTCTCCCCCCTACAGGTTATTTCTACGTAGGGGAGAGTAAACTCTGAGCTTCATATGATGACTTTCAAAGCCAGGCTTTTTAAATTCTACTGGTTTCAAAATTTGCTTTTTTTTTTTCTCCAGCAGCCTGAATCTGATTCCTTTGAAGTCAATGGCAAAAGTCCAACACTGAAAAAAAGTCCACTAGAGCATAATGCAGCTGTTCAGAGGAAATAAGTTGAAACAGTGGTTAGAGTCCCTACCCATATTATTTACATTTTGTCTCAGTGTGTATATATGTGTATGTATAGATTCATATATATGCTCACGTGTGCATACATATGTATATGGACACAGTGTTTTGAGGACAAATGAGATAGATTTTTTAACTTGGGACTTCAAGCATGTGGGACTAATTTCTTCATGAAGAGAAGTTTTTAGAGGGACATGCTGACCTTGTTGTGACCTTCTACAGGCAAAATGGATCTCATTGCAAGACCTTAACACAAAAGATGTATTCTTTTGTAACAGGGGTAGAAAAATAATAATAAGTCTCCACCAGGCGCCTGCTCTGGGGACCCCTGACAGCTGACACAGATACCTCATACAGAGAAATGGAGAAGGAAAGGCTTTTTGAACTCAACATTCAGAGTTAGCCCTTGTCCATGGCAAGGCGATTGAAAGTAATTACTAGTCTTATTCAGTCTTAGCTGTTAAAACTGCTTAGTTCTTTCAGTCTTAGCTGTTAAAACTACCATAAGTAATCAGTGTAAGGTAAAAGTTACTTTCTGCTGAGGACAGGAATCTCCCTTCACAGTAGGTAGTCTGGAACAGTCTGAAACTGTTGCACACATATGAGATCCTTACTGTAGAAGACATCAGTCCCCCAAACACCAATGCATATATTTACTTTTGCAAATATTAAATACCTCTTGATTCTGATATGACTGATCAGGACTTAGATGTTAAGTATTTCTTAATACTTGTGTAATTATAGCCTAAATTTATCAATATATGCCATTTGAGAAAAAGTCATGAAGTTCATAAATGATTCCTCCCTAAGACAAAGAACAGTATGTCAACCTGAACTCATTTAAATTTGACCTTTTAATGTGCTACAGCAGCATACTATCTTATGATTTTAGCTGTGTTGGCTCTTAAATCAGGGTCTAGATGTAAAAGGTCATACTGAATTCTTGAGCTGAATTTTTAACAAGGACAAGTCTTAAGTTTTTTGTGATTAATACCAAGAACATGTAGGGATTAATAGAGGAAAGAATAAAAGAGTCAGAAGAGATTTGATTAACAAATTGCTTTCTGTATACCCTATTCTGTTTGCAAACCTAATAAGATGACATGAAACATAGCTAAAGAAATTATGGTTAAAACACAATGCTATGAAATAAAAAATGAGTTGATCTTCATAGTAAGAATGTAAATCTTCAGTTAAAAAAAAAGAATGTTTGGCCCACATGTGTCAGACATTGCCAAAGTGTAGAGGTAATTATAAGTTTATGGCTTTATGCTTCTAAAATATTCCTCTCCCACAGGATCTCATGAAATATGTGTATGTTTACAGGAAATTGTGGAAATAGTGAGTCATCTGTTCAATAATTAACACAGGATAATTTCTTGAAAAACAAGATCAGCAGGGTTTTTTATTCTGATTACAAAGAATTTAGGTTAGCTACTTTTGGATATACTCAAAACGAGAAGAATTTTCAAAGCAGTATCTAAGTGACATTTGCTCTTTGGTAATACACTTTTACCACTAGTTGCTCCAATTCTCTAAAGCCTAACCTTGTATCTTTCACTAGGATCTCTTAAGACTTCATTTTCTGACTGATATGTGGAGCACAAGATGCTCCCAATATGAGAATGACTCAGGTTTCTCCAGTTCAGTAGACTTACGGAATTTTTCATAAATACAATTGGAGAGATTGAAGGCAAGTGTTGGTAAATGGCTTCTAAAAAGTGATGAAAACCTGAATTGTCTGTTCTAGCCTCAAACACTGCAAAAGGAATGGAATGATGTCACTCTAAACATTATGACTTTGCTAAGTTCAATGTAAGTAGAGCAACAAAAAAAGCTGTGTTAGAAAAATCTCATACACAAACGCACTACTGACCAACCCTAACTAGCCAGTGAGTCAGAACAGTGAAGTCCAGGGACTGTGGCACTCCCTCTGATCAGTCTCTGTGTCAAGCCCTTGGGCAGAGGCTCAGCACCAATTCAGAAGCAGTTTCACCTCAGGCACTCTGCTTCTGCACTTGTTGGATGTCCACATAGCATTCTCTCCAGCCCCAGCCTCTAATACCAAGTGTCTTTATAGCCAAATATAGATGCAATCAGATTGCAGCACTCCCTTCCAGCAGTTTCAGCTACCATTCCCTGTCAGTTTTGATCCATGGTCCACACCAAGGCTCAGATCCTCTTTGTGTGTCAGGTGTGGCTCGGTATGCTCAGACCTTGCTTGCAGGGTCCTCTTGGCCATGGCTCATTATAATGAGCCACTCAGTCCTTAAGGCAAAGCCATCATGTTGCCAAGTGAAATGAAGGACATTGTCTATGGCCCTCCACTCAAAGTAAGCATTTATTCCTGTCAGGTGATAGTTTGTGAAACTCTGCAATGGTTTTCTACTTCATGTTTCTGCATACTAAATGCTGGAGCTGCCTGTGAATGGTCTAGCTCATGATGTAAATTACAAGACCTATTTGGGTTCCTCCAGTTCACATCTGAAACCACAGCTCCAGGGGGAACAGGAATAATGTATAAGCAATATAGAGAGGATGTAATTTGTCTTCGGCTGCATCTCCTGTTGCAGGAACTGCAAGAAGAAAGGGCATAAAGTCACCACAACACATAAAATGTAACTCCAGGATATTGTTATAATGATGTAGAAATATAATGAACTCCTTCAAGTATTTCTTATAGACAGCCCTGTAGAACCAAATGTTATTTTCATAATGAAGAAAATTCAGGAGCTTTATTGCTAAAAAATAGAGCAAGTTCTTGCAAATGCTCAAACAGAACATGATGTCCAGCATAATGAATATGCTGAATGAATTGCCACAGGATACAGAAATTGTTCTACAAGTCTTCTCCATTAATCTTTTAAGAGAATGAGAATCTGCTGCAACGCAGGAATTTTGTTTTGGTACCTTCTAATTTAAAGCTTACTGTAGTCTTCATTTCATTCAGAGCCTGCAAATAGTAGCTAATGAAATTTGACCTAATCGACAGAGAGTAAAATAAATAATATCAGTACTCATCAATTAAAAAAGCAAAATCTAACAGCACACATTTTAAATGTATGTAAAGAATACATTTCTGACCTGTAGAAGTATTTTAAATTCATGCATTGACCTGTATGACCTTTTTATCAATATACCCCACATGAATAATGCAGCCACCCCAAACTCATGCCATTAGAAATTGTAATAGTTGTCTGACATGCACAAGCAATGTTACTCCAGGGATCTGTTTGGCCCAGAGCATTCCATTAAAACACAAAGTGAGTTTCAAAAGTACATGTTAAAATGAAACATCAGCTATAATGAAAAAGGAAGCAGAACAGAGTGGGCTTTACTTATTAGTGTGCACTTTCCTTTTGAGAAAATTTTGTATGTAATTTTGTATTTTGCCATGCTTGTACAATATCTAATGCCTTTCCATATTTGAAGTATAATCAATCCACATTTTATTTTGCTTTTAAAATTATCCTATGAAAGGTATAAGGCAATCAGTGCTCTAGAGAGATGTTGGTATTATTTGAGTTTGTATTGCTATTTAATATTTTGTTTTCAATAAAGCCTTGATTGTAGACCATTGTATTAGTTACCATACAAGCACTGAGGAAAATGTGGACCCCAATCAAAATGTTCAGCATTTCTGTTTGAGTTATGAAGCTTTGATAAGCTTAGAAAAAGACAGGTAAAAAACAATACAGTGGACTGGTTATTACTTGATACTCAGATGTTATCTCAGACATTAAGAATGACATCAGTCAACCATCTTTACATTCTTGTACCAGTTCATATAGGAGGATACTAAACTTTAGGATACCTAAGAAATCATCCTGTTGGAATTAATGGTTTTTTTTAAGTGATTTTAAAGACCCTTGACATTTCACAGTAGAGTACTGGCCATTACATAGTTTTGAAAGAAAAATGAAAATTCCTTTAGTGTATTTTTGTAATTTTAGTGGGGCTACTAGTGAGAAAAGTGATTTTCCCTGACACAAGAAGCAGATGAAAAAGTTAATGCTTCTGTGGAAGCACTGGGAGGCAGACCTAGTCCCTAAAGACAATACATGTAGCCTTTGGATTCCTATCTATAAAGCCATTGCGGATACTACGTACACTGGTATTTCTGAATCTCAAATATTAATAATAAATTCATTCCATAAAATGAATACCTACATTTATGCACTGCTCCCCACTGTAAGGTGTTTATTAATAGAAGGAGGCAGCCAATCTTTCACAACTTGCCAGCTTTAAGGACATTTGTGTTAGAGTTGATATCATTGTACACATCCTGTGATTGCTTTTATGTAGTCTCACAGTTTAATGCTAAGACTAAATTTTTTGTCTGCTCATTCGGCGTAGACTAAAACAAATTTTTTTTTCATTTTCGTTCTTCATTTTTCAAACTGGATCATAATAAACAATTTCTTCATATTCTGAGAGAAAAAGGGCATATTTTATATAACAAAAAAATACAAAAGTTTAATATTTCAGACTATTATGATAAACATCAGATTTCAGTTTACAGTGAATTTTGTAACAAAGTGGTAAACAGGGATTTGGGAGAGAAATAGTGAGAGGTCTCTTACTAACATTTTAATACTGTTGAATTTGAAACGGTTATGAAAGTTTCTGTCATGTATAATTACTGTATTTACAAGAGCATTTCCCGACACAGAAAAGGACTATACTTAGTAACAGCCAGCCTGCCATCCTGACTCATTTTTCAGCATTCCTGCTTTTCTTGGAGGTCATTTTTAATGACTACGTACGGGCACCTGAAAAACCAGGTGCATAAATTAACTACCAATTAGGTAATACAAAAAAAAAAAAAAAAGAGGAAAATGTAATTACTAGTTTCTATATATAAGTCCACTCATTATCATGTGGAATGAGTGCATGCTTATCTTGTGCATGTTTATCACGTAGCAATTAGTGAGGCACAAAAGAAAAGTGACATATTCATTGTGTTGCAGTCCTGGAACTGCATATAACATGAAGCAAAAGAACCTGCTCTCAAATTTATATGTCAGTGCTTAATGTTGAAAGAATGTTATCACAATTTAATATAGGAAATGCTTAATTATTTCTGTGTGACATTTCCCCCCATTTGCTGTCACTGTCTGTCTGGAGTGGCTGTTGACCTAGTTTTCAATTAATTGCAATGAGAATTTTTTTCATGCCTTTAAAGCAATGAATTTTTCTTTCCTGGATTACACATGACAACTGAAATTGTGAATTCATAATTGATAAACTTTGTTGCCACTATCAATAGAGAACTGGCATTATTACAAAAAAATCTTATAAATACTAATGGCATCAAAAAACATACAGAATGTTGAGATTCTGTGAAGAACCAGTATGCCTCTCCAGCAGATAGCATTTCAATCTTTCTTTTAATATTTCAGGTAGGTTTACTCTTTGTTTAAAATTTAACTGCTGGAATAGAAAAAAGAAGACAACCTGGTAGTGACAATGTCCCTTTTATAAAAAAAGCTTTGGTTCAGTTCTTCAGTTGTCTTAACTCACCTATCTTAATCTTATGTATCTTAATTCTCACTGAAACCCAGAAGAATGTATATATCCAAATTCCTTTGTAAATATGATGCCTAGAAGTGAGAACCCTACTAAAAAATGTTGAGGTTCTAAAACTGGGGTTCTCCACTGCCTGAGGGGATTCAAACTAAGTATTCTCAGAGCTGGTCCTGCCTACACCCAGAGTTAAAATACCACTCACCCATGTGTAGGATTTAGCTACCATCAGATGACATAACGGTTTTATAGCTGTATATGTTTCATCAGTTTTATTATGGTGGTTCCAGGATTTTAATGCTAATTAGACACACAGATGAAACTAAAATCCATGTATGGTAAATGCTCCCAAGTGCCTGTGATCTACCCGCTGTGCATCCAGGCATATTTCCTTCTACTTTTTAAACGGTTTTACTTTTTTTACTTTTTTTTTTTTTTTTCTGAACACCTCTCAAAGTAAACATTGTAAGAACAAAAGGCTAGTAATTAAGTTGTTACTGACACCTCAGAATACAGGATGACTGCATGCAATTTAAGTAACATGTAGACTGTAACTTATAGTATTAGCGACATTTACTGTATGCTTTTTTATTTTCAGCACTGTAATAGCTATGGACTGTATTCAGCACCTGCTGGTAAAATTAGCCTCAGCTAACTGCATGTTATTTGTCTCTCTCTATTTCATTATTCACCACAATTTTTTGTTGATGTCTACACTGTTAGCACCACGTGAATCACCTTAAAGCAATTTAATCAGCCAAGTTCTCCTGTCACTTAATCCTGGTCAGCTTAGGCTACCCTGGTATTAAGCGAATGCATAATGTAGCTCAATGGATGAAAATTAAAGGAGATCAAGTTGTAATATAAATTGCATTCTTATTATTTGTATTTCAAGTTGGTTGCCCTTTAGTAAGTTTCCCATCCTGTATAGCTCAGTTTGGTGACAAGGGATGACAATGGCCTTTAGTAGCTCTTAGTGTGATACAGCTCATAGGGACAACCCTCTGCTAACTCTCACACCAGATATTATTTCCCATAAAACTACTTTTATGTATGCAGTTCAAGCTTGGCAATATTGCCATGGTCAGCCATGGACAGTCCTTTATCTGCAAAGGCATAAGAAATATTCCAGATATTTTTTTTAACAAATCTCTATTTTTCTTTTTAATCACAGTGTTTTCCATATTGCTGGATAAAAGAAGGGTTGAAGACAGAAATATATGAGAAGATCAAGGAAGATGCAAAGTAGGCTGGAATTCTGTACAGGCTGGTAAAATTACAAGATCTCATATGATTAAGCTTGTATGTAAGACTTTATTTGCTAATGTGAGAGGTTTTCTGTGAATTTGTTTTTCTGTTCCAAAGCTCTCAGTCAGCTTTTGGCATTAAGCAAATGGCCAGCACCTTCATTGCATTATTTTGATCACATATCAGGACCCAGAATATTTAAGGAATATTGTGGCATTTCCCAGTATCTTCAAGGATACACTTCTGGTATATTTTTGTAAACAGGAGAGGAAAATGTCTCTCTAATTTATTTTCACATCAGTTTTTTTGCACAGGTAATCTTCTCTGCTTAAGGTTTTTGTGATTGATTGTTTTTTAATAGTTAATCTTAGTCCTTTTGACCTCTCTGCTTCATATAAATACAAGGGCAAGACCTGTGTATATTTTCATGACAGGGAGTACAGAATTCTCTTCAGTCAAGAATTATGATTTTTACCTCTATGCCTTTACATGCATTAGTAAAAAACCCCAATGTTTAGAAGGAGAAAAAAGAATGTGGAAGGCCTGCATTATTCTACGGATTCTTCATTTCCAGATGGAAGAATACTACAAATCATGTGAACTCAGATGACAAATCTCAAAAGGAAGCTTTTCCTTACCAGTTATACCTTTTTATAATGCCACAGAGACAGATGTGATGCATACCAAGAATAAGGGTGCAGGCCACAGAAGCTGGAGTTGCAAATAGGTGCTGTCTGCAGTTTCCTCAGGAATCCTCAGTTTACCAGGAGGTCATTCAGTGTCTAGAAGCAGAAAGGCACTTGCTTCTCCCCTGTGCCTTTTCTATTTGACTGTTCCTAGAAGGGAAAATCTGGAAACTCTGGATACCACATCTAGGATAGGGTTTATTCAAGTTATCCATGAGCACTATCAAAATATGTCTGTAGGTTTTGAAAGATGTACTGCATGCAGAAGGTGATTTGTATGTAATGCACATGAATTTAAAGATAAATAATGCTTCTTCCCCAAGTGGAAAAGACTCTGGAAACTTTGGAGCAGCATTTACATGAGGTTCCATCCTTCACTCTGAAGGAAACTAAATGAAGTCACATGTCTAACAATACAGATATACTGCTGAGCAGCAGCCTGAGAACAGTTTGCTGACAAGAAATGAATAACAACAGAAGGTAAAAATCCCAGGCAGCACTAATGGTCCTCAAATAGTTTTGTGTGAAACACTCTAAGTTAGAATCTTGAACTTTGAGGTCTGCAGTTTTTTAGCTGTACAATATTAGAAAACTTTAGAGCATTTTGTGGAAAGTAAAATAGGTGTTCCATGAGTGACCTTTTAAAAAAATTCTAACGTTGGAATCTTCTCATGCAAAATGCTTCAGATTTTATATCCATAATTCTGCATCTTATACTTATCAGTATACTTATACTATCAGTCAATGTCTGTCCTGTGGTGTTTGTGTTGGTTTGGGATGTTTGTTGTTTGGGGTTTTTTTGTTTTATTCAGTAAACATTTCTTTATCATCACATGCACAAAATTTCAAATGTATAGGTCCTATTTTATGTAAAAATTTCTTTGTTTGCTTGAACACATTATTTCTTTCTTTGTTTGAGCACATTATTGACATGCATTTTAAAAAAACCTCATCTGATCTGGTAGTCTGTAACAGCTTTGTACTTTGTCATTGTTAACATTTTCTTCTAGATGCATTTAAAGCCTATGCTCCTGATTTGCCAGGAGCTCTAAGAGAGAGAGATGTAGAATGCTGAATACGTACCACATCTTTCATGTGGTCTATTTTTTTCCAATATGCAATAACCAGCTGTATTAGCATCCAAGTCATGAATCATCACATCAAGTCTCAGGAATGCCAGTTATGTTCAATTTCTTTTCCACAATAAGAATTTCTTATTCCTTTTATTGTGGAGTTATAAGGGAGTCTCACAGGATTTGTACATTAGCAACTGAAAAATGTCGTCTTTTTACTTTGTGGGTTTGGGGTTTTTTTGGTATCAGTTCAGTTTATTCATGAGGGTGCAGATTTAAATCTAGTACACTGATAACCAAGCTAGCTGCAAATGAGCTATCTTGGGTGTCAACATCTATCAAGTTGCTACAGCATAAAATTCAGCTTAGGCTAATATACTCAGATATTGTATGAGATCACCTGAAACTGGGATTGTATTCTGTTTGCTCCTTACTTCAGAACATTGCTCATTTAGCAATTAATTGAATCAGCTGATTGAATCATTTCACAAGAATGTGACTCACAAACTTAAGCTTCCTACTTCACACTAGTTTCCCAATTAACAGTAAAATTTCCATACTTTCACTGCTAGAAAATCTTTCCTGATATTGAACACCTATCCTCTCCCCTTCATGATATAATTTTCAAAGACATTTCAATTACTTATAGTTGAGATCAGTACAGAAACCTCTGAAGATGGAGATTCCCAGCACTGATAGGTCACTAAAGCAGTGAAAGAGACCAGGGCTTATGAAACAATGCACTGATGCATGGATGTGCAGTGATATTTGGAAATCATGCACTAACCTTTTAAAAAACATACAAAGGGTTTAAAACAAAAAAAAGCAAAAAAATCTGAAGTCTCTCACTCTTAGACCTTCTCTTGAAATGTATCACATCTATCACATTTTTTCCCGTTACAACATTCACTTCCAACTCTAACTGCTTCACTCTCATTTTAAACAAGAGTGCCAGATGGTACTTGCCCTGAGGACAAACATACCTTCTATGTCTTGTCACTTCCTTAGTTTTAGTGTGCCTTTTAAGAGAGTGATATCTTTTCCAAAGCAGCAGCAAAGATGTTAAAGCATTTTTTGAAGCTCCTCAATTCCTCTAATTTACCCTTTTCTTTTCACTATCTTTATGTGTAGAGTGATGATCAATGTGCCCATCTCATGGCAATCCTTTCCACTGTTCATTCACATCTCATTAGCAGGGTAGGAAGGGCAGTGAATTTGTTTTCTCCGTGTAGTTGAAAAAATTATCAACCTACTCTGCTGCCAAAAATAAGTGAAGCAATTGAGAATCAATTATGTTGCAGAAGACCTCTGAGATCATCAAGTCATACCTATGACTGAATGCCACCTTGTCAATTAGACCATGGCACTATGTGACATGTCCAGCCTTAAACACCCCCAGGGGCAGTGACTTCGCACCTCCCAGGCTGTCCATTCCAATGTTTCATCACCCTTTCTGTGATGAAATTTGTCCTGCTGTCCAGCCTAAACCTCCCCTGGTGCAGCTTGAGGTCATTTTCTCTCCTCCTGTCATTAGCTGCTTGGGAAAAGACACCAACCCTCCAAAAGGAGCTGTCATATGACAATAACCATAAAAAATCGTGTTTGATATGTTCAGTTTACTTTGTTTTGCAATTAAGACTATACAGGATAGCAGATGGCAACTGATTTCCTCACCTGATATTCCTCACTTGTAACTATTTCATTGGTACTTCATTGTTCTGAAAACTTCAGCATCTTCCTATCAGTGCCCCAGCCCTACACAGCAAGTCCTACAGAGTATCCCTAGGTACAGCTGGGAGTCTCTGCTGCAACTGCTCTGGCTTTGCCTGCAATGTCCAGTTTTAAGGTAGTCCACGTCTGCTATCGTATTTTCAGCCAGTTCTATCATGTTTTTCTGTTACTAGGCGTCTGTTCCAAAGCCCATTAAAGTCAGTGGAAGGGTTGTAATTCTCTTCAGTGGGCTTTCACTGTCCACAGCCAGTCTCTCCTGTCACTATGTGCCTTTCACCAAGTTATTCTAATACAAAGAAATACCTTGGAGGCAAAACAGAGAAATGATCAAATCCTACAAAAGCTTATTTGACCAGTACTGTGAATTCTCAATCAAAAAAACTATTTTTGCTCTGAAGATCTACCAGTTTACCAGACAAGCAAATGAAGGCAGTGAGTTAACTTAATATCTGTATGACACTTTATGCTAATTTAAATTAACTTTTTTTGTGCCATTTGCTCAAGCTCAGAGAAGAAATAAAGAATTTTGCAGGATCATACTAGTTTCTTATATTATCTCTTTCTTCTTAGAATTCTAGTAAGCCATAGTGGAAAACGTTATTGAAAGCTCAGAAGAAAGTATAGGATTGCCTTGTCCTGTCCAATTTAAAGGGTAGATAAAGGCCTCTGGAGACCTTGCCAGAGACCAAGTTCACCAAGGTGAGTTTAGTTCTGTGGGGTTTTTCCCTGGACTGAACTTGATCGGCTATTGGGACAATGAATGTATGTATTTTGAAGCATCTAGAACTCTTTTTAAATACTTGGGAATGCATGATATTTAACTCTACTATTGTTTTTATGACCCTAAAAGGTCACATCTATTCTGCAGTCAGAGCAACTCTGCAGGGAATCTTATCTCTGACATATGCCAAATTTTGCAGAATCTCAGCCACCTAATTGCACATCAAGTACGGTGACTTTTAAGGAGTGTTTTTAGAGCCTTGAGACTGCTACTAACCTTTAAAAAGCCCTCAATCAATTTGTTGTGCCACTGCCTATCACCTGTTTAATTTTGGTATTGTATGGTTGTTAAGATGGAAAATATATATATAAAAAGAAACAACCAGCCAACAAATGGCAAAACCCCAAACAAACAAGAAACCCTACCCCCTCCCCCCCCCAGACTGACTAATTCCTTTGTGTGCACAGAAAAATGTGCACCACCCATATTCAGCTGAAAGGATCTCTCTAAACAATCGTGTTCTTATGGCTCATACAAGGCACATCTCCGGCTTGATTGCAATGGCACCTTTTACATGAGTTTCAAAGATATTAGCCCCTTCATGTAGTGTTTCCTTAGAAACCTCTTGTATGGCCTCTTCTAGTGCTGAATATTACCTTGTAGGACCAAATTTTGTATAAAGATTCAAACTATCATGTTGATTTTGTCTCTGTGTATAAAATGCTGAAATATGCATTTAGTTCTGAAGGAATCTTTGCTGGAGTTAAAAGGAGTACATAGTAGATGAAATTCAGTGGCAGCTGAGTTCTTCGTTCACAGAATTATCTGTAAAGGTCTCTGCCAGTATCTCTTCTGTGCTTTTGATAAATTTAGGAATTAAATATTAACATGTGACAAGGTCTTTATTACTGAAATTTATACTTTTAGGAAAATTAAATGTGCATATATATTTTATTTGTATAAAATACTAACAAAGAGTTGATAAACTACTACATTTTCCAACCAGTTTAAAATGGCTTCCTTTTTGCCCAGTTTCTACAAAACTGAAATTACGTAGATTTCAAACATTGAATTATTGCTCTTTATACTAGAGATTACTGCTTGAGACAGATTCCTGAACCTAAAACTTGCTAACCAAAAATTATGGGCTCCTCCACATTCATGAAATCAAGTGAAGTTTACATGAAATATGATTGCTTTGATCTCAGACAGAATATGAAGACTTTGTATTTAAAACAAAAGAAAAATGAATGCAACATTTGGGTTACTTGCACCCTGAACAGCCCAACATAAATATCTGTGAGAATTAGTGTCTAAGAAACTCACATGTCTCAAGTAAGAATGTTTTATCTACATTAACGCTTCCTTAGCTTTGTGCATGACAATCAATCAAACCAGATTTGTGGGGATTTCATTCCATCATGGATAGACAGATTTCTGGTTTTTTTATTGCAAGTTTAATAGGAATAGAAATATTTCAAGTTTTTACCATTTGCTTTTGTTATTATTAATCCCTAAATAGTTGCCCTCCATAAAATGAAACAAAATAACTTTAAGGTTTCCTGTGCTATTTTTTTATAAAGGTGCAGTTTGGAGAAAAAACCTGCATGTAATTCATTGTGGGACTCAGTGTATTCCAGTAAATACATAGACTATAAATTGACAGACCACAATGCTCTTCCTGACAGCTTCAATGACTAAGACACTGTGGAGAAAATGTTACCCCTGCTTTTTCCCAAAAAATTATATGTAATTCACTAGGATCAATTAGCACAAACTTTAATTTGAAATGTATAAAAACTCTCTAGTACACACACCAGTTCATATAATCAGCTCTTCCTAGGATTTCCCAGTGGTATCTGATTTTTAAAACATCCATCTATGTACAGCATTTTTAGTTTTGCAGGAGCAAAACATTTTCCATGCTGCTTCC
Organism: Pyrgilauda ruficollis; assembly: GCF_017590135.1. Classification (NCBI taxonomy): domain Eukaryota; kingdom Metazoa; phylum Chordata; class Aves; order Passeriformes; family Passeridae; genus Pyrgilauda; species Pyrgilauda ruficollis. The sequence continues at coordinate 14,799,643 of NW_024513654.1, read as the reverse complement.
TGCAGACATGAGCTATACAGAGTTCATAGGCAGGAAAGTGTACTGTGCAGAAATCTGAAGATGATTAATGTTTTTTATGTGCTTTTCATGCTTGGTTTCAGATTAATTTATTCAGACTGAAATGCATTTCAGTTCATTATTTCATTTTAGAGTGATCAAAAAGAAAGATCTTTCCTTTTTAGAGGCCCCCCAAAGGAATAATTGCAAGGGCAAAGGGTGACATGATATGGTTAATAAATATCCCTGTATGTGTGACTGCTGGACATCTTCAAATGCATGCAGAAAAATCCACGTAAAAGATGAAGACTACCTAGATTCTTCTCCCAGCTGTTGTATTTGGTAGTGAGAACTCTGAAGCTCTAACCCATCCTGAGAACAATTGAAGCATTTTCCTTCCATTACCAATGAAACAGTAATGGAAAATTCTCTCTTTAAGCTCACCCTGCTGCCTAACAGCTGGCCATTTTTCACCATCTGTCGGTAGCACTGCACTGATGTGCCTGGATCACGCACACCGAGCTGCTCTTCCTCTGAGCGGGGCAAGGAGCACTTTTGCCTCTTTAGCAGGTCCCTGTATTTCCGTGTGATCACTGCCTTGCAGCAAGGGAAGACGTGCAGGAGCACTGCCCGACCCACAGGAACAGAAGCTGTACAAAGATTCTGTCACTACAGGAATCTGTAGCAGTAACTGTGAAAATCATATTTTGTGCTGTACAGTCCAATCCTGTGATGTTACTGCTGCAGCTGCTCCTGAGTCAAATGCAGAACCTACCCCAAATGTGTTTTGTTGAAGTAACAGTTTGGCATTTAAATAGCCAAAATAAGTGTCAAGAGGTGTTTCTGTTCCAGATACTTTTTACCTTAGGACTGATTTTTTTTTTCCTAAGGTAATTTAATTGTTAAAAACACCTTCAATTCCCACACTAAAATTGTATCATTCTTCAGAAGAGTGGGAGTGACTCTACAGCTTCTGTGCTTCCAGGGCACCTTTCTTTATATTTTATTGTTTTCATTTTTTTTATTAATGTATTATTTTATTCACATTATTTTATATAAACCTATAATATTTCAGATATATGTACTTCTGGAAAAAAATTGCTTGAAAAAATTAATAGCTCTTTATTGGCTTGCTGTTTCTTAAGGAACATAATACCACACGTTTACATTGCAGGAGTTAATAATTTATGGCAAATTCCTCAAGGCATTATCAAACTGTGTGAATTTGTGTATCTGATCAAATATTTATTAGTTGCAGTCTCTTCCTACACTGATTTTTCTTTTCATTTATTGCTCTAGGCCTTACTGCAGAACTCTTAGGTGATACTCATGGGCATACGGCCCCAAAAGTAAGGCAATCATGGAAATACCCAACTTCAAAACAACAGACTGTGAATTTTAATTTTTGTGGGGGATTTTTCTAAAAGTAAACAGAAACACTATTTAATTATATTTTACATCTTCTTTGCTTGATCTATATTAAAATTAAACAGAAATAAACTTTCAAAATCTAAGCTGCTAATAGATTTAAATTTTGATTGAGTGATGTCCTAAGCTTTTATACTTACATTTTTTAAAAATATTTCTACTTAAGCTCTTCTTATTTTGGTATAATACCACAGAGAGTAATTTGATTCTTCATTCACTGTTTACATTCCCTGTAAAGGTCTGCTCTCTATTCTTCTTTTCCATAAATATGTTAGGTGTGCAATGAGTCCATTGCACTCAACTAGTCTGAAACTTTGGAAGCAGTAAATGTAATAGCTCATGTTTGAATATAAATAAAATGTTAATGAAAAAAAGAAATGGCAAGTGTGCAAACTTCCCCATCACTCTCAGTTTCAACACTGAACCGCTCCTTCCAAAATGTTCATTACAAGAAGGTTTTTCACTTTGTCATATTGGATAGCTTGATGGGATAGAGAACTCTCTTCTGGACTGTGATCAATTATGGTTTGCAATAGGACTTTGCTTCTCTGAGCACCATGCAGCAAGTTTTCAGGATCTCTTTTATAATTTGAAAATCTATATGACTATTTTTAAATTGATTGAAAGAAAAAAATTCCTTGTTTTTCTTAGAAAAACAACGTCCTTAGTTTTCCTGCATTTCTGTAGAGGCATAAGAAGGTCTGGAGTAACTTGATTTCAATTGTTCCACCATAGGAAGTTACATGTATATAAGGAAAATCAGAGGTATTATCTTTTTTTTTCATTCTCTTTAATTTTCCTTATGGATTCTTATCTCGTCTCAGAGGATATAGGACAGAATAAGCCATTGTGGAAATAATACTCTTTATAATATCCCATGTTCTCTTAAATAGAGACATCTTCAGAACTAAGCTGAATTGACAGACTGCTGCAGAATGCAAACTAATGTACACAGGCAAAATAATACTGAGTTATGCTTACAAGAATTCACATTTTGTAAAGGACAACAGGGAGGAATTCTTGGGATAGTGCAAAGACAGACTTGTGAGAGCTATGCATTATTTAGATTCATATAAACAGATGAAGAGCTGCTAAGCCTATGATGAGCCCTAGGCAGCCTTGGCAATTATGAATAAGCATAAGCATCATAAAGAATGAAGCACCCTGCAGCACTCACTGCCATCCACAGCTCTGAGTGTTAGACCTTACAGCAACAGGAAACAAGGAAACCAAGCCCCCCTTGTCCCCTTCTAAAGAAGAATTTTGGTGCTGGACCACACGATGCATACAATATTGGTTATTTCATTACTGAAATTTTCTTTATGATAGATAGATAGATAGATACATGGATGGATGGATGGATGGATGAGTGTATCTCCTGTGTGTGAATTTATAGTCTTGTATGAAATGTGAGAAATAATGATCTGCATTTCCATAGGTCACTAGTAGTAAACAAGAAATGTCTACTAAATAATCACTGACTGATACTTTTTATAGCTACATAAACAACATCTGACCTCATATGCCAACTTTTAATATTTTTTTCTTTGTATTATCAATCAAGCATACATAGAGACAATTGATATAGCTAGAAGAAATTTAACATTAATCCCAAGATTCCTTAATGATACATCAAGGTAAAAGAGCTCTAGTCTACAATAATAAGTCAGCTTGGAGAAATAAAAATTTTAAAATTTAAATTGTTAAGAAAACAGTCATGCTTATGTTATTCCACTACTTTGGCCCTGGACACTGGTACAAAGGGGGCAGTATTTAGTTAATTAAGTGGTACTATGTTTCAGGTTCTGAATTATTTATGTCTGTTAAACCATTGAAATCAGTGAAGATTTTTACCCAGCACTAGGCAAATACCTAAAGTGTTGGGGGTTTTTCAGTCAGGAAGCTGGAAGGAAGTAACTACATTAGGAGTTTCATTAGGAGAATGTTTCTCTTCTATTGCTTAGCAGCAGCTCAAAGTTATACAGAGAAAAATATTCTGTCACTCTGTCCTGAGGAGTGCCTCTGTATGCTGATCCTTTTCCCTTCTTTGCTCTTTCCTTCTGAGAAAAGACATGGGGGAGCGGTGTGATGTTTTACATGACTGCATGAGGTAAGAGAGATGTGACTTTCTGTCTATTTGATTCAGACAGGTATGGATTTTGATGTGCATTTGAAGAAAGGGAACTGCTGCACACAACCCCAAAAAGTGTCTGTTAAGATGATTACTCCACTTTCATCTAAGTACATACCCGTATTTGAAGACTATTTGGAGTAAGATTTAAGATTTTTTGTAAATTATTATTGCCTGCTTGGTTAAAGCAGCCAAGTATAAATATTTGTAATAAAATATTAGGATTTAAGCATTTGGTAGATCTGTTTATATTTCATGGAGTGTGCTATAATTTTGTAAACTAAGCTGAATTTAATTCCAACATGCTTAGTTTCTTTCTTTTTTTTCTCCAGAGAGGTCAATGTGCTTTGTTTTTCATACAGAGATGGAGAGATGATTACTAAATTACTTCTTCCACCTGTTTACATATGATATCTGGTCTCTAGGAAGATTACTTAAGGATTTAGAGGAAGAGTTTCAAAGGTAGGAATTGCAATTAAGTATCTAACACAACTGAGAAAACCCCAAGAACTCTGTTATAGAAATTGGTAGAACACTTGCTTTTCCATAAGGAAAATGCAAAGAGCAAAACAATAATAAATTCCACTTTTTTTGCTGGACCTGTGTGTTTATCCTGTGAAAGGAGAAAAATGGTGTTGGAACGAGACAGAAGAGTTCACTGGGGCTTTCTTCCCTCACCACTTTTAGCTGAATCAGAGAAGCCAAAATATGAAGTTGAGATGATGAAGACACTCACTGCTCCAGAGGAGAGGGCTGCAGGCAGTATGGGAGTTACAGGACTAACCATGTGCCTTTCTATCTCCCATTGAGGGAATCTCCTGAATTATCTGTTTTCTGATAATTCCTGGAAGCATTCCTAGAAGAAATATGAAGAGAACAGGATTGCTCCTGTACCATTTTCACTGTTCTGGCAGCAGGAAAGAAATGTAGAGCTGAACTAACTGGCCAGATCCTTAGCTGACTAAAGTTTTGCCAAGAGGTGTTTTAGATACAACTCTTCTGGCATTCCCTAGTTTGTGGTGAGATTACAAATAAATTATGAAGCAGCTTTGTGCTAGAGGCTGGTACAGTAGAAGGTCTGAAGAATGACTGATGTCTTTTCCTTTTGAAGTCTAGGGCAGACCTAGTGTCCTTGCCCTGAATCCTTCCTGTGTTTCTGCGGCAGGTCTGTGGACTTTGGGTAATAAGGCTGGGCTGACAAATTACAGTCAAAGTAGCTGGGATAAATCAGTAACCTCTGTTTTCTGTAGGTGAACTGAACTTTATTCAAAATATTTCTAAAGTTCCTAGAGCAGGAGGCATAGAGAATTTTAGATAGAGTTGTCAGGATATTACAGATCCTATAATATATATAACAATAAAGCAGAAATCACATTTAGGAGGATGTGCTGAAAGTCCAGGTGTAAGGTAATACACAAACCAGTTTTTGTTTTCCCATCACTTTCTCCTCTAAAATATGATGCCTTGACATGATTTGGATTTTGTTGTGCTTTCTCTATGAGTTCTTACTGTTTCCATTCAATTGTATTTTCATTCTGTAAAGAACCCCACATTGGTATTTCTACTGGTCAGTCGAAAGCTTCCTTCTTGGCAGTGTATAGGTGACTATTGGAGTAATTTTGGATGAGTCACACAGCAGAATGCAAGGCTCATTATATATCTGTGCTTGTTCTGAGCCAGTAATCACGGGTGACAGAAGTCCCTTAAATATGATTTCTATTCCAGGAAGAAAGCAGCAGTATAATATCCTGTCCTCAGCCTCAGAACACAACTGTGATTATGCTGTTCTTAAAACACAAGCTACTGTCTGTATACTAAAGTATATTCTAAATGCAGTAACACAGTTCACTGGGCCTAAATCTCTATTGTCAGGCATTCAGAGATGCCCTATGAAATATTTAAACTTGTCTTTTGATGATGTATTACACTGCATACAGAGGTAAATTATTCTTAGATCTTGCAGGAGAATATAGATTTGGTCCCAGTTTAGTCTTTCACTTTAGTCTTTTTCTTTTGTTTTGATAAAATCACTCTGGTATATCTTTATTTGTAACATCAGGGATCCTGTGGCTTCAGCTAGCATCAGAGTTGAGGCAATATAACCAAATTTGTGTCTTTGCTTGAAATGACAACTAGAAAGCTAAAGGCTCAGTGTGAATGGAAATGTGAATTTCTGTAATTAGGAACGTGAGCAGAGTAACCTTAAATGAAGGTCATATCCTTACAAGGAGGTTTATAATGAGGGTGATGAGTACACATGCTGCTGAAACATAACCCTCTGAACTGTACTGCACAGAAGTTGTAGTAATGATTCCTTGGGTTTGTGGGGTTTTTTGATTAATTCAGTGCTGGGTGAAATCTCTCGTGTCTTGCTTTTATTGTCTCTTTGTGACCTTTGCCATATAATTATAATCTTTTAATATTTCACAGGATCTCCCAGCTATTTTCGGTTCTTGGTAAAAATAATTTTCACTGTCAGTCTACAGCATTATGATTGATTCTTCAAAGAAATGAGATCATATTAGTACTGTAGCACAGACTTCTAATGCCAAAACTTGGAGGTAACAGGTATGCATTTCACAGGTTTCCAAGAGAAAGTCTTGTAAATTAAGGATTTTTCACTAGAGTTGTATTGCAATCTCAATTTGCTCCCTTCATCAGATGGTTTGAAAGGGTAGTAGTCTGAGCATCAGTGATTACTTATTATTTTCAATCAAGAACCTTTGTTTATGTATGTTTGAAGAATATTGATCAAATTATGTTTCTGGTTAATTCTTTGTTGTAAAAATTATTAAAAGGGGAAAATACTTCCAATACTCTCAGTGCTCTCTAAAATGTTTGGTGTGCTAGTCATTAATACCTTGTGCTTGTGTTATTTCTTACTGTATCTTTTGAAATTAAATAAGTCTGTCTACAAAAAGTTCTTTTGCCTCATTTAACTCAAATTAACACACTAGATATACTTTCCTTTGAAGTCAGGTCAGATCAAGTCTGAAAAATATTAAAAACATTTCTCCATTATTGTCCTAGTTGTAAAGGTTTCTATGCTACTACATGAAACAGTACATATTAGAATAGTTGATTTTGGTTTTCACAATTAAGTATTTTTTACTTGAGGACATACTACCACAAATGGAAAAAACAATGTCCTTGGTGAAATGTATGAGCTGTGCTAATTAACATATAGCTTTTATAGTGAGCACATGAGCAAATATTGAAATCATTGTAACAGATGAAAAAGGTTTAGTACAACAGGTTGAAATATTTTTTCTTTGAAGCTATGGAAGAGTTAAGACAACAACTCTGAAAATAATTTATAAAATTCATCCAACACAGCTTCCAGTAAAATAGGTTGTTGAGGGCTATTTCAGGCATTTTTACATAATTTTTCACTGTGTGATACAGACATCTTCAGGTCTTTTTTTTAAACATGAGTTTAGGGTATTGCTTGATGAATGGGAACAGTAGAAGTCTGGCAATTTTACTACTTCTCACTCCCTTTGCTGGGAATTATTGGTGGCTCAGCTGAGATTCACCAATGAAGTCTGTGTTTTCCATGTTCTTTTTTTGCTTAAGTTCCAGTGAACTTATATCACTTTGCATTGAAACTGATGAGGATCAGTCACACTCTTCCTCTCACGAGTGCTGCATTACCTGTAAAAGGGTAACAAATTTCTTCCTTTCTTTCACCAAATAACTTGTGATTTTCTCATCAAACCATTAATTGGCAATGCCACATAAATTTTTGAAAATGTGGATGTGGGCTAATCACAGATATTCCTTTGCTAATCACATTTTTCTCCTCTCTCAAAGAGATCAAGCTTCTTTTGTGAATTTCACTTTACTCTCATTTAAATCACTGTTTTATAACAATTTAATATTTTTTTTCAGCACTTTCATAATTCACTGCAATGATCTAGCTATTGTGGCAGTACCCTAAATTTGCATTAGGTGAGTCCTTTCAGATCCTTCTCTGTGTTTACAGATTCACGGATACTAAATATTTGGGAAAGAATATTCCAATTTAGATTTTTGAAAACGGTCCAAAGAAATTAGAAATTCTGAAGAGAATAGTGTGAGAAGTAGATATGCAATATAAAGGCATATTAAGTAGTAAAAAGATTAATGACACTGGCAAAGTTTATTCAGCAGAAATGTGTCTTATACATTGTTGGGAAGGATTATGGATGTCTTTTATCCTTGGCAGAACTAATGGCTATGAGTCAGGCCTGGCTGTAAGGTTTTATGCATGTGCAAGTTTCTTTAAGAAAACCAATTGAGAATGGAAACTTCATTAAAATGACAGCTTTTTTTAATCAGTCCCCTTCACAGCTGTCTTATTCTAAAGGGTACGAGAATGATAGCTGACCTTCTGGATATAGAAATGACATTTAAAAATATTAAAAAATACAGATTAATCTGGTTATAAAAGGAAAACATATTATATCCTTTCTTTGTCTTTGGTATTACTGTTATGCAGTGATAACCTGTCTCAGTTGAAATCTGTGGGAATTTACAATTGAGTTTAACTCAGCAAAATGTGCCATCTCCTGACATAGGAAAAAGACTGACTGAAGAGCTTAAGGTGTCTGTAGAGTTTTATTTTTGGAAAGAATGCAAATAGACTTCCTGATGTATTCTAACAAAACTAACATATACTGGGGCTGATTTTTGTTACTGCTGTAAGCAGCTTTCCCACACTTTGGTTCCAAGGATGTATGCCTGAGAAGTGGGAGGCATACATTTGAATTTGCAGTGGCTAAGGAGAACAAACCCACAGTTTTCATGCTTTTGAACAGATTAGCTTAATTTATGAGTTGTTTTGAAAAAGACAGGTATCATCAGACAGCTAATCTTCAGAAGAAGGGAGCCCCAGCTAATTAAGTGGCTGTCTTCAGCTAATTTATTCCAGAGTGCAGAGGATGCACGCGTGAAGGTCCTTAATAATGCTACACTGTCACTGCTACATTTGGTGGCACTTTTGGCTCATGTGCTATGCTCACAGAGATTTATTGGCTAGAACTGGATATCTTCATCCCCCACCCCCCCCCTCACAGGGTGGTTTTTTGTCTGCTAGTTTAATGAGATTTTTTTCTGTCTTTATTTACTTCTGAGGGGAACCTGGGTACCTCACTTCCCTGGATCATCTTTAACTCCTTGGGTCAACCTAGTAGAATCAGCCACCTAAGTTTTTGCTGCTGGTTAAACGGGATATAGTTTTGCCCCTTTCTTTTGATTCTAAGTCAATACACTTGATTTTCAGGAAATATTTTCTCACTGTCTATTGCTATGTTTGTTTTTTTTAAAAAAGAAGAAAAGAATTTTTATATACTACTCTTCTTGCAGGGGCTGGAAGTAAGTCAGATGAACTTGATAAATCACAATTGATGTGGTGGTAACAGTTCTCCAAGTCTTCGTCTAAGATAAGAAAAATAAGCTGGAATCAGTCCTTTGATTTTTGTTCCTGCTGCATTAATGGTGTTAGTGCTGTTACAAGTTCATTTATAACAGAGACTGGGCCTGGTAGGAAAAAATCTTGCAGAACATTTCTATCAGACAGTATTAGTTTGTCAGGACAAAGTGGAAATGTAGTAATTGTGTTCAGTTTTTTAATGAAACCAGAGAAGTTTCTGGTAAATCTGGTGTGGTTTCCCAACAGTTCACCTGACCTCATTGTGTCTGTGGTAGCCCATGGGAAATTGCAGACCCAGGGACTGTGGGTTATCTAGATTTCCAGATAATAGACTATATTTAGTTTCCCAATGATAAAAGCAAAAATCCCAATTTTTTACGAATTTTAAATATCCAGCAGTTTTAAATGGAAACACCTTTTGCAAAATAAATATTTTTAATGGATATATTTCAGATTCTGGAGTATGAAATCTCTTTACCTAGAGGAGAATTGGGGGGGAAGGGGGGTGTTTTGCAGTAGGCCTTTTCCTTTTCCTTTTCCTTTTCCTCTTCCTTTTCCCAAAATTCTTGAGGGTGGAGAAAAGGCTGTTGGGTTTTTTTACCCCTGTAATAGATAGGTTTTCATTTTTTGACAGAGCACTGTGCTAGCCAGATTATCTTATCAGAATTTTGTAACTACCTCCTTCATGCTGTCCTGTATAATTACAGTCATCACCATCAGTTTGGTGAGCTTGAAAATGTGCAGGGATTTTTTCTGTATCTCCTCCCACTGAGTGTGTCTAACAGTATCTTTAAGAAGGCATTGAACAGAAAGCATGGTAGCAGTGTCACTATACATACGTCTGCATTTTGTTAAAATATGCTTTAACAAAAATTGAAAAGAGAATTATCGTTTCCTCTCTTGCTTCTGTAATGTAGTTTTTTACTAAGCTGGTACTCAGGAAAAAAACCTGACAGGGGCAAGAACTGCTCTTGCTTTACAGCTGCAATATTAGCAAGAAGAAAAAGAAATTCCTGTGATTTTTAAGCAGTTTCTGTTAATGACAAATGCATCAGTGAGTGGTACTGAAGGTTTCATTTCAGTAGTTGAATCAGGTGATAAACTATGGAAACTTTTTTAAAATACGAATGTGATTATAAGCAATTCTTAGCAGTAGGAAACAGGAGTGGGACTTGCCAGAATCTAAGCCCACAAATTGTTAAATCATAGTTCCATCAACTTCAATTTATCAGAAATTTTAAGGTAGTGGAAGTCAGTGTATGCAATGTAAATTACCCCAGTGTAAAAACTGAGCTGGATTTTTTCATTTCTTCACTTTTCCATCAAAACCATTGTACCAGTGCAGAATATAACACATTATTGATTTGAGTTTCTCTGCTGCCCATTCAGCACCAAGCCAGCAGTGCCCATGGTTTCTTTTACTGTCTCTCCTAAAAGAAGGCCTATTTATGCCCTTAGTAGCTGATTCAGTCATTTTTGCTCAGCAAATACAGAGAGTTTAAACTATTCTAACATAATGGTTTTGGATTTCTATCATTTTCCCACTTCAAAATCTACCCATTTAGTACAATGAGAAATTACACAAAGTTTTCAGTATCTTGGCTTGACACATTTTTCAAACTAGCAAAGCCTTGCTCCATACACTTTTTTTTCTATACCTGTGTGTGCATGGGTAATTTTTTTTTTTGCATTTTGCATAATTAATTAATGCACAGTAATAAATGCCTTATAAACAAGCTATGGTAGTTGTAGTCATTGCAACAGAGATGACAGAGTTCTGCAGTTGCATTTGGCTTTTTGGCCCAAAGCCATTTAAAAATAGTTAATGGATTTTCATTTTTCACCCTGGTATTTAAACATGATAAATTTTCCCGTTAAAGATCCCTGACATTCTCATGTGACAGTAGATGAAGCTGAGTGACATAAGCCTCTGCCCTCTTGTGGCAGATGAGGTTGATGAAGTAAGCAATGATTAGACATATTTTCTTCAATGGTGTCTCTCTTCTTTTCCACGGTGTCTCTATAAAACAATAAAAAGTTTTAAGGGTTCAGCTCTGCAGATGCAGATTTCTTCACCTGCCTCCTAATGGAATCAGGCCCGTAGGGAGAAAATGGCTGCTGTTTCTGATTCATCTCTGCTATTCCAACTGTGCTTTGAAGACTGGTATTTTCAAATTTAAGAAAAAAAAGGACTGCCTGTGCCATGGTGATGGGTGATGTTCTGCCTGCAAAAGATGACTCATATTTTCTGCAGCTTTGCAGAAGACAAATTATCAAATATAGGATGAAGTTGTAACAGTTCAATCCCATCTTCTAAAGACACCAGGAAGAGTGAAATGAAGGCATATTTGATCAAGGTGTACTTTAATGTAAGTGTTAAACAGTGAAAACTAGTGTGTGAACATGAAAAGGAATCAAAGGAGTATAATTTGGACAAGGAAGAAACTCTTTTCTCCTTTGTTGCCTTTGCAAACAAAGTATTTTTCAATAGTATTTTTCAAGGCACTTGCTGATTCAGCAAATTCTCTTTCCTGGTTTAAGCTTCTGGCATAGTTTGTGGCTGGTTCACTATGAGAAGAGGTATAATAATAGAAAATGATAGTGAACAGAAATAAAGAGTCAGGAAGAATTTGTGAAGACACGCTAAAAAGCTCTGGGTGCATCAAAAGTTATAGGAGGTTATGGTAAAAGAGTGATTCTGGTTAAAATGTAGAAATACAGAAAAACATAGCTAAAGAAGTTTTGCTTGGAGGAGGTCAAGTTTTGCTTGTCAGTGCGGAGCTGCCCTTCCAATTTGCTCTTTGAACAAGATCAGAAGGATAATCTTAGCTCCAACTCCATATAATGAAAAGCTGAGAAACATTCTGAGGAGAAAGAAAGAAGAAATAAGAAATTATCTGTAAAAAATGAAATTAAAATAATCCACTCCCAAACGACAAAATCCCCAAGCACAAACAAACAAAAGAATCAAAACAAGTGTCCACCAACCAACCAACCAACCAACCAACTAACCAACCAACCAAATGACTCCAGGTTCAGCAAGTAGAAAAATTAATTAAGGATAAGTATAATGCTGTGGAAATGTATTTATTTAGTAATGTATTTTATTTGAATTTTGTGACATGACTTAGTCATAGATGTGAAGTACAACAATTAGTTCTATTTCAATCTGGGTTTCAGTTCTTTAAGGTCAGAAATCCCCTCTGTTTGATGAGTAAAATGTGACACTCCTGTAGCAGTTGATTGTTTTAAGCTCAGTTGTGCAAATATCTCTCCCCCAGATGCTTTAGTGACCACCAAGTACTGTGTTGTGCTACATGACTCAATATCAGCAAATGTATCCACCATAATAAAAACATAAAATACCATATAATTGCATGTTATTCAGATATCAGATTGCTGAATAAAACTGTCTGTATGCAAGGAAAAACAAGAAAACAACTGAAAACCATTAGAATAAAAGGCATAAACAGGAAAGTAAGAAATACTGGTTCTTAAAGTTTGTAAGGCCAGTTTAGCAATGTTATAACTTTTTTCTTTTTTTTATTTTTTTTTTGTAAAGTAGCATCTGCTGAATGACCTAGGTAGCCAATACCAGGGAATCAGTCAACAGAATGCTATTGATTTGGGGACACATGAGGTAAAACAAGAACGAAAGGCAAAAGAGTGGGCAATGCAGCTTCTGACATGTGTTTTGCAGAATGTGCTGTGTGTGTGTTGGCAGCTTTGGTATTTCTGTAGTTTGTAATGAATGGCACACTACATGCCTTCCTATCCCACCTTGCCACTCTGAGTCAGCATTTAAGACATCTTGACACTAAAATTATTATCAAGGAAAGAAATAAAGAGATAAAGAAACGTAGAAAGAGAAAATGAAGAAAAAGGAAGGAATTAAGAGAAAGGAAGAAAGAAAGAAAGAAAGACAAAGTGTGTGTGCATAGACTGAAAATAGGCAGAGCCCCAGCTGACAGAAGAAAACAAGGGCTGTGAGTAGGTGTTGGGACTGGGAGGGCCATACACAGACAGGGTAGGAAGGAAAGAAATGGAGAGAAGTGAATGGAGAACACAGAAAAGCCAAGAATTACTGGGATTTGCAGTAAACTTGCTTACAAAAAGTATTTGGGTTACTGCTGGTTTATACATTTAATTGAAAATTTTTTTTTTAAACCCCACTGTGGATTAGCATCCATGTAGCTGTGAGCATATTTATTATTAAATCCTGCTTCTTCACATCCTTTGTGTACTGCTACCATGAGCAGACAGCCTACTATTTTTCAAACATCTGTTTTGAAAGTCTTGCGAACATTTGCTTACAGTAGCATATATTTAACATTCAAGCACTTTCAGCAACTCTTTGATACAATTAGCTCATAATGAGCAGCTTCCATACTAGCAACCTATGCTAAAATGCTTATTAAAAACTTTAAAATGTTGAGACTGACTTTAACAAAAAAAGGCCACGCAATCATCAGCTCACTCTTGGGAGTCTTTCTGAGGTGTTGTTTCTACAAAGCCAAAAATAATTGCTGCAAAAGTTCTGTTTTACTCTAAGCTTTTGTGCCAGAACAGTACCTGAAGGTACCTCAAAACCTGCTGAGGTTGAGTGTTCTGTGACAGATTCCTGAAACATCACATGAACAGAGCTATGACATGGTGTATCATAAAAAGTATTTGGAATTTTTTTGGCTTTCCTCATGAACTTTTATCTTGCTTCCTTCATCACCATCAGGCCCGAGGGGCTACCCTGACAACCTAGCTGTAATAACTAGTTTTGACAAGATATTCAAGCCAGGTGAAAGAAGGGAAGGCAGAGAATGTTCTTGTTGATACCACCTGCCACAGAGAAGGCAGCTGACAATGAGGTCTTGTTCCTCCATCAAACAGAGAAACTCATCTCCCAAACAGGCTTTTTCCTGTGTTTCTTGAACATGGAATAGTGTGGCCAGTATTTGAGAACTTTGACTTCTTAAAGCTGTCCTTGAGAGGTGAGCAAGATTTCTTTGTGCAGATCCCTCCCAGAGATCCCAGGAGTCTTAAAACAACAATTAAACCCAAATAACAGAAAAAAGACTTTAGCCTTGGAACTTGAATTCTTTAGCTAGCTGAACCACAGAAATATAAACAAATAAGTAAAAAACCTTTCCTTCTTCCCCCTGAACTTTAGGAATGTTTACTATTGCTTTAAGATGTACTCCCTTCTCTTCTAAATGCACTTGATTTGTAATTTCTAACTTCTGCAAAATCAAAAAATACCTAAAAGGAACATACTAATTTATGTCAACTCTTGTATCAGAGGTTTTCTTTCACATCAAATATGAGTAAGGAGTTATTTCAAGTTATGAAAAATTTAAAAAGAAAAACTGCTCTGAAAAATATATGGAATACATATGTGTGTGGAAACTCAAGAGCTTTAATTTGTTATTGATAGGCCCCTTGGTCCAGAAGCAGCCTTGGTTCTTCCATGTACAAGAAGCAATTTTTGTCATGACTTCAGTGGCCTTGTGTATTTAGCTTAGATGCTTTATGCCAGCATCCTCTGCCTTGGTTCCTTTTATCTTATTATGTGAATTGCAGGCCCATAGATCACATTCCGTCCTACTGAAACATATTGCACTTATGAGGAAACGATGAAAATTTAGAGACTTTGTTTATAGAATGTGGCATGCAAATATTTGGAAGTACTTCCCTTTTCCTTCATATTCAAACACATTTTAGACACTGTTCTAAAGTATGCATTGAGAATCAGAGTGATAGAATCTTTTCCCATTTTCTGAATAGACAAGAGTTCTCCTAAATTGTTCAGATGCTACATACATAAATGAAATAACCCATGCATCTTCAGTACACCTTGTTTTCTGTGATTAGCTACATAATTACCATAATTGCCCATTGTATTCAATGTATCTTGGTAATAGTCTAACTGCTGTTATATTCCTGAAAATGTCATATTACTAGTCATTGTCAACCCCAGGGCATATGTGCTTGGCATCATAAATTATATACCATATCAAAGAGAAATAATCAGTTTATCCTTGGTAACTTGGCTAATTTGGGGGTAGAGAAGGAAAATTTTCAACTTTAAGTGTGTCAGTATTGCTTTAGATCATGATTTTGCATACGTCATGAAATAAACTTCTCTGAACAACTTGATCTATATTACCCACATTACAGCTTGAACAAAACATCAGCTTCCTCAGGAGACAGAAAAATAAGATACATAATATTTTTTTAAAAAATCATAATTACAAAAATAAGTTTTGGTAATTCATATTCTATAGCTATGATATTTTATGAAAAATCCTTTGCTAGGATTTTTCTCCTATTCTAGCTGAGAAGCCTCAGAAAAGAAATGTAAACAATTAACTATCTGATGGCTGTGGAATGTGGTCTGGACATTGTTTACCAACAAGTGCATCTGGGACTGGTGCATGTTGGTTGTTTCTAATTAATGGCCAATCACAGTCAGCTGGCTCAGACTCTCTGGGAGTCAGAAGCCTTTGTTATCATTCCATTCCTGTTCTTTCTAGCCTTCTAATGAATCCTTTTCTCTCTATTCTTTTTGTATAGTTTTGTATATAATTTTAATATGGTATATACCATGATATAATAAACCAGCCTTCTGAAACATGGAGTCAAGATTCACGTCTCCTCACACAAAGCATTGACCATAATATCCAGCAAAAACAGCTGAGGCTAGTTCTGAGGTTAGTTCTGAGGCTAGTTCTTCTACTGTTAGATAAATTAACATGAGCCTTTAAAGGCAAACATGATTTTTGCCTGCCCTTTCTCTGAAGCAGCATGAGCCAAACATGAGCCCTCAGGCAGCTACAGAGCTTCAGTAGCTCCAACACTCTGCATCACAGCAGTCCATGGCTCCTGTTGGGAAGACGCTTTCCTTTATTCAGCTCAAAACATATGAGACTGACACTGTGTCTGTTGTAAAACACAGTGTCAATACATCCTCTGTCAATATCATCTCGTTTAGTCATTCATTTGGCCTGGACTCAGTCTTTTAGTTCAAATCAGATTTCTCCTTCTTTTGTTGGAGATTTATACCTTAGTATAAGAATATTATTCTTATAATTATTTAAAGTATTTATTATATACTTATATTTAGTATAACAATTTTTTTTTAGGGGATGATTACCTACATTTACCACTTCAACATCAGCTGGGTTTTGAAGCACAAACCCCTCAGAAAAATCAGGCCTCAGTTTTGCATAGGTTGGACATGTCAAAATTGAAGGCATATGTTTAAATCTTTGTAATTATCTCTACCTGTAGAGTTAATAAGCAATTAAGTCTGTCTGCAAAAAAAACTCTGAGGCAAAGAGATCCATTATTTTCTGTGTTAACCTGCATGGTAGCCTTTGCCTATGAAATATTAGTAGTGGAGGGTTTATTTGCTCCTATGACTTTAGTTTTGTGTTCAGAACACCATGTGGTACCTAAAAACCTAGGAATGCAATTATTCTTTGTGGCTTTTGGAGGGGAGTCTAATTAAGCAGGTCTCCTCTGTTTCAGGCACAGATGTGAAAGAATTGACTGTAACATGAGTTATGTATCCCAAACTGAAAGCCAGGTTGGTCTACAGAGGATTATGTTTATTATTTGACAGTAGAATCAACAGCAAAGCATATAATTAACATCAGAAGAATACAGATACCATTATTTTCTTGTTTCAAGTGATTTCTTTTTCTTTGACAAGTGTAGTAAGTTGTTCTTTTAAGGTTAACTTTCTTTTTTTAAGACTAAAATAATCACTGAATAAATGTCTTTGGTGGTTTAGAGGTCAAGAGGGGTGGATTCTATTTAGTTAAAATATTCCATGGTGCTCTGAAGTGTTAAAATGACCCAATTACTGTATATACTTACCAAGAAAAAAATCTAACTGAAACATCAAAAACTACATAAAAACTATTACAAAGAGACCAAATATCAAAACCTGAATGAAGTCCAGGGCCACGCTTTTAAAAAACTACTGTTATTTCCTCAGTACAAAATGTCTGTATTTCCTCATTCACCTCCAGTGTCCAACAGTTTCAATGATAAAATCTCAGCTGATTTCTACAAATGCAGACAGAGATGTGATATACATGTAAACAACTGAAAATGTGTTCAATGCGAAAGCAGGACTTGCAGAATTGAGAACTCTTAACTTTGAAACCTGCAGTGTATTTAAGGAGATGTGGCAGATTCAGTCTCTACGCTACCATAACGTGGGCTAAGCCTATAAAGAAGTTTGAGAGCTGAACAAAGTGTAAGTACCTTACTTAGAAGTATTGCAAGTATTATTTGTTCATAATTTTATGTTTAGAACCTTCTACATTTACTCAGATTTATTTAATCCAGAATGATTACAGCTACATATGTGAAAATGAAGATTGCATGGTTTTACACATTAAATAATTGGCTGTTTAGATACATTTCTTTATTTTGACCATGAGCATTTTATTTTAAGTGTTTTTTCCCTGAAACTTATCTGCTACAAAGCCTTTTTTTTCAGCCAAGGAATTCAACATTTGAGGCCATGAAGCAAAACCACTGACTTTTTAGAAATCTAATTAAAGAACTTTTAACTCAGCCATATGGATAGAGGAACTTTAAAAGGTCTGAACTTTACAAACATGGAGAAGTAAGAGAAAACACATAAAAGATGGAGTGAGCAACATAAAGGTATGATTCTATGATTATTCTTAATGTAATCATCTCTCAGTCTCTGTTGCATATGGCTCATTGGTAAGACTACACACTTGAAAACTGTAGATTTACTCAATTCTTTGTATTAGTCTCTTCTGTATCTTTTACTGTCTAAAGCCATAGTCAGTTTTTATCCTGATAAGAACATGCTAACCATTCCATAATGTTTGGATAAATCAAATCCCCATGCAACATTTCTTGTGCACCTAGAGGAAGAACGCTGAGTTTAAAGCAACTTTCAGAAAAACAAACACACTAAATTGAATAAGGAACATCTTATTTCTCATAGACTACTATGTTCTCATTTTTTCTGTCTATCAAAAAGACACAAAATCATCTGCAGAAAACCTAACCTGGAATTGTGCCCATCATCTTTTTGCAGTCCTTATAAAGTGCAAAGTTCAGTCCTTCAACTATGATCCCATAAGTTTATGGGTTAACCTTTGCTATTCCCTCTATCCAGAGCTTCTCCACAAGGTCATACATTTGGAGTCATGAATTTGTTTCTGATCCTATGGACCATATGCCAAGAAAATTTTGCATTGATTCATGGAGTCTGATTCCCCATTAAAAGTGTTTGCAACTACTTTAGTTGTTTTAGGAGCCCTGAGAAAGGATCCATCTCCTTTTCTTCAAAGCTTCCTGTAAGTGGTGTCACACAGTGCTTACACAACGGGCTGCTGATATCAAGGCAAAGATGGTCCTCTAAATTATTTTGATGTGGGTATATTTCTTCATATTTGCTGTAATGCCCTTTATCAGAAAAATCTCCTGGAATAACAGAGGCAGGGGTAGTAGTAACTTTTTAACCATGCTGCCTAAACTGCTCAGAACAGATCCAAGAGCAAATTAAAGAGTTGTAATAGACTAATGACTTATCTATGTGATTATTACCACTATTGTCAAAGAACTGAAACAGAAAAAGTTCTATCATGGATGGATTTAATGAGCCAGCTCAGGTTATTCAGTGTTACCACAGCAATCAGACTGACTGTATGTAAAACACTTTTCCATGAATATTTTTTGAGCCTCAGTAATAATCAGTTATGCATCAGTGTAGACTGACTAACCATCCCATATATCTTGCATTACAGACTAAACAGATGGTTTTAAATCCCTCCCTTTGAAATCATTATGGCCTCTGGAGTTCAGCAGTGTAGAAGATGATAACAAATCCCAGGAATGGGGAGGATGAAACTTTGTAGCTGTTGCTTCAAAATACAGGAGTTTAATATATGATGAATGACTATTTATTGTTTGTATAATACCATCTGTGTGAATAGCAATTTGTGCCATAAAAACTAACAGGTTTCTAACTATCCTCATTTTCCAATGTAATACTGAAAACCCAGTAGTCCAGGTTCGTTTCCTTTTTGCCTTTACAACATTTGTAGAATCATTCTAGAAAAAAATATTGGCAAGAATGAACTAAAAGGAACTAACTACATTGAGGAATTGTGTTGACACATTGCAGTACACGAGAGTAAAACTATTGATACAGAGCGAAAACCAGATTTCCATGAAGTCAATTGGAATTTTGCTATTGGATTCTACATTGCCAAAATGTTACTGCCAGTATAGGGTTTGGCTATTTTTACCTTTAATTAATGCACCATTCATCTGTTTTTCTACCCTTCCCCACTTATTTTCTCCTCTTCCTACTCTCCCTCTCTCCTTACCTCTCTTTGGTCCCTGTCCTATATCTGCTGCATCTGCCAGGCAGTTAAATTTTAAAATAGCTTTTCCCTTTGAAGTGCTAATACCAGCACTGCTATTTCTACAGCAAGTAACTTCACTGACTGTTGTGGTTTGCTTTTACTCTTTGTTTTGTGTGTTTGTACGTGCATATGTGGATGTTATGTGATTTTAAGAGTGAAGAAGTGGAAAAAATTGAAAGAAAGAAAAAACCCTCCCAATTAAGTTTTATAAATGAGACTTAAATCCCAGTTGCTCCACATCAGGCTGTGATTTTGTCAGGTCTCATGAGCTAAGCAGGTTGAACTTGGTGAGTAATTAGATAGGAGACTTCTCAGGAAAGCCCAGGGTGCTGCATGTGGTGCACAGAAAATTCAGGAGCTGTGACAGTTCCTCTTCAGAAAGGGTAAATCATTGCTTGTGTTGTTCTTCCTTCGTTGAATCCATGCATGGCTATGAAACATGACAGGTCTGTGCAGAAAATCTGTTTCAGAAAATAATACTTTTAATACTTTTATGCTGCCAGAAGGTAGGAGGATGTTCTGAAAGGACCACTTTGTACACACACTCACTTACAGCCTTTAACCATCTGGCCAAGGATAGCAACGTAGATGAACCGCACCCCAGAGACAGAGTACTGGACCTTTGATCAGTTCCAGCATGTGAAGTATTCCATTTTTGTGTACTGAGCACTTGAGCAATCACTGTTTTCTTCTGCAAGATGTCTCTTTTTGCTGTTGCATATGATACGTATGTGTGTTTATTTTAAACTGTCCTTATGTGACCATTTTACACTGTGCTGTGCATTTATTTAGCAAAGTGAAAAAAAACTGCATTCCATTCTTGGGTGTTAACCTTAAGGACTTTGTGAGTCCTGACTGATACTGTGAGATTTAGAAAGCTCAGAGTTGGACATTTTAAATATTTTGCTTCATTCATGAGTGTGTTGCATCTTCCATGTAAGTTTTTTCATTGATGTACAGGTATAAAAAAAATGCCACTGATTAATAATGAAGTCAGAAGTGACATGTGCACTGAAAAAATTAATCACTTGCACTACGTGGATTACTGTCAGAGTTTCCTTTGGGAAAGATAATTTGAGATAACTGTTTCCTGGACTGTATAAATCAGGAATGTACTTGTACTTTGATGAGTTTAACAGTGGGTCAAAGCTTGATGGCTTTTGTAAAGCTAGATCCTCTTGTATGGCTGTTTCTTTGAGTTGCTTCTGTTTGTTTACAAAAAAATACAAAATCCTATTTCCTTGAACAAGGCACTGGAGTATTTATTCACTTCTTGCTCCAAGTCACTCTCAGCCAACTACCCCAAAAGACTCTCCTTTTCTAAGCTTCTTTCAAGGCACCTGGGGGCAAAGTCAAAAGATACCTGCCTACATTCTCTTAATTTTTTTCCTGGACATGCAGGAGAAGAGATGTAGGTGTGTTGGGGAGGTTACAGACACCGAATCTTCATATAGAAGTTGAGAATTAAAATATTTTTCTCCTGTATGGGAATGTCTTTTTGATTTAGTAGGTCCTTGGGGTATTTCAAAGCCAGATATAGCAGTCACAGCTCCCAAACCATAAATGATACTTAGGGAACTTAAGGCACACCTCTGAAAATACGGGGTGGGAATTCTGTAAATCAGTTAATCACGATATGTATGTTTCTAGCTGAGATCTATATCTTTAATAATAGCATGTATATTTATATCTGAGATCTATGACTCTGTCACACAGCTTTGTTACTGTGCCCAACAGCTGGTCAAAATGTGGAGGTTTGTTGATTATTTCCATTAGATAGGGAAGCTGTTAATAGAGATTGATCTTTTATCAGCGCAGTCCTATTTCTAAGAAGCAACCTTTAAAAAAATCTTTCTTTGAGCATAGCAGAAATTGTACATATTGAAAAAGCTTTTTATTTTTCAGAGATTCAACCGGTGGCAATTTGTGCCAGCAGCCCAAAGTCTGTATAGATTTACTCTTCAGTACCTGTTCTTTGGCATTAATTTGACATGAGCTTCTACATATTTCCTCTTTCTCCATGTTTATACACGTCCTACATGCATAGCCTACATACATTGTGTCACTTTCATTTGTATCCTTCTTAAAAAACAGAAAAAACACTCCACCTACTTCATTCTCATTCTGACCTGGCTTTTCCAAGCTTTTGTTTTGTACAGAGATGTGTAATTGTGTTTGGGGCTTAGAGACTAAAGTCATTTCAGTTACCTGTTTCAGCAAAGGAGCATAATGAGTTCTTACATCTATCTTAAATGAAGAGGGACAGCTATACCCAAGAGCTGCAATGAGGTTTACCTGACCCATAATTTTGCAGCATTATAAACCACATTTCAGCTGAAACATCAGGGCTAGCAAAACAATAATGGTATTGGTTCAGTCTTGTGGTGTAGTGAGTTTTCCTTCCACTGATTTCATGTCTGTTCCTTCAGTAGCAGGAAATGCATTGAGGTTCTGAAGGGCAAGCCTGCAACATGCTTTACTCTTTAGCAAATTACACAGCTTCAGGAGGATGCTCGGAGGTTGTATACTGTAGACACCAGCCTTGTCTGCAACTTGCCCTAGCTTTGTATAGATCGTTTTGGGCTGTTTTCAGGGTGAGAGAACTACAATAGAAATTGCACCTTAGTTACAGTCTGCTCTGAGTCTGCAAAAGGTACAGCTCAGCTGGACACGCAATTTGGAGTAATGTGGTTTTTTGGATCATCTTATTTCTTGCTGTGATTTTTCAGTCACCCTTCCCATTTTCTCTCTTTCTTCAGTTCACTGCCTCTGGTGACACAATTTAAGGTAACATAATTGACATGTGAGTGAGGGTATTTGAAACTGAGGGCAATTTTTAAAATCCGAAATAATGTATGTAGTGAAGTGTTTCAGTTTCAAAAATTATCTACACTTGTTTGGAATGCCTCAGTCATTCCTTCAGGAATGACAGAACTGCCCCTCTTTCAGAAAAGAAGTCAGTCATCTTTCAACAGTTTTGGTGTCCTATCAGTTTTTTGTGTCTATTCCTTTACTGCTAATAAGGATTTCTAACAGTTTTTCTGAGTTCAGTAAGAAAAAATAATTTCATGAAAATTAAGACGTCAGAAATTACAATCCTCAATGACCAGATAAACATGAGAGAAGGTGCACTTCTCTGGAATATTTCAGAGTTTTTACGTTATGGAATGACAGAGGTTACCTACGTCAAGCCCTGAGTTTTTATATGATATAGTTCCCATAAGTTTTATAGAGACTGAAATCCACATTTGTCTACATAATCTGACTTTTATAAAGCTGAGAAGAGAAGTTCTTTGGAGAATGAGGAAAGTCGAGTCAAACTCACTCCTAATTAACACTAGTGCTTTGAATTCCAAAAGGTAGACCTGCCCCCTTATTTGTCACATATTTAATTCACTGAAAATTAGTTGAAAATCAAGGCAAAAGACACTCTTTATGCCTTGAGTTATAGTCTGTGCCTCAGACTGAAAAGAAATAATCATAATTCATCTGAAACCACAGTTTCCATGAAGTAGCCAGAATTAGTCATAAATCAGACAAACTTCATGAACCTTAACAGATGAATAACTGTGACCAAGCTTTGAATATTAAGCCTTGAATCAAGAAAATGTCATATGGCCTTCAAGCCAGAGATATTTCATATAGATGTACTATTATCATTTGCTTTTAGTTTTACTATACCAGGATTGACTCTATCATGCTATATTCTTCCTTCAATATAATTTCTTTTCTAGAAATAAACCTAGACTTATATTTAATATAAGCTGCTGTAATTAGGGATTTCATGTCAAATGTAGTGAAACCTTGGAGAAAATTCAGTGAATGCAATCCTAGCTCTGATGAATTAACTGGAAGAATTTATTTGATTTTTGTGTGATTGAGATTTCATCCCAAGTTTTAGGAAGAGATACACCAAGACCACATGTCTAGAAGTGGCAGCACTGAAACTTGATTCACAATATAAAAATAAATATTACTTGAAATATTTTTAATGAATCTGTGTCCATATAACTTCAAATGTTGTGGTACTGGAACTATGCATCCATCTTTTCATAACAATAAGGTGTCAGGAAGGATATTAATAATTTCATAGAAACATAAATTTGCACTTCAGTAAATAACAATAATAAAATAAATCTAGGCTTTGAAGTTTTACATACTTTGATAGTTACATAATTCTACCCTTCTCACTGAGATGACACGTGAATAAAATTGCCCAGGCAAGTGAGTTCTGTAATAAAGAACCTGGGGAATTTCCAACAATAGAAGAAACTAGTGAAAAGCATAGAGAATAGGTCCACCCTCTCCAGCCATGGTGATTTTTCCTTGAATTGTAGTGCCAGGCCATTTTTAATGTAGAAATGTAGCACAGCAGAGAGATCACTTTTACCAGGCTATTCATGAGTGGTTTTCTCCTTTGTTTTTAATTATACTACATCTTTATCCCAAACTCTATGACAGGTGACATCTCATACACCATCTCATTTAACACCTTTGCTTTCTCCAGAGTTTAACCTGGAAGCAGTCACCTGTGTGGGGGCAGCTATTGAAATGGAAGACAAGAAAACCTGTATAAAAATTGTGGGTAGGGGTAAGGACCTGCAAAGGAAGACAGTTTATGCTGAAAAGTGATCAATGCATAAATGGAATTTGCAAGGTTTGTTAAGACTCAGTTCTCATTATTTCTGTATTCCTTAATAAATTAATTAATAATCTTAGAAAATAAGAAAATATATAATTTGGTGTTGATTTGTAGCTTGTCAATAGCACACACAAAATACTGGAGCCAATAAATGGCACTGTATTATACAAGATTATGCACCAGAGCCAGATAAAAACTTTTGGTATAATCCAGTAATTTGAGAGTCAAAAGTTGTACAGCATGAGAAAACTTTTGGTTTTTCCTGTGCTCAACACCAAGTCTATCTACATAGGAAGGTCAAGAAAGAAAGTGAAGCAAAGCCCACCTTTATCAGGACTTAAATAGGGGTGATATTGTGGGCATTACTAATAATAGTTTACTGGAATGTCATGTATAAAGCTCTGTCCATCTGTCAGAGTTGAAAAATTACTAATTCAAATTGTAATAGGTCATAGACATCATCAGGGAAATCCAGAATTTGATTATGGAAAGAGATTGAAAGAGAATCTGTTTCAACTGAAGAACAACGTGAGTGTTGTATATAAATACAGCAATAGGTGAGCAAAAAAGAATAATACTTAGAATGTTCTGGGGAGAGAAACAAATGGGACAATTTCTAATCAGGGGAGCCAGTGCATGTTCAGGCACTGCCTTCACTAGGAAGAGTGAAATGAACTGATTTTAAGATGAAGCACTGGATTACAGAAGATGTTAGGTAATGTCTGCTAAAAAGCAGTTTTAGATTGGTGATTCAGAAGTTTTAATCAAGTTCCATTTTTTATGTTTTTAGATGAGTTCATCAGTTTTTGCAGGAAACATCTGAGTCTGATAAAATCCTTAAAAAAAAAAAAAAGTAGGTAGAACAATTCAATCTGCTATTATCTACTTATCTTGGAATACCAGTACCAAGTGCAATGAAATAATATGGTAGGTATAGTCTGTGTTACCTTATTTCTATTTATTTTTAAAAGTTCAAAATCAGCTTTATTTGTATTCTTTTCCTACAGGATGGATGGCTTCCAATATATACAGGAACCTTCAGAATTCACAGATGAAAATGGAAAAATCTGGAAAAAGAGGACAATTAAGATTTTTCTCTGTAGAAGGCAAGTGTGTATTATTTTTAGAAGACAATTCAACTGTAATTCTTATGTGCTATTGTGCTGTGTAGTCTAAATGCACCACTCAAGTATTGAACCTAGAGATTTTTACTCCCGCTATAAGTGCAAACCACAACACAGCCTTAACGGTGGAATTAATTACTCTTTTGTGTAAGAGCAACACAAATCTACAGCATAACACAAAAGGGAAATTAACGTGTCATGTAAATGATTTTTCCCACAAAACTGCTCTACTTTTTCATTTATTTTCTTCTTCTTCCTTACACAGCTTTAAACCTCTTTGCCTATGATACCTGTTTCAGGGCTTGTGACAATTTGGGGATCTCTCTATGTAAAGCTTATGAACTCTGTCTGGTACTTGGAAATCTCTATATATAGCTGTGTCAGCTTGAAGATTCTTTGCTAATCTGAAATCCACAAGAGGTGATTTTTGCTCCTGGCACATGATCGATAAGGAATTGTTAAACCATGATAATATCCTATTCAAATACATTCCCTTGGAGTATGACAATAGGTAGGCAAACCTGGTTTTATAGATGAAGCGAGGCAGTGATGAGTGATAAATCATCTGTTCTATGCAAATTTCATCACCTGACTAGGGATCTACCTGACTAAGAAGGTAAGGTGACATCTTGCTTGGTGTTGTAAGGTACATCTTGTATTAAATATTGGAGGGGGACGGTGGACCTAGATGACTTCTACCTATGTTTGGAGTGGAAAATGAAGGCAGAGAAATGCAAAGGGTTTCCTGCATTTAACAGCCGTTATGAAACACTTAAAATCACTGTGGTCTTGTGCTCCTTCTGTGAAGAAGCTCAAAGTCCAGCGTGCAGCTAGTTTACCAAACAGTGTTTGAAGAAATCGGCGCTGCCCCCAGAAGACAGGGCAGCGAAGCTCTGTGCCGGAGGACTGAGGAAGGAGCCGGGCTTGCTGCCTCAGCAGACCAAGGCAAGCTCACATGGACACCAGCGATGTGTTGCGCGGAAAAACCTGGCTCCAGCAACTGGCGCGTGGCCGAGCAGTTGTTTTCACCGAGGCTGAGGAGGGGTTTTTGGACGCATTTGTGCAAGTGAGCTTAGTCCTGCTACTGTGATCACGGCCGCACGGATGCCCGGGATGCTCATACTGCCCGGCTGGCCGCTCCGCGCCGGCAGCTCGGGGCTCCGGGTCGCTGCACCACCGCCAAGGCACCCGGCGGGCCGCTGGCAGCCAGGAGACAAGGAGGGGCTGCAGCTCCCGTGGAGCTGAGGATGCTCCCGCGTCCAGCTGAGCGGCGACTGCAGCGCGCTCCGTGGCGCGGAGCCTTCCCAACTTCCCACGGTTACCTCGCTCATCCCCGCCCGGCCGGGAGCGGGGCTGCCGCCCGGTGACCTGTCCGGGGGAACCCCGCCCTTCCTCAGGGCACGGGCACCCGCGGAAAGCCGGGCGCGGCATCCATCCCTCCCTCCGCGCCGGCGGAGCCCTGAGCCAGGGGCAGAACGCCGGGAGAAGGGACCGTCCCGTGCGCCCTGCCTCTCCCCAGCCCCCGCGCCTGCCTCCTCCCCTGGTCACTGGGACTGATGAATTAATCATGATGTGGCTGCTGTTAATGCATTTATGTGGAGCGGGCTGTGCCAGTGGCTCGCGGCGCGGCGGGTGAGGGAGCGCGGGGAGCGCCGGCCCCTCCGCTCCGCTCCATGGCTCCGGAGGAGGTAATGGCATCGGGACGCGCTCCCCGTCCCCCGGCAGCCAGGGAAGGGGCAGGGCAGGCGGGGCGCGGAGGGGGCACGGCGGCGCGGGCAGGGCAGCTCCAACTTGCCGGCAGGGGGACGGGAAGGCTGGGGTTGCCGCGGGAGGTGTGCGGGGTGTGTTCGCTTCGCGTCCCCGAGGTTCCTCCAAATCCTGCCCGTGGTTTAAAAATCGCTCTCTTGGCATAAGTGCGCCGGAGCCAGGCTCACTTTATCGCCGCTGACGCTGTCGAAATCGCTGTGGCTCCAGCAGTAACAACAACGAGCCCCCTCCCCGCATCCCTCCCTCCTTCCCTCCCTCCGCCGGGTCACCCGCTCCTCGTGAGAAACCAAACGCTGCTATTCCATTAGCTTCATCTTCCCCGCTTACGCGAAAGTGAGGAAGACTTGCTAATTAATTTGCATACGAGGGAATGATGTCTGAAGGAAGGAAAAATACCCCGTTGCACCTGCTCCGCCGAGACTTGTCATCTGAATCTGGAGGAGAGCTATAAATCATGTAAAGTGTTCGCGGTGGAGTCGGCTTCTTCTGAGAGCTGTAGGATTATGTATCCAAATGCTGAATTTATATTTCCCACTAGGAAAAGACTGAAACTCAGGTCAGATATAAACTACATCATTTCATTTAAAACAGAACTGTAGTTATTTATTGTAATTCTAGAGGGGATTTTTTTTCTCTCCTGATTAAATAGAAAGTACTATTAGAGCGTGTAGAAATGATTTACACATTACAGCCTGAAATCTCTTGCAGAATTGGAAGTGGTGGAGTGTAAGGATGGTACTTTAGAACCACATATGTCCTCTTATTTTTGCTACACGTGAAAAGCCTGAGAATGACCAGGCTGGTTTACCTTGTTTTTAGTGTGTACAAACCCATATTTTCTGAGATACAGGGTGGGGAAAACTTGGACAAGGGATAGCACAACTTCCATTGAAAACGTTGGCTTTCTCAACTACAGCAACTAAAATCTGTGTGATGTCTTCTTTGATTATTTCCACCTTTTGAAAAACTTTAAAAATGTCATATGCTACTTCCAAGAATTTCACTTACTGCCTCTAAGGCAATACAGTAATTGTTTTTGACGCTTGCCTGCTAAGTGAGATGAACTGGGGAGACCTACTGTTCAGTAAGGTGTTTGTGCTATTCATGTGCCAGGTATTTCATCATAAAATACAAAATGACAGCTTTAGTCTGATGAGGTAATGGTTTCATATTGTAGAAATTATTCATACTTAATTTTGTGGCTTTTCATATATTTCATTAGGTTTGTTGCTGGCAAAACTAGACTGAGGTTTTGTCATTTCAAATTGAACTGATTTCGATTGGGGTTAATTGCTTTAGTAGCCTAGTGTATTTTTGACAAAACTGAAAATGGCAAATATTACTAATTTTTTTTGTTCCACTTATGTAAAAATACTGCTTTTAGATTAAAAAGATGTTATGTGATGGACCCTGTGCATTGCTTCACAATGAGGAAATTAAGGAATTTGTGTGCTTTGACAGAATGTGAGATTTGCAAGTTTCATAAGTTGTGAGCTTATTGTAAAAGTGTGTGTATGTGTGTGGCAAAAGACTGCTATGCTAGTAGAAGAAACTAATAATAACACAGAAATCTGTGAGGTAAGCAAGAACATATGAGCCAGGCTAACCACTCAATATGCTTACTTTGAAAGCAAGCCTGGATGCAGTAGTTTTCATATCACTGTTCTACAGCAACAAAATAAGGGAGACAAAAATAAGCACAAGCCAGAAATAAAAATACAAAAATCTAAAAGGAGACTAGTCAGGTGGGGAAAAACATTTGGAAATCAAGACTTTCTGTCAGATCCAAGACTGCAGGTCATTGTTAAATGAAATCATAGTCACATACACAGCATTTTTATGGCATTTAAGGTGGAAGCCTTGGTCTTGACTATAACCAACAAATTAAAAGAGATTCAGTTGTTGAGAATTTGGTTTGTCACCAAATAAGAGGTGGTAGAGGTCAAATGACAGTCAATAAAAGTGGAGTTCATCTTTGAACAGGAGAATAATTTGTTTTCTTTTCCAAATCTTGTCTCTAACTGGAAATTCTGTCATGGGCACCCATCCACAAAGTGGTCAAAATTTATTAATTAGTGAACATTTAATGTTCTGAGATACCGTTATAATAGAAATACTTTTTTTTTCTGTGTAACTGGCATTCTTCTAGCCAGTGCTTTGACTTTGCAAGTCAGAAATGAAATATGGGAGTTCTGATTTGGGGTTTGAACAATATATGTAACTGCCTAGATTTCAGTCCAGTGTACGTTTTTGTTTGGCTGTAAAGCGTTGGATTCACTTATATTGGAAAAACATTTGCTTCATTTCTAAAACAAAATGGATAAAATAATTTCTCAGCTAGAGGGAGGTGGGGAAATGTGTTCATACTTACCAGATTTTATTGGCCTTGCAATAATGACTTGTGTTTCTACAAGGGATTGTGGGGTTGGTGAATGACAGAGCTGCCTACATTTTCAACATTTGCAACAGGTTGAGCACGCTTTTTGGGTCAGGAAAGCTTGTGCTTCTTGTTTATTTTACAGTGCTGCTTGTTTATTGATGGACACATCTTTGAAAGGAGCTGAATGCAGAGGAGTTGGTTGTCTGCAACATTGCTCAATGTTCACTTGCTGCTATACAAATGATTATGTGACAACTGGCCAGTAGCTGTAGATGTGTGAATATGCCCTCTCTATTTTCTGTAGCTGTTTTTGCTTTACCCACTGCCATGGAAAACTTCTGAAAGGGTTGTTCAATGATTAGCATGTTATAAAGGGTGGGATAATTGTCTGTCTCAACAGACAGGTTAAATTACATGATTCTGAATAGTAGCAGCGTTTGAGGTGTATTTGCTTGGAGTACAATCAAATTCCCTCTTTGACTGTTTATATAGTAAGCAGGAATCCATTAAACTGGCCAGGAGGACAAATATTTAATGGAGACTCAAAGAGGCAATATAATTTCTGTATGTTTGCAGTGCACTGCTCTGTTTAGGTCCTGATTAAATCTTCTGATCTCAAGGAGGTATTCTAGTCATCTGCTTTGATGCAATATTCCACAAAACCATTTTAAGCTAGAGGGGTAGGAGTTTAAGACTTAAGATTATTTTCTCTTAAGGATAAAAATTGCATGATGTCCTCTCACAGCCCTAGTTGAACTTTAGTGGGAATAGTGTGAGCAAGAAGTCTGGGAAGCAGGGGAGCAGAACCAGAAGTAGTATCACAGTAGTAATTCAGGATGAAGAAAAGACCTTTCTGAGTTAAATGACAATCTTAGCTAACTTCAGTTACAAAGTCATCACAGTCTACCTTTAAGTACATTGCCCTGTTGCTCTTTCTGGATATTTCAAAACCTCTCTCTTAATGCTTAGAGCTTTCTTTGAACTTTCAACCTAAATATGTTCTTAGATTCCTAATTTTTAATCTCTCTGTATTGTTATTTTAAACCAACTTCTTCTTTGGTGTGTAGCCCTCAATAAATCATAAACATCGATCATGTGTCTTCCTCAGCTTTTATGTGCTAGGATCAAACAAGCAGAGCAAGCACCTTTAGTCTGTGGGGCAAAACAGAATAAATAGGAAGATACAGAGTCTAGTAACTTGGTTCTCCTGAACCTTGTACCTGATGTGTTTGCTCAAAGTCTTGAATAAGACTGCTAATGCTCCACTCAGTCTTTTGAGAATACTTTGTCAGACACTGGTGAATATCAGGTTTGTTTTACAGATAGGCCAGGTTGGTTTAATCTGTTAATAGTAAACATGGGTGTGTGATTTATCTTTTTGTGTTGCTCTCAAATGATAAGAGACCATCACAGAAATAATCACAGAAAGAAATTCTGCTGTTCATAATGATGTTGCTTTGAAGAGTAGCTAAATGTTTTCCCATTTCTAATCCTGCGCAAATGCTCCTCCAATTTCTTCTGTAGGATAGCAAGAACCTCCCCTGTATCAAGAGGGCTTCCTGTAACCAGTTTTTATCAAAACACCTCTGCTTTTCACCATGTTTACAGACATGCAGTAAGATGAATGTGAAGAACGATTTAAAAGAAGTCCATTCAATATGTTACCATTAGTCATCAATAGTTATCATTAGTTATCATTCAATAGTTACCATTTATATCAACTTCATTTTTGTATTATGCTTGCATTTCCAACTCAGTAAATAATTGCTGGGTGATACCACATCAAACTCCTTACTGAAATCTGGAGAGAGTGGATTTTGAATGTTCTTTCTCATAATATTTGCTTTGAAAAGGATTGGCTTCTCCCTCCCACCAAGCATTTATAAATACTGATTAAGATCCCTTCTGAGCCTTCTCCAGGATAAAGTAATTCAGCTTTCCCTGCCTTTCTTCAAATGACAGATGCTCCAAGACCCACATCTTCTCTGTGTCCTAGATGTGCATATTGGATGTACACCAGTATGTCCATGTCTGTTCTGTACTGGGGAGCCCAGAACAGGAGGCAATATTCCAGATGTGACCTCACTGGTGCTGAGGGGAAGGATCATCTCTCTCAGCCTGCGGGCACTGTTTTTCCTAACACAGAAGGTGTTGACTTTCATTGCTACATGGGCACTTTGCTGACTCATGTTTAACTTGCCCACCAGGACATTCCCCATCCTTTAGTGTCCAGTTCTTTCCCCCTGGTTGGTCCTAAGACTTTTACCAGTCCACAAAGTTATTTCTCTGTGGCTGAAGAATGTGTATTTCCTTTTGCTGAACTTTATTTCTCCAGCCTGCTGAGGTCCCACTTAACAGCAGCACAGATGTTCCTTATTTCACACACTCTCCAACTTGCTGAGGGTGTCTTCTGTCCCATTATTCTGGTCTTTAAGGGAAATGGCCCCAATATCAACAAGGGTGCACAATTAGTAATGTTCCCAGCTGAATTTTGTGGCACTGATCACAATCCTTTGAGCCCAGCCATTCCCCTACTTTCCATTTCACCTCACTTTCATGCTTCATTAATAATAATGTAATTGTTAGTAATAATAGTTAGTAGCATCAGTAATAATTTTACTACTGCTGTGTGACCAGGAAAATTAACAGATAAAAATATCTCTTCACCATCTTTCCTTGCTCTGGTTTAATAGCACTGGCACGTGTGTGTACACACGTGCACCAAGTGACAGTTGCCTGTTTGTCTGTGTTTGAGTGTATGACTGTGAATTACTCATACCATATGTTTGACACAGGGAAGATACTATTTTACATGTCACACAGGCACTGCTTTTTTTTTTTTTTTTTGCATTAGATATATTTCCCCACCTAATTTTTTATAGGTCAAATGAACCTCTGGTCTTGTTATAGTTACGGGGAATTTGAAATATGTAATCTTGAAACTGATTGCAAAATACAGGTGAATTAATTGCTCTATAGCTGATGTTTTTGAAGCCAAATGGCTTTTCATTCAGGTGAAGAAATTGTGTACCTTATGTTAAAAAATGCAAGGGCTTTTTTTATGTTTCCTTCAAATAGCAAAAAAATGTTTTGAGAAAAATTGCTTCGATATTCCATATTTCTCTCGCTATTCACACTCACCTGCTTTGCCAGCAGCAGTGAGAAAAGACACTGAACTACCCTCATTGCAAGCAGTGCTTAAGATTTCTAGGATGAGACTCAGTGCTCTGTGTTTAGGGTCAAATTATTTAAATTTGGTCTAGGATCAAGCAGTTTTGCTGCAGGAAATTTTATTCAATATTGCTTGAAGAGAAGGAATTTTCTGTTTCTTTAGCAAGTGACTGATACTTTTGCTTTTAGCTAAAAAAGATGTATTTTGTTTGTGTGTGTGCATATTGAAGAGTGACGAAAAGGAACTTTTTAAGCAAACAGCTTTCCATTTACAGAATACTGCAAAGATGGCACTTAAAATACTGAAAATGAGGATTCTCTTTTTTCTTCACCTTTAAATGAGGATACAGGATTCTAGGGATAGTGATGAGCTGATTGTACTTACAACTTAGTACCTTGACACTGATCTTGAGAAGCAATCTAATCTTTGCAGTTTGATTCTGAATTCACATCCTGTAGTAACTCCATCAGAAAAATGGGAGAATTTTGCTTCTCTGTGTGGTGCTAAGGCCTCCAGAATTTGGAGAGAAATTACTCTTGGCATCTAAGCTGCAGTAAACAGGTGGGAATTGAAAAGTTGTGAATGGGCACCTATGCAAGTATGCAGCTCTAGCCTTTTATTTCCAAAATCAATATAAATGCATAAATGCTTACCATCTGAATTTCAGGAAAATAATTGCTTTAGTTTTTTTTTTCTTTTTGTTGTTGTCTATAATTTCCTGTTAACACTGTACATCTGTTTAACTTGGAAAGGCAGAGCAAATCGTTTTCAACTGAGGTTATAAAAGGTGCAGATATAGTTATTAAGTAATATGTTACACATTACTTGCAGAACAGTGGAGAAAATTATTTAATATTTTTCCTACTACAATTCTCCAGATTGCTAACCAACCATTTTGTGTCATGTAAGTTTGTGCAAGTAAAGAAAACTATACAGAGAGGTAAAAAACGTTTCTACTTTTAGTAAACTGCAAATAGTAGACTTTTTTTCCAGAAATTGGCAATAGAAAAATGTGTTCTGAGGTTGTATTTATTTACAATAGGACCTTACAGTGCATAGCTGGAAAAAAAAATTGAAGTGAGATATTAAGGATATAGATTATTTTCATAAATGGCAAAGTATGAATTAGTAGAGATACTGGATTTTAGACATGAATTAATAAGGTAATTCAAATACAAGCAAAACATTTTAGCTTCTGGATGGAGACAAACTGAGCTACTTCTGTTCTTGTCGTAATTTAGGGTTTATATAGTGTTTACAAGGTAAAAAACTCCTTGTAGATACTAATGATCTTCATTACACTCTCTGAAGGCAGGTAGGTGTTCTGCAAATTAATGGTATAGGACCAATATATTTTAGACCTAGAAATCTGCGAAGAGTTTGAATTTTGGTATAAATGTGTTTGAAGTTTATAAAGGGCAGACTATATCCCTCAGAATCCGCTCTTACAAGATATGCTTTCATTTTTAAGGAACAAAGATACAGGGTTTCATTCAGAACACTTGAATAACACCATGTCTCTTTGATAACAAAGTCTAATCAGACATAGTTTTTCCTGAAAAAAAAAAAGCGTTGGATATTATAAAGAACATTTTTTAAAGTTCATACAGAATAGATCTATATTTTACAAAGGTTCTATAAGATTCTGCTTCCATTTTTTTTGTGGAAAGGTATTTACACATGGAAAAAGGGAGCTTGTCTCTCCTGTCTCCACCCTCCTTGGTTGACAGACTTTCCCTCCAGCAAGCAGTTGACAGCAATCAGTTTGTGGATTATTTCTGGAAGGAAAAAGTTTACAGCTTTCCTCCAACAGTAAGATTAAAAATAAAGTAGCTGTCATCTATTTCCATGGCTTAACTAGTTAAAATCATAGCCACAAAATGCCATATTACTCAGCTAAGCTGTTCACTGCATTTTATACAGTAAGCAGACCTTATTAAATAAAGGCAGTCAAGCCTTGCAAACAATAGTTTGTAACACAAAACTTTTAAAAATTATATTTTTACTGGAAGTTCAGAATTTGTTATTTATCATTTCTACACACACTAAGACTTTAAAATAAGCCTTACACAGATATTATAATGAAATATTTGGTGACCTTGTCACATATGAAGGGCATGAAGGTAATTCTCAGGATGAAAGAAGTTCGTGTCTTATGACAGCCAGATTCTTGAGCATCTTCCAGACTTGGCTCACATTAATCCTCACAGCACTGTGTTTTCCATTGCTCCATTTATAAAGGTAAATACTGTCAAGTTTAAGATGGAAAATAATTTGCATTTGTCAGTTTTGACGCTCTCTAATGCTAGATTCTTGAGATGCAATATAAAAATAAACATGTAAGGGGTTTCTTTTTCTAGATTGCCAGTCAGAAATTTCTTAGACCTAATCCCCAGGCATTAGGCTATTTCAGTCTCACTAATTATGACTCTGTTTCCTTGGCACCACATGCTACCTTTAGTTTATTCTGTAAATAAATAGTTTTGTTTACTTAGATGGTGGTTTTTTGGGGTTTTTAAATCTACTTAATTTACAGAATTTCATCGTATAGGTTTGATTTTGTTCTGTGCTATGCAATGTGAAGTCTTCCAGTAGTTTTGGCAACCTTCATAACACCTATGGTATTTTCCCTCCTGTCCTGTAGTAGAGTAATGAAACATCCTTACTATGTGTAGACTTTGGTGTGCTTTTAGGGTTTTCTAAATTCAAAATCTGATATGTGCACTGGAGAATGAAGAAAAACAAAAGGCTCGTTATTTTCATATTCTGCTGCATTCTTATCTTAGCTCTAAGTTTCTGGATCCTAAAGTAAGTTTCATGCCTGCACACTGCAAACACTCCTGAGAGCTTAGGCCTCTTCAGCACGTTAGAGAGCTGAACACTTGTGTTGTTTTCACTCTCTTTTTAATCCCCCATCTGCAAAAATTATGGAAGTTTAAGACAGTTATTTAAATGGTTAATGGCTGGCTTTTTATACTTGCAATTTTATCTCCTTTATCCCGAGAGTATAAATAGTGTCAGTGATAGAAAACCCGTTTCAAAACTAAATTTATCTTGAAAAGACAACTGTTATGATAATTATGCATAGAGCTTTAGAAAATGGAAATAATATAAATCTTCACTAAATAGTCATTACTGAAAGTTAGATAACCTGCTATTCTGAAAAGAACACTGTATCATTCTTCTTTTGAATCCTTGTGTGGTCACAGGCACAGAACGTGATGCTGTAATACTCCAAGGAATTGTTCTACTTTGCTTCTATAGGGAAGCAGTTTCCTTTAATCAAACAGAAGCCAATAGAAATACACGAGCATTCAACAGGGCTCTCTGTTGCCTGCTGGGAGATTCTTAAATTTGTGCTAGCTTGCACTAGAAGGAAATGCTGTTAAAGCATTTTGTTTTGTTTCTGTAAAAACTCTAATATTCAGTGTGTAAAATTGTCATTAAAAAAAAAAATCAGATAATATCGTGTATGCTGATTAAGGCATTAACTGTTCAGCCAGTTGTGGAATAATACCATAAATGTTTTAACATATTTATTCCTGTACAAGCTGATCATATTACTTTATAATATAAATAAAATATATGGGCTACTCTATTGTTTCTACTTTACTTTTTGTGATCCTGGGGTATTCTCATTTATTAAATGGAAATAATCATATATATATATGTGTGTGTGTGTGTGTATATTTATATGGAAGGAAATAATTATATAGGTCTTACATTGCAAGTGTTGTTTAAGTAGAGATGATTTTGCATTTATCTATGAATGATTCCTTGCTAAAAAGATTACGAAAAAGAAGAATGTTAAAATTACAGAGTAATTTTTAAAAATTTTAAGTCAAAAAATATCAGTTGTCTCTGCATATGTAGTATTATATGTGCATTAGTATTTTGATACATTCTCTGTCTGTTCAGCCATGTGCTGTTGATCCTGGTCCTACAAAATGTGTTATTTTTGCATAGCTATTAATAGCAATTGTTACTTTAATATTTTTCTTTCGCTGATTTTTTTTTGTTGTGGCTAGTAAGATTAAATTTCTTTTTTCAATCTTGTTATAGCCTTATTTTCTGAAACAGATGGAGCAACTAAGCATATACTGTGAGTTGTTACATAGGAACAGGAAGCATTGGGTAAGATTCAGAATTAAGTTTTGGGTTTGTAGCTATTGAATGAGACATTTTCAGTATGAGAATGTGCCCCATGTCCAGTGGTGTAAATGTATTGTGTAACTGAGGTGAATTTGTTCTTAGCACTTTAAAATGTACTTATGTCAGGCATCAAGTAATTTTAGGTATCAACATAGGGTTGGTGAGAAACCTTTGGAGGGAAAGTACCTGTCTGCACACTATTTCAGCATACTATTACCTGAGAAAATGTTGATTATGCTTAATAGAATTATTCTCTCCCTACTCTTAACTAACTTTAAGAGAATTGCAGGTTTCAGGAAGCTGAGTTGTAGGACAGAGCTTACCATGCTGGCAGCAGGAAATCTGTATAAACAGTGGAGTTTGGTTCACCTAATAGAATTTTTTTTTTTTTTTAAATAAAGAGCTAAGGCAAAACTACTTTCCCCTTCTACAAATCATCTGAGGAATTTTACTTCCTAAATGAATTAACTTATTGTACTGCTAGAGCTTCAGGA
Source organism: Pyrgilauda ruficollis (assembly GCF_017590135.1). Lineage (NCBI taxonomy): Eukaryota > Metazoa > Chordata > Aves > Passeriformes > Passeridae > Pyrgilauda > Pyrgilauda ruficollis. Next base: position 14,762,525 of record NW_024513654.1, on the reverse strand, counting down.
TTCCTCAGAATACAAATTCTACCTTCCAGTTAGTTAGATAAGTATCCAAGTATGAAATAATTTCATCTTGACCTTTTAATATCTAACTTATTTGAATTTTGCCTCTGAGTAAATACCTACTTAGCTTTAATGCATTCCTGTTTAATGTGAATGGCTCTGAAAAGTGATTACCATCTAATTGTTAAGGTAATAAGGAAAACATTTTCCCTATTTGAAGTTTTATACATTAGTTTCTTCCTATTTAATGTCAAGAGCACAAGTTTAGGAAGGCTGAGTGAAATGGGATTGTCTAGCTACTCCAAGGTAGCTAGACAATCTTTTCAAAGTTAAACTGAAGTAATAATTTTAAAATGTTAATAATTTTTAAATCTTATTAATTTAATAAGTATACAACACTTCTCTCTTCTCTCCAATCAATGTATTTTACTGAAAGGCCGTTATATTTCTTAAGAAACATCTGTACACATAAATCAAAATCTTAGATTCAAATTGGCCTAATATTCCAGTTTTCTTCTCAGATCCTAGCTGGCAAAGTAAGGTGTACACTGTGTGTTTGTCTGAGAGTAGCTACTTCATGTGCTAAAGTCATAGATCTATGTTTTCTCCAGCGAAAATGCAGACAACTTAAAAACACTGTTGTACTTTCTTGCCAAATATATTTCATCTGCTGCATGTGAAACTGCTATTTTGGAGAGGCTAGTAGAAAGTAAATAGAATATAATAAAAAAAAAATGTACTGTTCTTTCTGTGGAGAGCAAAGGATATGAAACACATTGAACAATAGGGTGAAAAGATAAATACTCCTGTTTTAATGCAGTCTAGGTAAGAGGAATGCCTGGGATTAATCTAGTGGTAAATTACTTTCTATCCTACACCCGTAATCTGTGCTTATTGGACTTGTTATTGTGTGGTAATCCAATTTCTCCATATGACACCAGTGTAAAAGAGAACTGTCTTTGTCTGCAGAGACCAGTGCCATCTATTTTCCTGCTCATCTCTTTCACAGACCAGAAAGTGATTGTACATTGCACTGCATTTCTAAGTACAGCCTTCTTTGCCATTCATTTGGTATTCTTTGATTCTTCGTTTGGCACAGAAAACTCAAGAACTGAGTCTGTTTTGATCTACTGGGCTTGACTTTATAGATGAGGCTCAGATTGGATGTCAGTGGAAAAGCTGAGCTTTTTGCTGTGAATAACCAACAGTTGGCCAGCAGCTGTATGTGGAAAGGGTTCAACTGTAGAGCCTTGTTGAGAAAAGCCAGTGTTTTATCATCCATATAATTGGTGTCTGAAATCCATCTGCAGCCAAGTGTTAACAGATCGCTCAGGTTAGAAATTAACAGTCTCTAGCAGTGATAGCCAATTCCTGGAGAAAACCAAGGATGCTAGAGGAATTAGCCATTGGCTTTCATTTAAGAAGCATCTCATTTAGTAAAATAGCAATACATGCAGCTGAGGGGTTTTGTTGAAATAAACCTTAGAAGAAACGAGAAAATGGCACAAAAGTGGAAAATTAAGCAAATGCTCATGACCTTCTCTAAATGACTACTTGAAGTGTGAATTCAGACCCTGCTTTGTGAGAGCTTTTAAATGGAATGGTAGATGAAGGAAAATAGTATGGAACAGAACACTTGCTTGCTTGTGATTTGTTGTGCTAAGAAAAGCAGAAATTTACCTCTTTAAATAAGCAAGATTGCATCAGACACCAAGTTCCATCATCTCTTTCTTTTCTTAATCAGAAAAAAACTTGGAGAACTATATAATTTTATGTAGCTGTCTAGGTCAGTTGTAGTTGAGTTGATTCCACCTTCAGCAAGAGCCAACTCTTTTCATGCTAAAATAATCAAGATAAGAATGGAAAAGACAGGTCCATCATGCTTTGAATCATTCCATCTCTGATCTGTGTAATGGGCCCAAGGGATTGCTAGAGAACTTCAGTTTTCTCATTTATTTTTTTAGTCTTCCAGCTGAGGAAACAGTTATTAAATCTGCACAGTGCACTCTTAACTCACTTCTGAAAGACTTGCACCTGCTTCTCCTGGGATGTCTGAGAAGCCAGACAGGGTATTGGATGAGGACAGGTCTGAGCACACTTCTTGCCCCTGACTTGTTAAACAACTTTTGAGCAACAAGAGCTATAATTGTTGAAACCAAACCTGGTCATGTTGGAACTGGGAAGAGATTAATTAGTCTAGAATGGAAGGTTGATTTTTTAATATTGTGGGTAGTACTGTTTTTTTTTATCCATGCTTGCTTAAAAGTATGAGAACCTGTAATCTGCAGCATGTGCAGTGTGCAAGATTATAAAGTCTATCAAAAAGTGTTATTTCCTGCACTCTTTTGTCTCTTGCTCTATGTTACAGAATTAGCATTTAACATTTCTTTCTCTTACCTACCACTACTTTGAAACCTTTTTTTCTTATTCCCATACAGTGTGTTATTTGTGGTCATATTGTGTGTATTTCTAGAAGATAGATGGTGTTCTGGTTGGATATTCTTTTTTGTTTAACTGTGGTAGAGCTAACTCTGACCTTATTCTGTTCCTTTAAAATTAATTGTGAATACTTCTGTGAATACTTCACACACTATAGGCTCATACAATAAATTCAGGTTGGAAGACACCTCAGGAGGTATCTTGGTCCAGCCTTCCGCTCAAGAAGTGTTGAAGTCAAGCCAGGTTATTCAGGGTTTTCCCAGTTTGGTCTGGAAAACATCTAAGGACAGAGACAGTACCAACTCCTGGGACAATTTTCCATGCCTGACTGCCCTTGGGCAAAAAACACTTTTCTTTATGGGCATTTGGAATCTTGTGTCCCAGCTTACATCTGTTATTTTGTGTTCTTCCACCAAGCAACACCTTGAAGAGCCTGACTCTGCTCTTGTGGTGACCTCCTCATAGGTAAGTTTTTTTGTTACTAATGGTAGTTTTATAGATGTTAAAGTACTCTGCCTCACTTAGATTAGCTTCCTTTTTTGTGATTCTGATATAAAAAAGCTGTTTGAGGCAATTTGTCCTGTGTGTCTTATCTCCTCTGTCAAAGATACGGGTGCTTAAAGAGAAGGCTTAGAAAGACCTTATCAGTGTTTATAAACATCTAATTGGCGAGTGCAAAGATGAACCCCTACCCTTCTCAGTGGTGCCCAGTGGCAGAACAAGAGGTAATTGACATAAACTGAAGTACCTGGATTGCATATGAACATAAGAAAAGGTCATAAGTTAAAGGGAGCCAACTGAACAACAGCTAAAATATTTTTGTAATAAAGAATTTTGTTTTTAACATTATGTTCTTAATTGCCTTTTATTCAGAGGCATATATCTGCTGAAATGAGAATAAAATGTCTTGATTTTTTTTCCATCTGTAGAGCCACTGGATCTATTTGCTTCTGTAATGTTAAGCATTTTAGTAAGAGTTGTGGATTATGTGTCCAAACAGTTCCTATAGTTCCAATAGGAAAAAAAAAAGGCAAAGTATTCTGAGTCACTGTATAACAAAAAAAGTTTTTTGATTTTCATTATCTCACATTTTATAAAGCAAGTAACATTAATAGAAATTCATTCTGCTCGGTGCACAAACCAGAACAAACTTGTTGTTTAAGAGGACTGTTTAATATAAGTCTGAAATAAATTTTCCAGAGTACAAACTTGAAAATTTGTAGAGGCATTTTAAGACTTATGGCTTGTAAGTGGATATATTCAGAATTACAGACTATTAGCAAAATTTGAAAATAGTGTATATTGAGGGATTGCCAAACATTTCTGAGATGGTATTTAAGGCCTTTATTTGCAGATAAGTATATGTTCTGAAATATCAGCATTCTTTCCTTATTAGGGCAAGTAAACTTGGGGAGCTGTATCTCATGCAATGATCTCTTGTATCTCTCCAGAATCATTTGGAGCTGATGGTGCCAAGAGCCATATTTAGGTAATGATGTTCCATAATTCAGCATGTCAGACAAAGCTGTTTGCATCATGTGATTACGCATGCATCCCTCTTCATGCCCTATAATTTTGGCACCTAATAAAGCTAAAATTAGGATTCTAGACTCTCCAAAGTCAGTGGTGGATTCAGAGACTAATTCAACTGTCTAAGTTAGGAGCACAATCTGCATTGATTTCACAAAGGTTCCTCATTTCATGCAAACCTAACAAACAACTATTTAATTAAACTACATCTTTAGGGGAAAGGGAAAGTTCATTCTATCCTCATCTTTATCTGACTCCTCCCTCACATAACTTGGAAAGGAAAGTAGTTTTCAGTAGACTGTGCTCCTTGTTTTGGTTGAGATTTTTTAAACATGGTCTGTTTTTTATCTCGCAGATCAGCTGTTCCTGTCTCTTGTAGTAGTAGATAGAATATCTGAGTATAAGACTGAAAATTGTTTCATTGAAAATTGATCCCTGTGCCACCCAACGTGGTGTTCTTAGCTACTGTCATCTAAGAAGCCTAAAAAGACAATCTATGTGAATATTATAACTTTTTTCTGCACATGTTCCATATTATTGTCTAGTTAAAATATACAGAAAATATGTTGTATGTCATTAGCAATTTTGTCCTAAGGCAAAGCTCTGTAAATACTCCTTGAGACCAGCTTTCCTCTGCTTGGAGATCACTTCCCCACCTGTGAAGTAGTCCTAGGGAAGCTCAGTAGTTCAATATAAATGCATCAACAACAGAGAGAAAACCACACACGGAGATTTTCCTATCATTTCATGTCTGTCATGGAAGTTTTCAAGCAAAGATTGTCAGGCTTCTATTTTTACATTAGAAAATATGTCTCCAGTACATTGGATGGCAGGGTTTTATGAGGACTTCATTTTGAGAATACTGAAACCTAGAAACAAATTTTCAAAAAGCTAAACCCGTAATCCTTCTGAAGTGGCAGTTAATTCACTAGTACCATTAAGAATCATATCTCTGGTTTTCTCCTTGGCTAATAAAACCCTGAGAGTTCAGTGTGCTTATCGAATACGTTTCCCCTGCCAGAGCAGTAATTATAGAATGGGTTGGGTTGAAAGGGGCTTTCCTCCCTGCCATGGGCAGGGACACCTTCCACTGGACCAGGCTGCTCAAAGCATCATCCAGCCTTGAGCACTGCCAGGGATGGGGCATCCACAGCTTCTCTGGGCAGCCTGTTCCAGTGCCTCACCCCTGTCAAAGTGAGACATTTTTTCCAAATGTCCAATAGAAACCCACCCTCTGTCAGTTTAAAGCCATTGCCCCTTGTCCTATTGCTGCAAGCCCTTGTAAAAAGCCTCTCTCCAGCTCTCTTGCAGGCCCCTTTAAGTACAGGAAGGTGCATAATGTCTCCCCAAAGTCTTCTCCAGCTGAAGAGCCCCAAATCTCAGCCTGTTTTCTCAGCCTGTGTGTGTATGTCTAGCACTCAGTGATATCTGGATGTCACACTGTCTCCACAATTGCTTATATAAGTTTTCTGTATAACAATAATCTTCAGTTTTACTGAAAGTTCTGAAAATGAAGCATTGTATGTTTCAACAGCTTCCATCATATTTTAGCTTTCAAACTCATGGTTAGAATCGTCTACCCTTGGGGATTTAGACACTTAAAAAGACATCAGAATCTGTATCTGGAGTGATCTGATAAAGGTGTTTTGTTTGGTTTTGTTTTTAAAATATAAACAATCTTTGAATAAGTCATGCTCAGAAGCATTTCTGGCACTATCAAGTTTTCTCTTTCAACCATGAAAGTGATAATCATTGTCTCAAATAGAAGATTGCCTTCAGATTTTAAAAGCATTCTTTAAGTTGAAAGTGAACTTTCATGTCTGTTCTCTTACTATCGATCTCTGGTGACTGTGTTAGATAAGGTTTTTCCTGTATTGATAAATTTTGCTGAGAAATTCCTTGCTGATCATTTCACTTACTAAGTTTTAAAGATTTGCTGTTTGGGGAATTAAATATAAATTGAAATGAAATTTTGTTGAGGCTTTTTGATGCATTTACCAAAAACTTAACTGCAAATGCAAATGAGATTTCAGAGCCAGATATAGGTAGAAGTAGATTTCTAGAGGAAATGTCTTTAACCCAAATTTGAGTTGCTGCATTTCTAAAATGCTGTTGTTGATATGTGATTATTGTAATAGTTTTTTCAAAGAGAGAAGAAAAAGATACTGTCTCCACCTTAAAGTCACTGCTGTGGAAACACTGCTCATATCTTTCTTTCAATTTTGTTTTGTAAACATATTTTTAGAAACAACAACAAGACAAAAAATCAATGAGTAGAAAAAAAATCATTAGTTCAGTTTTCCCTGCATCTTGTCATCTGGCTTAATTATTATTATACCTGCAACTAGGTCTAAAGAATTTTTTAATTCTATCTCATCTGTCACTTTAAAAATATCAAATTTAAAGTCTCTCCTGGAGTCATAATTTGTTTTTTTGTATTTTAGGATTTTTTTTCAAGAAAATTGAAGAAACATACATGTATAAACTCATATTACAGATATATCTTCCTTCATATTAACACTGTGTTAAATTTTGTTGTGTTGCTTTCTGTTTCAAATAGAGCATAAAAAATGTTTTTAAACATCTTAAATTTGTTTTAGTTCATCCCTCTTTTCCTCAGATTATCTTTTTGGGACACTGGATACAGCTTCAGGCAACACCTCTTGCCATTTTATTATTGGTACCAGAGCAATGAAACTGAAAATGGATTTCTAAAACTGAAAATCAGGAAGGATAGTGTAGGGCATGGATATAAAGTACAACAGAGCACCTGGTAGCTGCTGATGTTTATGTGCTTGAGCAGTTGGGGGTGCTTTAAACTGACACAGCATATCGAGATTTATCAGTTGGATAACCATGAGTTCCACAGACATGCTGTGGGCTAACAGAGACATGGTAAAGTCTTATCAGGAGTGAAGTGTCATGGCTGTAATTGTGACAGACAGCGATCCCTACCAGTTCTACAAGTAAATAAATATATAAGCTTCCTATAAGGAACCTTTTAAACAGCCTAAATTTAATATACTTAGGCTCTTTTCCCTTGTCTGATATATAGAAATTTTAAAATATTCTGAATTTTTGGGGTTTATTCTTTATTCTTCAGAAAAAGGACCTACATTAAAGGTGTCACAAGCCTTTTCTGAGCTGTTTCACTAAGTAATCTGTTTTATAACATTGTACTTAGAGCAAGGCAATTTATAAGTTCAGGCACATAGCTAATTTGGAATAAAAACATTGCTGCTAAAAAAATTTAATATCAGTGGTGTTAAAGAGCAGTGCTTATTGTTTCTATATACAAGGCTACCCTTTAGACACTACATAGTAATCTTTCATTTGTGTTTATATATACACCTTCAACTTTCAAATTAAAATCTCGTTGATAGAACTTGGTGAATGCCTTGGTTTCACTACAGACTGAAGTATTTTGCAATGGCTCAGAGCAGGCCTAGCAAAAAGGCTACACGTGCTTTAACTGCACATTTTTCAATTCCAATCTACAAGTTTTCTTTTTGTTAGTTTCCTCCCGTCTATGGTGACTGTATAGATACTACTGTGGCACAAGTGGACTTTAAAGGTAGTTATTGTAGATTATAATAAATTTATAAAGCAACAATAATTAAAAACATTGACTCATTATTATAAAGCAACAAGAATCAATATTTTTAATTATTGACATCTTCACTCACACTTGTATCTCTTGTCTGTTGTTTTGACCTCCTGAATACATCACAGAATAGATTATAAAGTAAGGCTATTTTTACTGGAGTTATCCATATTGCACATGGTTAGAGTTGTAGAGTATTGTACTTTTAATGAGCCAGATGTAGAGGTTTTTCAGCTGTTCCCAGAAATTTCTGATGCTTTTACCTACTTTCATAGCTTTGATCTCTGATTAAATTTAAATAATACTAACGTTTGTTTTCTGAAATTCTTGCTGTTTTATAATTGTTTCTAAGCATCAAAGTCTCAAATGAAATTTATATTCTTTTAACTTACTTAAAATGTTGTTTTACTGCAGAATACTAAGCATAATCTTCATGATCAGAGTGTGCATATGAAAGAACTCATTACTGAACTGCAGGAAAGAACCTGCACACACAGACATTCATGTGTAGCATGCATTGAAGATGGTGCTGGTGAACTTTGCAGCTTGTTGTGAGAAGATGTGGCAACTTCATCTGTATCTGCCTATGCTGCTGTGATTGTAGCTCTAACTCTTTTTTGGGCTGTTTTGTTTGTAAACTGTATCTTACACTAGCAGAAGATGTCAGCTTTCAGCTAGCCAAGATGTAGAAGGGGAGTGTAATCCCAAGCTGTCCCCAGAGGCACTGCTGTCTGACAGCTATACAAAACCAGCTCTTGAATAACTAAAATGGAGGTATTTTGTATTTTTAAAAATACATTTGTTTTTATGCTCATTATTAATACTTTTTGTCTTTTACCTAGCAGTTGTTTTTGGATTTTGTTTTTTTTTTGGGGGGGTTGATTTGGGTTTTCTTAACGCTCCAAAAAAGTTCCATATTTAATCAAATACAAGGAATGCCATGTCTTCAGGGTAGATACACAACAAGGCCAGACCTAAAGACAACCTGTGTTTGATTAATTCTATGCTAATGAATAAGAATATGGTCATTTACCTGTAAAGACTTTTTCTGTTTAACTATATTAATTTCTTGAGAATGCCTATAGTGACCATTTAGCAGTGTCCAAGTTCATGTTGAGCATCTGGCTCTTCTTTATTATTAAAATGTTTGATATATTAATTTTTGAATAGAATCTTACGTGGATTAGATGATCCAACCTTTTTAAAACTTCCTTTCTACTTCTTTCAGGGAAAATTCAGGGAAAGAGATGGTGATGCTTTGATATCTGTTTCTTCTTCCTTTTCTTTTTCTTAATTATGTTTCTGCAACCATCTGTTCTTTTTAATCTAGTTTGATGCCAGAAGGTTCTCACTCAGGGCAGAACTAGCTTCACAGACAATACTGCGTCATCCTTGCATCATCATAGACAGAATTGGATTTTTGCACAGGAGTAACATTTGCGCTAAAGTCCCCAGCTAAAAAAAAAAAAGGTACTGGTGGCTTTCTTGTGACCTTTTTTCCATTGAAGTGTTTCTTAAAAGCTTGCTTAGTAAAATCCTGATATTTAATAAGTAGCAGTTCATATTGAAAAAAGCTCAAAGACTTTTTGTTCTTTGTTCTCCAATGCAGAATTTCATGTGTGAGGCTACTCATGCACTGACAGCACTGCCTGCTGTGACATTTTCTGATTATTAGTGATTATTGGCAGCACTTTGCAAGTATTCCACAGCAGAAAATATTTCATTATAGGTGCAGCCAAAATCTCTGTCAAGAACTGCATTTCAAAGAAAGATACCAATGAAGTGATAGAAAACAAACCACAACACAAAAAACCAAAACAAGAAAAACACGAAAATTATCAGGACCTGGGGATGACTTTTCAGTACAACATAATGAAATTGAAATTTAAAGGCTTTCTAAGTCTTTGGACTACTTTACTTAAAAATGTTGGTAGTTTATTTTTCTAATGTATTTTTTACTGTGCCTCAATTTTGATGCTTTATTTAGCTCTTTTGTGAATTATCTCTAGAAAGGTCAATAGCTCAACCTCACTTGTTATTAAGAAACTAAAAGAAAAATGGCCAAAGGTCAAGGAAAGAATATCAGTCTTTAAAATTAAATCTTATACATATATATATATTCTGAAGCTTTATTTTCCCCTTACTGTCTCTCCAGAGGATCTTTAGTTTGTCTCCAATAAAATAAAAAGGGCTTAAAAATAAAATCTGCCTAGTTTTCAAAGTCTTTTCTTCAAAAGCAGGTTTTCAGTAACATTATCAGATGTTTTTCCTTGCAGAAGTTTGTTACTGAAGTTATGCTGAGTACAGTAGACATGAAGAGCACTGCAGTGTCCAGGCAGGAGAGCTGCTGCTCCCCTGCAATACCCACAGGGACATGTATATAAAATATATATATTATACCCCCTGCTCACAGTAAGGGGCACTGCAGCCACCGCCCACAATCTGCCTGCTCCAGGCTGGGGGCTTCTCTGCCTGCGCTGGTTCCTCACCAGGAGCACTCCTTTGGAACACAACAAAATTGCAAAAAGGCAATTTTTTCAATTATGTAGAATGTCTGTTTTTAGAGGAGATAAATATAAAGCATACATGGACAAGAACTGAAAAGTTGCAATTGCAAACTAGATAGAAATAAATATTTATTGTATTTTATTTGAAGAATTTGAGCATGGCTTGTAAATGCTTAAAAATATACTTGGATGTGATTGTGTTCTTTGTGGAGTGGTTTTTTGCTCTGTGGGAAGAGGCCTTTCAGTCACCTCTGGTAGTTGCACTAATGCTTTTGCCATCCTGAGGTTTCTGTCAGAAAAGGTTAATTTTTACTGGTGTGTTCTATTTCATTACAAGATTTGGTTACCAGCCCCTCCAGATTTGTCCTCCCTGCACACAAGGGACATAACATAGGAGTGAGATCTCAAGGAAACAAATATTTTAGAGGTTATTTTATTCACCGCATTGCAATGTGTCCTGGAATTCAAGCCTGGGACCACTGGGTGGGGCTGTACAAATGTCAAAGACTTCTGCCTACGAGTTTGTAATACAATCATGAGCTGTGAGACAGCACATGGATACAAACCAAGAAGGAGGATATAATATAAGGCAGCAGTAAGATCTGAGATTATAATCATTCAGCAAAGAAGCAACTGGCTTTTGAAGGTCAAGGAAGCAAAGAATTTGAAACAGAGGCTTTGCTGATGCTTTCTAGGATGTTTTGTGTGCAGAAGAGCACCAACTGTGCAATCCTCCTGCAAGTACAGCAATGGGCAGCAGACATGAAGCACAGCTAGATGATGAAAGATGTCAACAGAAAAGGACAGATTATGAACCGCTGAAGAAAATGAGGAGAAGCAGAAGACTGTACAGATTTTTGGCCTATATTGGAATTATTTCAAATCCTTTTAACTTTCCTTCTCTTAGAGAATGTTGTTGTAGAACATCAGCGTTAAAGCATTCATCCTACATACAGTACATTAAGGTTTATCAGAAGAGTTACATGTTAATCTGACAAAGTAATTTCTGTTATCTTTCTGTTCCAGTAACTACAGAATCCAAATTATTTAAAGATTGAAGTCTTCTGAGAATACATCTGATTCTTTCCTTTTGTGTGTCAGGTTGTTGAAAATTTCACTCTGAATGGCTGCTGCCATGCTTAATTAGCAAGAAGATTGTAAGTGAAACTGCTTCTTCACCAACTGTGACCAGCAGGTATTGACAAGAAAGCCATGTAAACTCTACAAATGACTGCTGGTGTGCTTAAACCAGCAGAAAAATATGTTCACTTCAATGTCCCTGGGGCATTTAGCTTTGTATTAGACAGCAGCTTTCAGTGGAAATGTGAGCACAGGACTTGTGAACTTGCAAAAATCTTTAATGTTCCAGCTGTTTGAAAAGGTCCCCACACACTTATTACTACAATGTTGTCAATATTTAACTCAGTAAGTTCAAAACTTTTCTTCTAGGGGATATAAAATCAAAAAAGAGATTGTCCATTTTTCCACTTTTCAAAATTGTTTTTGGTCTATTTTTGTTACTCTTTTTCTTCCAGATATTGGGACTAAAGCCTTAAAGCTGTACTTTTCCCTTAACTGCAAGATCTTTTGCTCTCTACCACCATGAAAATTTTAATTTATCTAGTAAAATTCTTCTCCTAAAGGAGAAAAAAATACAACCTTGCAGGAGAAAAGTAAGAAGCCTTACTTAATTTTATTAAATTCTGGAAAGAGCTGCTGCCTTCGCAAGTAAAATCCTGCTGGGTTTTTTGTTGTTAGGAGAGAAGTCTTCATCCTTATTGGGACCAACAGGGATTCCCAGCTGCTAGTGAATAAACTGTAATATTGACCTTCCATTGCAAGTCAGGATGGAGACAGGTGTCAAGAGCCATCTGGCTTGGCCTGACCATAGAGTCCTCATTTGTGAAGGCACTAATTTCTTTATCATTAGAACCTTTGGCTTCAACAGACCTAGACACCTGGGAATATTTTTCATTAGAAATTTGTATCAATCCACAGTCTACCCAGAGGGGATGTGTGTGTATATTTATATATATGTACATGAAAATGTGTGTCCTGTTTCAAAACAATATGAAAGTAAGATAAATTTATTTAAAATATACTATTGGAGAATTGGAGAATTCAATGCATTTGTAGCTTGATTAGTTGTGAAATTCTTTGTAATTTACTAATTTAAGAGCGCTTGTGATCAGTCACACATAATTTCTCTTTTTGTGTAGTTGGAATCCAACATAACTTTTGTATGCCTAGTCATGGAGATGTATGTGCATAGTCATTATCTGCATTAATTCAGGAGTGCCATATTGTGGATTAAAACTGGAAAGAATTAATCTTGCAGACCAGTATCAGTAAGGACATTTGCTGTCTGGAATAGTAGCTGCAATTTTTAACAATATTTTTGTAGATTGCCTAAGGAAGTGATGTGTTTTCCATCACTGGAAATTTTACAAGATCAGGTTATGCAAACATCTGTCAAGAAGGGTTTCAGTATACTGATCGAGCCTTGGGGCTGAGTGGCAAACTAAGTGACCTCTTGAGTCCCTTCCACCTCAGTGCTCTGTGACTCTGGCACTGTGATGCCACAAATTGTAGATATGTATATAGAAGTTACCCACTTAGAAAAGTTTATTTCTACTATTTCATCCCACCCCCAAGCAGAAAAGAAAGGAGAACGGTTCCTAATTAGTTATGGAAATTTTTTGCTATTTAATCAGTTTATTCATTTTGAGATCTACCTTGAGACTGAATGGAAACAAAACAAAAGCAAAGCAGCACAGATGAAGACTTGGAATTTGCTAAAGCAACCTTCTTTATTTAAATGATGGTGTGTTTAGCAGTGTTTTTAGCCTTTACTAACAGGTGATACAAATCACATGCTAAAATTCAGACTGTTCTGTGCAGTTCAAAATGTGCATTTGTAGCCTCTCACTGTCGTCAACAGGACTGAAATTGTCCTGGCGATGCAGTGAGGATAGATTTACCTTCAGGACGCTTCAAACCATAGATGCCAGCAGATGACAGCAGCAATGTTCATGGCCTCTGCAGCTACACCTGCAATTTGTTATCAATTTCCCAATCTCAAAAACTGAAATCCCAAGGGAGATGTTAATTAAACTGGAGTTGAAGAAGTATACTGGATTGAAAAGCTGGGTAAGGAGGAGAGGACACAAGTGTTACTCTTGAAGTGGTCTGGTCTAATGGCAAATTAGATCTGAGTCAGACTAATCAAGTCCTTGACTGTTCTCCCAGAGCCCAGACCAGTGTCCTAACAGCAGCCCTTCAAACACAGCTTGATCACATGGCACTTTTGTTAAATATATAAGTGTTTCAGTTTTGGTGTTCTGCAGAAGGAGCATCAATTAGGAAACTTCAGAATGTAAATGGCTTTGCAGTAGTGATCTTCAGTCCATGTAGTAGGTACAGTTAATACAGCTTAGATGTTTGAGAAACACAACATGGCTTTTTATTACAAGAAAAGCTAAGCTTGCTAGAATTAACTGAAATTAAATCTCTTATGGAAGTGAAGCAGTAGTTTAACTGGTAGAATAGAATTGAGGTTTCTTGAGTCTTGAACAGTGACTAATGGTTAAGTCATCTTTCAAGATTAATAACAATTTGTATCTGTGCATATGCATGTCAGTGTTTGCTCTTTGTTGTTCAGTTGAAGTAATTTCTTTTAATTCGTTTAATTGGTTTTATTTTGTGTTTAATATTGCTGACTTATTTTTTTAAGTCAACATTACTTGATATTATTATTTAATATTTCTGTTATTAAAATCTACATTAAAGTCTACTATTGAACATCAGCTCTTGAGAATGTTCTTTAAATACTACTATATAATAATAGACTAAAAGTTTTAGGTTTTGAAACTGACCCATTTTTAGAAATTTTTGCAACATTTGCAGATTCAGAATACAAACATCTACGCCATTTTTAGAGCACTCATTAAAAATGAAGTAGCAATTTAGTACAGAAATAATTAAGAGGTCAGTGAAAGTCCCTGCAACCTGGAACTAAAGCATAGCCTTTATTTGCCATAGTACTTAAAAATTTTCATCAGTAAGATTAAAAACTGGTAACATGAAGGTAACAGAAGCTGTTATTTACCTCAGATGGACATGCACAGTTAATTTTCTTATTCTGAGTAGACATATTAAAATAATAAGTGCTGATAATATAAGCACATGTTCAAATATCCACTTTCAAAGAAAACAGTGGGATAAAATATTTTCTCTTGTCTCAAAAAATATTTAACACACATATTTTAAAGTACTTACTAATTATATATGCTTCTATTCTTAGCTGTTTGGTGTAGGTATTATCAGGTGATATGCACCTGACTGTCTTTGTTAATATGGGCTGTATTTGTAGAAGTCTTGTATTTGGAAATCTTGTCTATTAAAGGTTGTTTGTTTAGTAGGGATGCATTTTAATATTAATTTAGAAGGGATGCATTCAGATTTACTGGAAACTTCTAAAAAAGGTTGCCCTATGTTTCCATGCCTATGGAGTATTGAAATGTTGTGTGTAAGAATCTAATTTTTACAGAAAATGACTAGTTTGAGCCTTTTGTTCTAGTTTGGGTTTGTTCTCCTTGCTCATTTCTCAAAGTTAATCAAGTATTCAAGAATGTGTGAGCAATTGCAACGAATGTAGAAAGCGAGCTATTTACATGAACCTTAAGATTTACCCTTGCTGAAGTGAAGTTCAAGTACCAGATACAATGACCTAGTTAAAATATCCCAGGACTTGATGTGGGAGATCTGCCAGCTGAAGGAGATGTTGCTGAAATTGCAGCATGATATTGGGAAAAAAAAAATTTATATATATATATATATATATATATATATATATATATATATAGCCTGGTTTTCTTTGATTACAAAATAATGTAAGCAAACACTTTTAGACTGAAATATGGTGCTTTCTGCCCCAAGGAATTCTAATGTGTGCCTAAATTCAAGAACATGATTAAGAGCTTCATTTGATATCTCTGTTCAGTCCTGTCTTGAGTAGAGAGAAAAATGAAAATATAGTTCTTAAATTTAGCTGAGGTACTGACAACTGATCTTCCAGAAATAACTGCTCAGTGTCAGAGAGGTTGCATAGCCTTAACCAAATAATAAAATGTCAGGTGTAAAAACATTATTGGTTTATTAACGTTTGACCCATTCTTATGAACTGTTCCGAAGCTTTTAAACTGAGTGCAAATAATTCCCACTGGCAGGTGGGGTTTGTATTGTATGCTTATTGTAGAGGAGCTTTATTGCAAAAACATCAGCAGATCTCAGCAAGTGAACTGATGCTTTCATCTAGGCCACTTGCAAAGCAGAGTATTGGCATATTGAACTGTGTGTTTGGTTTTAGTCTTGGATTTCTGTAACAAATAAAGATCCTCTAGAATGCAAAAATTTCAATTGATTTATTCTAGTTCCTTTGATTACATATTAAATAGCTCTCTTCAACTACTTTTGCTATATCTTTTAGACATTCGTTTAGTGTGTTCTAAAAATCAGATTTTGGCTAAGTGTTCTTACAAGGAGGCACCAAAAAAAATCAGTATGTAAGAAATTAAGGCAGGCATGTTACTCCATAATCCAAGAATAACAGAAACATAAAGCCCAAAAATAAAACATTAAACCTGAATAGTGTAGATTACAAAAGAGCTTACAAAGCAACTTGTTAAAGTCACGAGACCAGCATTATTTCAAATGCATTAGAACAGGAAAATTTATACAGGAAAATTTGCAGCTGATAGTAAATTATTTAGAATAGGAGACATGAAAACAAACTGCAAAGAAGTACCTCAGTGATACTGAGTGAAAAAGTGACAAGTGAACTTCACTGTAAATAAATTTAAAGTGGTTCTCAAAGGGTAAAAGGATTATAAATTTGTGCACAAGAATGGACTTCAAACTGACAATTATTTTTTAAGAACTTCACTGTAAGATTATCTATTCACAGTGTATTCACTGTGAGCTATGAAAATAGTAGCAGCAAAAAAAAGAAAATTTAATATTACACATTTTTAGAAAGAAATAGAATAAATTAGAAAACATCATGGTTACAAACAGTGTCACAGCACTGCACCTGCATCTTGGATAGGTAAAGAGAGAATGGGTTGGATGAGTAAAGGATGATTAAATAAGTATTTTAAACAAGGAACAGATAGAACCATAAGCTTTCAGTCTGGGAAGAAGAAAATTGAAGGAGGCTATGACAAATTTATTAACTTGTGAGTGGTGAGTAAATAGGTAATGAGTGATTGTGTACTGGCTCTTTGCTGCAAGGACATTGGGCTTTGGGTGAGACTAGCAGGTGGGGTGTTTGAGTTGAACCAAAGGAAGTACTTTTTCACTTTCACATAGTTACACCATGGAACTCCTCGACACAAGCTGTGTTAATAATCATTCAAAAAGCAGTAAGATTTACAGAATTACTGATATTGTCCTTTAAGGACTATAAAACTCATAATTCTGTTCCAGAGAGCCACTGAAGCTCAGACTTGCTGGTGCCCAGGAAAGTGTGCTTGGAAAAATCACAGCCTGTTTGCCTTGGGTTTGTACAGTCCCTCAAGTGTCCCTGATGGGCCACTGCAGGCAGGGGGATACAAGGCAAGTAAATGGCAAGCAAATGCTTGATTCAACCAAGTATAGGCTGTCTGAGATGGAGCTTAACAAAGGTTTCAGTTAAAAACACTGCTGAGATGCAAGCATACTTCAATTTGCTTGTAGCTTCAGAGATGGAGAGCTGGCTTTATCTCTTCTGTGTTTGTTTTAATTTTACTTAATCTGAAATTAACATCTCCATTGAGATGAATGGGATAGATTTCTAGATGTTTGTTGTTTGTCACATGAAATTATGTTCCTTTCACAGCTAATTATATTTTAATTTTCTCACTGCATATATTCATATCTCTTTTTCTTCATTTAATCACATATAAACCCTTGCCTTGTATTTAACTCCTGTACTTTCTTTTTAATACATTTTGAATTAAAGTTGTGCTGAGGACTTTAGTGTTTATTGGCAAAAAGCTACATCAGACTGCACAATTTAAAAGCATAAAAGAACCAGTAGATGGTTTCTTTTATTAATTACTTGGGTAATGGGGGAGACAAGGGTGACTTCAAGACAGGAAGGGTTCAAGCACACTGGAGAACAAGACTGCATCAAAATGCTGTTGCTATTTCTAAGAAAAGATTTGCATAAAATAGGCTGCAGTTTAATAGAATCAAGTATAAGTAGAAAATAAGAGAAATGTTTAACTGTACAAATCCCAGGTGTGGAGTTTTTAGCTAGATAAGATTTCTGCTCAGAAGAATTTCATGTGATTTGATGGATTAGAAACCATTCAAGAATATATGCCATCTCCAAGCAAAAAACCAGGAAGGAGTATTTACATGGACCATAATCTTGTTATTCTCTGTGTTAGTGGGGTGGGATCTGAGTAAAGAGGCCTAGAATTTGATGTCTTGATTCAATATGAAGTAACAAAAAATTTAGCGGTCAGTGAGAATGGCCAGAGTCTAGAACACAACTCACAATCTGAAATTAAATGAACTGGGATTGTCATCACACGTCCTCTTAAGTTTAGTCATGTAATCATGTTACTTTGTGCCCTGACATCTATGAAACCAGAACCATCTGAGTTCCTAGCTTTCTCTGTTAGCTTGCTTCGTTTTTTTGTATTTGCAGCCTTTTCCCCTCTGGAATGAGTCTCCAAGCTGGCATGCTGCTCTGGTTTTCCTTTTCCTCTGCAGATCCAAATTTGCTTGTACTTTCAATGTCAGACTGTATGCTCTGAATGTATATTTCCTAGTCTTTACTAAATTAGTGAAAGGCAAAAGTTGGGCTTTGAGAGATAAGAATGGAAACTATGGTCATTTAGTGAGAAACTGAGATTTTTTCTCTCTCCGTCTTTTCACAGAATTCAACAAACAAACACATCCAAATGCATTTAAAATTATTTAGACTTTATTTATATAAAATTTCTTTGAAAAGTACCTTTAGTAAGTTGCTACATATTTCTGTATGATATACCTCTGAGGTATTATGAAGCTAGAAATGCAGTTTTCTCAAATTGATCTCTGTTTCACCTGAAGCTCTTGTAAAATCCACTTTTATAGTCGATATTTTATATAACAAATTTAATACTGCATTTTGAAATGCAATTTAAAACGTCCTTTTTGTTTGATGTTGGTGGCTTTCTTTTTGTTTGTGTTATATAGATCTGCAGTAACATTTAGTGGCAATGACACTCCTAGATTAATTGTGCATTGTTCAGAGCATAGAACTTTGTCAGCTTTAATTTCGTTGCCTCTTTGTTTCTCTGAAATATGTTTTGTGAACTTGTGAGGGAATGAGCAAGGGTTATCTTAGTTCATTTATCTAATGCAGCAGTCAAAGTACAGACTCCGCATTTTTTTACCATCTCCTTATATTGACAAATTATTTATGCTTGCAATATTTTGTTGGCAGCCACCTCTGAACTCCCTCTTCCTTTGGAGAGCGACTGACCAGAATGAAACACGCTGTTTTAGTCACTCTGAACCATTAGTTTACCAAAATGCATTCAAACTGTACTGTCATTTTCTCTTGCTGCTTTGCATACTAATAATGTGCTGGCCTTTGTCC
This sequence comes from Pyrgilauda ruficollis, assembly GCF_017590135.1. Taxonomy (NCBI): domain Eukaryota; kingdom Metazoa; phylum Chordata; class Aves; order Passeriformes; family Passeridae; genus Pyrgilauda; species Pyrgilauda ruficollis. Next base: position 14,743,813 of record NW_024513654.1, on the reverse strand, counting down.
ACTGCTGTGCATCCAACAGAAATTTGCACTGAGATTTTTGAGTGCTTCATAACGAATCCTAAGGGTAGGGCTTTCCAGGAAGTCTAAGGGATCTAGGTCCACTAGGTCCATCTCTAATTTGAAATTCAATTTTCAAAAGCATCAGTAACTGAAGCTCCTTGGACTCTGAATCTCTCAGCCAGGATCTTTTCCTAAAGAGATGTCTGGTGCAAGCTTGTGAATTAACTGGATGTTGGAGATTTCCTGTGCATTCCCACACTTTGCTTTCTGAGTTATTTTATTAATCTACATTGAATATTTACTTTTTTTACCCTGAAATTAATAGTGAAGTACTTTTTCAGAAGGCCAAATAAACTTTGTCGACCTCTTTATTCACCCCATGCTATTTCGCTTGCATGACTGATTGAATCAAAAACAGTGTAAAAATTTTGCTCAGCAAAGGATATGTGTTTGTTCATATAATGGGAGGGAGGCATCATCTAAACAAATTGATTTAATCTTAGCATATCATCACTCCTTTCCATTTGCTCACTAATTTCAGTGTAATTTCTCTCAATTTACCTCAATGACCATGATACTTTTGCTGTTGTTCATAGGTTTAAAATATCTTTTAACGTGTGGGCTGATATTGCTTGGTAGTTTTTCAGCTCTGTGATTTAAAATCTCTCCAGAACACCTGGATGTATTTCTAAACATGCATAGTGATTAGATGTTTCCTTTATTGTTCAGCTATAGCAATGCAACTCAGCATTTCAATCTTAAGGAATTAATTTTGTGGTTTTCTCCATTCTTCTATCACCTGGACATTCAAGGGGTTTGAATTTGCCTTTGTAATATCACTACAAGGTGAGAAATACAATTCTGAAAAGCACAGGATGAGGAAGAGAGAGGAATCTTTCAAAATTTCCATAACTTTGCTACTAAGTCAAAAATACTATGACTGACTTCTGTGGGACTAGAATGAGACCTGCATAAATGATCCTGAAAAATTTCACTCTCAAGGCTTGTCTTCAAGGGGAAATTACTGTGAGAAATCTGAGGTGTAAATTATAAAACATATTAGCTGCTGAACATTAACTCCCCATGTGAATAAACAGAATTTGAGTAAGTTGCTCTATTTGGAAAGCATGTAATCAACTGTAAATTCAAGCTCCAGCTCACTTTGTTATGGAATAACTGCACAAGGTATGTTTGATCCAGTTCCCACAAGAAAATGTGAAACCTGAACTCCAATTAATTCACTTTCCACTTGAATCTACCACAATACCATCCTTAACCACTTTTACCTCCCTTTGTACCTGTACTATAGGAGAATCTAAATTTTCTTCAGGGTTGATATGTTGTAACAAATCTTAAGTTCTTCTGCACTTGAACATTTGTTCCTGAACATGTTTCCAGTGTACACATATTTATCTATTTGCAATCCATTTTTATAATCTACATTTATCAGTATCTGCTGCATTGTTCATAAACCCACATAATTTGAATTCTTTAATATACCTATATTTTCTATTACTCTCTGTTCTATATTTCTCTGTGTGCTATATATATGTGTGTGTGTGATTTTGTGTGTATTTGTACAAGTATAGAACCTAACTGCGCTCACTAAAATTAACAACCTGGTTTTTCCTACAAATGCTCAATTTTTTGCTTTTCATCACTTGTCTTGCTTTCTCCAATCCTTTACTCTTTCACTACTGGCTTTGTGGTGCATTTACTAGAAGATGCCTATGTGTTATAATTTAAAGTACTTCACATTCAGTTTCTCTTACATACTCATATATACCCAGCAGATCATTATGTTTTATGAAATAGGTTGGACTTCATGATTGTTTCTCCTGGTACTTTTATGTTTGACTGAAATATTTCCAGACCCTGAATGACAGTTATATCAGCTACATTTTTAAGTGTCAGAAAAAATAGCTTTATTTTATTACTTTTTTTGACATGCTATGCTCTAATTTCTTATATAATTTTGGTAAATTCCATAGTAAAAGAATCATGATTCTTTCACATTCCGTAATTGAATGCCTTATTTCTCACACACTGACAGATATTTTTTGATCCCAACATCTTAATTCTGATCTCAAAAATTTGCTCTGAACTGTTTATTATCTATAAACTCAAAGTAATTTTTTCTGTTGACTATAATTCCTCTTAAGGTATCAGTAGTTGTAATAACTTTCCAAGTGCATTCATATCATCTCCCTGGACAAAAAAACCTTCCAGGAGAAATTTAACCTTCCCTTAATATTAATGTTCTTTCTGCTTGAAACTGATAGATGCCATTAAGAATAAGTGGGACATGAATATGAAAATATTTTAGCTAAGAAATATCATACTACAAATCTAAGATGAAAATTCAGCATAAAAAAAGGTGAAATAATATATACAATTTACAGTTTGTAGAAGAAATACTGTCCTCCCTTGAGAGGAAAAGCTATTATCAGTGCTTTAAAACAGAACTGGCATCAATAACCAGCAGCTTACACTGCATACTTGCACTACCTTTTTTTAGTATGCTATAAACAGAAATAACTACTTCATATTTTATAGGTACAAATTAAATTTCAAATCTAGATTTATTTTTCCTTGTGATCACATATTTTAAGGTAAGAGGAATGAACATTCATAATCAGAATGCAGAAAAGAAATCCTTTATTGTCACGAAATTACACATGATGTTGCTTTAAGTAGAAGTACACATTTCTCACAAACTGGGCTCAGAAGAAATAGTATTATGACTATATTTTCGAAACACTATATGTGGCAGTGGCCAAACACTGAGATACAGAATCCTGAGAGCAGGAGTATGGATAGGTTGTGTAAGTAAATTGGAGATTCCACAAGAGATCCTCTTTCCCTAACTAAATTTCATATTAATCTTTCTGAACTACTGTGTGAATGTGAGGCTTTTTCAAAATATTAAATTTCTTATGAAATGGTAAAAGGTTTGGACACAACATCAGCTGCAAAGGGGGAGGCTGCAAATGTCTGCTAGAGAATCTTTACACATACTGGCATATGTTTCTTCCTTGTTCCTGAGTTGAAAAATTGTTGTATCAGTGCCTGAAAACAGGCAACCTTCAGTGGAGTTCTCAGCCATCCTAAAATGCAAAAAAAAAAGCCTCAGGTGTTCAAAATCTTTAAAAATTGCACCACAATTTATGTGGTGAATTAAGATTCTCTGGTCTCAGCTTCAGCACTATCCAACTCCATCTCCATTTTATTAAAGGACTGAACTCCATTCTCTGTGGTAAACAGCAGCAGAACATCAGTCTGATTTTAAGTGATTTTTGGCAATCTGATTTGAAAGTGTTGGTTTGGTGCTCTACTTTCTGGTTTTTATCTATGAATCCCACTGGACTTGTAAATTAACTGGTATTCACATGTTGACATTTGTTCTTCAAAACGTTGAAAGTAACTGCTGAGACACCAATGAAGGATGCTGCAGAAAAACTGCTGGTAATAATATCCTGTTAACTCTGCAAAAGCTCCAAATGCATTCACAAGGAGAAAAAATGTAGTCAAAAGTAAAAGGTACAGTGAGATAATGATTTTCTTTAAAGTTGCACCATCTGTAGGGACTGCTAAGGGTATTAATGGGGCAAAGAAACAATGATCAGGATGCACAAGATGTGTATTTTATGTTTAAAACCACCACATACTAACACCTACATCTTTGCTTTATATAGCAGTGTTGTACTGGTAATAGAGAACAGCAAAAGAGAAATGAGTACTGATCATCAACTTTTCTTTTTTTAAATTTCCTGAGGAGAAAAAATAAGTGAACTAGAACAGTACAGAACATGTGGATCATAAGCTATATAATAAGTAGAAAAAATTAATTGCAGCTAGAACATGGATCTAGGATCACAAAATTGATCACCTCTTGCTACAGAAAAGTAAAGGTTTTTTGCCAGTTTGAAACTAAAATAACAAAATTTTGTGTTTTGAGGTTTTTCCTCTTTTACTTGGGAAGAAAGGAGACTGAGAGAGAAAATGTAAGATAATGGAGGTACCTGTCTCCTCTCTGCTATGTTGAAGTATTGCTCCTTGGGGAAATGTGCAGTTGTGGCACTATGAGACCAGTCTGCTGTCATACAGTGTCTGCTTGAGGAGCTGAAATCCGGGGATTAGAATCAATTAAAGTACATGTGTTGTACAGCCTACCTAGTCTTAAGAGAATGGCTTTGAACGTTCTAACTCTTGTTGCTCTAATTAATATGCAGTTAATTATGAGAATGTATCAGAGCCCTTCCCTACCTCTGCCTCTTTCTCTGCTATAGGTGTTCCTAGCACTTTATCAACTCTCTGAATACTGATAAGACCATTCAGATTAAAGGAGAAAAATATGAAAAGGTCATTATAAGATACCTAGGTGCAAAAGATGTTTTCCAAATTGACAGTATAGATTCAAATACCAAATTGTTACTAATAAATTTTGTTATCATAAACAGCAAATACAGTATTTGAATCTGAGAACTAATTTGACCATGCTTTTATTTTGTCTCCAATAACAACTATTGTAGCTCTTTCTAGTTAGTTTCTAATGTGACAAACCCTCACTATTTTTCACAAGTCTCACAAATCTGAAGTCCTAAAGTCCACATCCTGAATGTATGTGAAGGCTCTGAAATATGATTTTACCTTAAAGATTTAGGTGAAAATTGACAGAGCTTAAGGGCGCCAAAAAAATGCTGTAGGCACTCTCAGCCATCAAAGAGCCTTTCTGAGAAGCTGTAACTGATTTGAAGCAAAGCAGCATTAAAGGAAAAGTGTGGAAGAGTTGTTTGGGTGCACCATGGCACTGAGTTATGGGGCAGAAGTGAAGCTGTGTGCTGAGGAGCGACTTCTGCTGGAATTAACTGTGCGGTAGAATGCAGGGGTGTAACAGCAGAAAGTGTTTTTGTGAGGACACCTTAAACTTGTAGATGCAGAGGATGTTTTTGCACAGGGAAGTCATCATAAGAGTCTGGACTGATCTGAAAGAAGAAAGGGAATTGCTTTGTTTTCCACTGAAGTGTAGGAGTTTTTGACACGTGCCTACATCTTTGGTTGTACACAGACATGCCTGTAGGTTTGGGCTGTACATCAAAGTTTGAAACATTTGGACTGCACAGAAGCTTTCCTAAGTTCTGTCTTTCCTAACTAAAAAGTGGAAAAGACAGTCAGATAAGACCCCACTAAATCTCAGAAATCCTGGAGAAAATCATTAGAATTTTGTGGTATTAGTTGTCTGCTCTCAGACTCTTAAGAGTGGTGAGTATTCTTTTACTGTACTTTAATGTGCTACTTTGGCACTGCAAAAAGGTTTGGTAAGGAGCAAGGATCTGATTTCTGATTTTCCATAATAGCCAGAAAAGGATCTGTCTTTTACTTACTCCATGTGTTCAGCCTGTCATCTCTGTCTCCCAGTACCAGCCTGAGGAGCAGTGTGAGAGACACAAGTGTTGCACTCGAGGCTGTTTTATGTGTTTTATTCCAGTTGTCAGGCATTTCCAAATGTTCCCTAAATTGCTTTCATTCCTGTATCTCTACAGCTATCTGCTGGGCTGAATGTGCACATAGCTTGATGATGGATATGTGTTGAAGGCATTGAGCTTCTATTCAAAAAATATTTTATCCATTTGTTTCTTTTCAAATATGTTTGCCTGTTCTGTATTGCAGTGTACTTGCTTTCTTTATTAGCAAGAATTTGTTTACCACTGGAAGACAGAGTTTTGACTAATATATTTATTTTATTGATATATTTTTATATTTTTTACTAATATATTTATTAATCAGTGTTAAGAATTGCTAAGCAGTTGCCTTTTATGGTCTTTTCAAGTGGTACTTGTTTGTTTACTTTGAGAAAAGATGGACTATGAGGTCCTTTCTGTAGAATTTCTGATTCTTTGATGCCCAAAGTCTCTCAGCATACCTGAACTCAGTGTGGATTTAGTATATTTCTTGGTTTTGTAAATCCTATTATTTTATCAATCATTCATACTGACTCATACTGTTTTTCTCTGACCTTTATATTGATCTTGTCTCTTATCAGGGCCTGTGACAGTACCCAAGATTTCAAAATTAAATTTTCAATTTTAAGTCCATCATTGATTTGTTATTTCAGCTTCTTTATATCCTCTCACATCTTCTGTTCTGTAGTTACTCTTTAAAAAAAAATTGCTCCTGAGCTGTTATTTTTTTCTTAAATTTTGTTCAGTCATCCTTTACAAGGCCAAAAGATTTCAACTCTGGTGGATCTTTCAGCTGCTTTTTAAAATTCTGGGTGAATTCCCTGCTCAGTTTACATCTCTGCTTTACAGGGCAACCCTGAGCCAAAAAGCTGGATCCTTCTCTCACTGTTTGCATTTGATATTAGAAGGTTTCCAGCCTGGTGATTGTTGGATAGCAGGACACATCACCAAGGGAAGGATCAGTTTGTTTCATGCTCTGTATGATGGGGGTATGCAACAGCTCTATGGGACCCAAGAGAGCAATCTTATCAGACAGCATCAGAGAACTGCTCCCCAGGGACTAATGCCAGAGCCTTGGAAAAGTTATTCAAAAAGATGTAAACAAAGGGTAAGACACTAACCTTGGCTCATCAGACTCATCTGAGACGTCTCTCTGTTGGACAGATTTGGGGATAAAGAAGCCTCCTCCTTATTGCCTGGCTGCTCTCCCTGGCCAGCTCCCCACGTGTCACTCCTGGCTGGCTAAGGGTGATCCCTGAGCAGCTGCCAGGTCTGGTGAGCTTTGCCTGGACTGCTCCTCCCCTGCACGGGGCAGTGCTGGAAACAAAAGGTGTAATACTGACAAGTGCTGCCCAGAAAAGCTCTGAGAAGAATTATCCCTTTTTGAAGTTGTATTGTCTTAAAACCAGCGTGGGTTTGTGGTTTTTCTTTGGCTTTTGGTTGGGTTTTTTGCAGGGGTAGGATTTGGTGGAAGGGTTTGTGTATGTGATTTTTTGTGGTTATTCTTATTTTTAGTACCAGGAATCTGTGCTCTTTACAGGAGCATAAAAAATTTTAGGGTCAGTTATTTGATCTGGATGTCCTGCAGGAATTTGCTGTTTTGTACCACCACAAAGTTAAACTGTCCTCATCCCTCTTGAATGCTTCTCTTGCCATCCCTTACCCTCTGAGGAATTTTTTCCTTTAGAAGACAGGTCTCTTGTAAATCCTCTTTACTCAATCACAGTATGATTGTCCTTCCAAATGCATCAAGTTCTCATTTTTATTTTCTAAACATCTGAGTATTGAGATATTCTTTGTGACAATGAGTAGGGGAAAAGTAATAATATTCAATTAATTATACCAGAGGTAGAGAGGCTTGAGTTTGACCTTTTTGCTGTACTGTAGAAATATACACAAAAGTTGCTTATCAGCCACACATCATTACATCTTGCAACTTTATAATTACATGACAACTGCTTGTTTGGCTGAAGAACTGGCATGGCATCTTTGTTACTTCAATTTATATTAATTCAGATGCTTAATTAACAGAGGTGCAAGTTTAATTCAACAAAATGCTAATGTAATTCCATTTCAAGTATGCCAATGTGATAAGTAAAATTGGCCTTCTTATCTGTGCTAATCTGACCATTATCCACTCTTTGCATCTTAATAAGAACTGAATTTTTATTTATGTCTATTTACAAGTATCCTTAGAATGTACCTGGCTTTATGTGCTAAACATATTAAAGATCTTGAAAATTGTAACTCAGTGAGTTTTATGTGGATGGTTTGAGTATGATATTTTTCAAAGATACCATAAAATATAAGTGTGTAAACTACAGCTGTAGAAGGTTTATTTAGCTCAGAAATTTATTAGTGTGTTTATACTGTATATATTACTGTAATGCTAGGTATTTGCAGTCAGAAAAGGAATTAGGAAATGTAATGCTAGCCTTAGGGAAGCAAACTTCCTTCAAAACTCCTATCTGCTAATATCACCTGCCAGTGATTTAATGGTGTTTATAGTTCATGCTAACATTTCTCAGCTTTACTTTTTATACATTATAGTCTGTGTACCTGGTAGAAGCCTGCAGCCAATTGCTGTTACTTTATAGCTCCTACGTTTCCTCACGAAATAGCTACTTCCTTTTTTATTCCTTTTTTTTTATTCTTGTAAGGTAGTAACTGTTGGCTGTTATAAAACTGCAATCTCATTGGGAAAGGCTCACACAAATAAATTCACTGCTGAGATGAGGACTTTAAAATGTTAATGTCTTTGTCTTTCTTTGTGCTAACATATATTTTGTGTTGATGCTTAAAGAGAAACCTTTAAACTTTTTCATTACCCGAAGAGGTGTTATGGCAGCAAGGCAGCATTTCTGGACAGTCTATGGGCTCATGGCTTTTTAGGTACTGCCTCATTTGGGAAAACTTAGTGCATCTCCCTAACAAAAACATGCCCATAGTTTGAGTAAAATGAGAGTGAACAAAATTCTTAGGAGCCTACAAGACTCTTAATCAGCAATATCAACTGCTGCAATGTTTATTTGGCATTGGGTCTGTGGACCTTTTCATACTTGGTCCCCTGCTCCTTGTGTGAAAAGAGATCATTGAGCTCAACTTGCAGCTCTCTTACAAAACTCCAGTGTTGTATTTTACTCTCTCTTACCCTTTCTTGCTTTCTCCAGCTGGCAGCAGAGATTTTCCAGGTATACTCCTGGGAACTGACTGACCCCTCATCATTATTCTGATAAAGGCCAATAATGACAATGCAAATATTATTTAGTTACTACAGTTAGTCTGGGAATGGAGCAGAGCATAAAAGTGTAGCAGAGAAGATTCATGCCAGATAAAGGGTTATCTCTCTGGGATAACTGTCCCTTCCCACATAGTCTTTAGTCTCATGGAATAGGTAATTTTGGATTCTTCTAAATCAAATCTCACTTCAAGGGCACGGCTCTAAAATTATTCAATTGCACCTGATTGGTCTAATTCTAACATAGACCTAAAGTAATTGCTCTGCTTGTAATAAAATTAAGACTCACAATTGTTTTTACAAAGGAAACTTTTCCAAAATTTTTAATATTTTTCACACAGAAATGTGCTCTCATTGTCTCCTGAACTCTGCCTAGGCATATCTCACGTGTGTGAATAGAAGCAGCTGAACTGTGTTTCCTTCCAATTAATGTTAAAGAGGATACCTTTCTGTTCAACCATTGGACATGTGCCAAGTATTTTGAAATGTCCATTATTTCACAAATTACATTATAATCAGAATTAACGTATTATGAAGAGGACTTTTGATGACAGTATTACTTCTAATATTTAATGCTTAGAATTAATTGACTTAGTCATTACATTATTGGATTTGAATACATTGATACTGGATTCCGTTAAGCAGTGTGTCCTATATGCACTGGATAATTCATTTGCCTGTTTTTAAAAAATGTATAAGCCATACTTATGCATTTATTATGCTATGTAACTAATTCTAGTTTTACTGAAGGAAAATCACCAGCCTAATTTCACATATTCCAAAACTTTTAGAATTATATTGCTGTCATTTAGAATTATTTATTACATAACCCAGTCTGTATAGGGACACTTTACATGGGTCTAACTGACATCACAGTATGATTGTCCTTCCAAAAATTTCTGAAACTGGTCGCCTTATCCGACCTTTGGTTGTGAATACAGTTAGGCTGGAATTGTTTTTTTCTATTGTCAACATTAGAGAAGTTCTTAATAATAGAGATACAACTGAGCTGTTACAAGTTTGTGTGCCAGTAAGCCTTAACATGTTTGCATTGCACTCTTCTCAGTGTTTGATTTTTGCGTTGCAATAAGTTTGTATATAATAGGAATTAACAGGAAAAGCAGTATCAAGACAAAAATTGGTGTTTTGTTATATTTGCTCTGACCACCTCCCCTTGCTGCAGTTTTCAGTCACCAACAGAAGTATTTCTGCACAAATGCTTTGAAACAACAAAATCCTGTTTGTAGTTAGTACTTGATTCCTTCTTTTTTCTTTTCTTTTTTTTTTTTTTCTTTTTTTTTTTTTTTTTTGTGAGGAGCAAGCTTTATTAAAAAAAAATTGAGTTTTATGCTGAAAGATTGAGGAACCTCTTTGCTTTGCTTTTCAGTTCAACATATAATCCAGCTATAAGTTATCATAAGGGTTGTGAGAGGCTGCTATATAATGGCACGAAGTTGGAAATGGAAAAGGAATTGGATGGAGAATTAGAAGCCCTGGGGTTTTTGTTCTTGGTTGGACTATAAGGCTATAAACCTGCTATGTGACCTTGAGCAGATCAGATTAGCCTGACTTTCCAAGGCATTTGCAGTCCTGAACTGGATCTATCCATTGGTCAGTTGCAAATTCCTCTAAGGTGTGAATGGTGCCTTAATAAGGTTCAGGCAGTTCATTAATACAGAGTGCTGCAGAATTCTCCAATGAAAAGCATTACAGGCAGTGTAATACAGGAACTATTATTAGGAAGTAACAATGTTATAAATTAGTAATAATATATTTAGGTTTACCCTACAATTTTGTACTTTACCCCAAAGCAAGATAAATCCTGAGACTCTTGGAAGATTTTCAGAGTACAGTGCAGCAGTTAAGGGTGTTTAGTAAATTTCTGTTATATTAAAATGATTTTTCAGCCAGCATAGCAGCTTCTCAAGTCTAGTCTAGTTTTTGAAAAAATAAAAGAAACAGCAGCCCAAGGTACTATTTACTTAATTAGTCCTTTCTGCAGCACAAATTTGTTTCTGAACTACATTTCTGCTTAATAAGTATCATATCTGTTGATGTTCCTTATGTTACTAAGCAGCACCAACACTATCAAATAATAGGGAAAAATGGCAATAAGACACTGTAATTCTGGTCATGTGTCATGGGGTTAGTTTTATAAGAATACTTTCAGATTCTTTATTGGTACAGTGCACCAATGTAAAATATATTGTTTTCATTATAAAAAGCAGTTAATATCTTCTAAAAATGTAATTGCATAAAGGCATAAAAGCAACACAAAAATTATTCTATATAACTTTCCAATTATATATGATAAATCTTCTTTAAAACCTTTACATTTATGTAACAATTATAACCTAACCACAGGATCTAACATCTTAGAGCTTCATTGAAATCAATCAAATACCTTAGGCCAAGACCAAAATGTTGCTCTGATAGAATTGCTCCCAAAGGCAATTTTGATCTATTTAGGAACCAATTTTACAGCACATTTTTAATTTGATTTTTTCTGTTGTATTTCCTGGGTAAAGTTTTTTCCTAGCAATGATTCTAAGAAATTTTTAAAACAACTAATTAAATTGAAAACTGGTTAAAATGGTTGATAAATGTTTAATTTTTTTTTTTCAAACAATACTCCAGTACACAGAATATGCAGAATCCCTTCTGCTACTTGCTGCCTGAATGTGTCTTACAGAGAACTGCTGATTTCAGATGGTAAATTAAGCAGACTCTCACTCACATCAGAAGTGAACCTGAGAATATTTTGGAACATCAATCTTTCCTCAGTGATAAGTATGATTTTTTCATTCAGCTTACAGTCTTCTTTGGGTTTCAGTATTTGCACCTGATTCTTAGGTGTGTGAAACTAGAAAACTCAGTTAGGGATGAAATAATGTTAGTGTGTTTGAGTCTTCTAAAGAAAATCAAAAAGTCAATGTGAGAATTTTTTCACCTGTCACCAGATCTAGGAAGAGCACATCTCTGTCTATACAAGTGCAGAGTTCCAGTATGAAATACTTGGGGTTTTTTACTCTGGTTTTAGTTTATTTCAGAGAAATTCCTGCTTTTTCCCTCTTCCTTTCTATTTTTTTCAATTTAAGCTATTAACCTAGTTAGTTTCAGGAATACTAATTCTCAAGAAATCTAAAAATAGTTTTCTTTCAAGTTAAGTAAAATTGCCTAAAATACCTGTCTAGAATCAGTTCATGAAGCTGTTTCAAAATAGGATAGTTCCAGAATTTAAATCAGATAATGAATTTTATGTCTCCACCTTGGTATTTATAAGTAATCCCTTGCTTGGCAGACATTCAGACGGGTCTTCCCTTAGTTCAAAGTACTTGTAATCTAATGTATATATGTGTAAGTGCATTTATAATGTATAACATGCTGCATTATCATGAAAGAGGTAAATTGAGAAAACCTGTAAGATTTTTATAAAAACAATTCCTCAGTCTTCCTGGAAGAATTTTAATTTAACAATGAAGATTAATAGAATGCAAACTAACACTGGGATTTCAGAGCAGGTTAAAAGAATGCTCAACTGCTCCCTTGGCCCCTGCTCCCAAATCCCAGCCTGCTGGCATCGCAGGTCTGGAAAGATGCCATACTGTCATATGTTGCTGCTTCTGAAACCATCTTATGCATTGCTGTGCCTTTCCTCAGATTAAACTATTAAGGAACCTTGTGAATTGTGAAAAATTTGGCATGAAATTCTTAAAGCAGAGTCCCTTCTTTGAAAGCTGGCATTCCAGGAATCATCTGGGATGCGACACTTCACATTTCGTGCTGTGCATCCTGAGGATCTTTCCAAAACTAGCATTAGCTGCCATTATTGTAAAATGCATTTTAGTCCCTCAGCAGCACTGAACAGCATGGTTACCACTTCCCAAGCTTGCCATCCAAAGGAATAGTAGGTATAAAAGATTTTGGTATAAACATACCTGTTCTTCCCTCCTGTGACTGCCATAGAAATTCTTGCATTCTTTGCTCTTGGGAACTTCAAACAAAACTTCTGAGTGAAGTTCCTAGTGGAAAAAATTGTTATCTTTAAAATGACACCTCCTTTCAAGTTCCTAAAGAACAGGATTCCACTCAGTCCTTACAAAGCAAATTTGTACTTAGACTTTTCCAATATTTAGTAATTGTATACTCACTCTTCCTGGTTGAAACTATGCTCTTTTTGAAGAAGCAGTTGCCCTTTAAGTCTTGCTCGGACATAGCAGGGAATGTTCTCTGCAGATTTCTTCACTAAAGGTCACAGTTTATTTTTTAAATGACAATTTTAGGGTTAATATTTGCTATATAACTGTGAGTTTAGTGCTCATTGAGGCTGACTACAATCATTCCCTAGATATCCAAGAAGCTGGAGAAGGTTTCAATAAAATTTAGAAAATAGATTTAATGAATCTGCTGCATTGCCTAGACTGTTATTATAAAAAAATTAAAATCTTTAAATCAGTAAAGTAAGACTCAAAGTAAACAATTTTTAAATAGAAATACTGGATGCTCCTCAGTGCCATGACAAATGAGAATTGGCTGTGTTTTCTAAGGTTGTTCTAACAGATGACATGTGACCAATATGTTCAGAAAAAGAAGGAGACAGTGAACACTGGGGAAGGAGCTAAGGTGGTAGAAATTCTGAGACTACTTTAAAATATGACCCATAATTCAAAATTATTCCAAAAATGGTTATTGTTTATTAAAAGACTGCTGCTTCACTGTACAAAAAAACCCCAAACCCCTTTCTGCATGCTGCATTTTAAACAAAACAAGAATGTAGATATATCCCACAAATCTTTAAATCACGTAATTGCTCAAACATGGAGTCAAACTCAAGAGTCCTCTCAATGGGAATTTGTCCTATAGGATTTTCAGAGTTAAAAACAGGCAATTCAAACACAGTGGTTCAAGTGCAGGTGTTGCACTGATCTGAATTTTTTATGACTGTGGTTGTGATGGGAAATTCATAAGCAATCTGTTTCAAATGTTATGTACAAAAGTTACCCAGGAGATTTCAAATGTTAGTAACACAGTTACATAGATGTTTTCTTTCACTTACATCTGCACATGCACATAACTGCAAGCCTGAAGTTTTTGCAAATTTTAAAGATATTTAACATTCTCCACTTCTTAAAATGACCATATGCAATGTGGATTAAGTAAAAGAAGCTGTTCAGCCTCAAGCAGACTTGCCTCCCTGCAGAAATCTCTCAGTGACCAGAAAGCATCTGGATGTGTCTTATACAGAGCTTTGGAGGAACTGCAGAATATTATCTGAAGATCTGATTTTGCCAAGACTTTTCTAACACCCATATGACTGTGCAGCACAGCACTTGGATAGTTACAGAGAATCCATCCACCCTGGATCATTTCTTTTTCCCACACTGATCCCACTTAGCCACTTTACTTTTTTTTGACACAGTTTTCTGCTCTAATGGTCTCAGATTTCAAAATTTGCCTCTGTCTACGTTTTGTTTTTTGTGTCTAAGTAAACAGAATTATTTTTGTATGATTCATAGTTCACTAAAACCCAGATGGTGGCACCATCACCCATGTCTGTTATTTATATATTTAACTATTCTAGCAGGGAATTTGAGGAAAGGTGCTGACATTCAAATATTCTTTGGAATTATTATTATCATATGGAGTATGGTATTTATAACAAGAGAAGTATATGGAAGATAATTAGGAAAATCAAAGCAAGCAATAAATGGTCAGGATTTAAAATCAGGTAAACAATTCTAATCTGCTTAGAGGAAATAAAAGTTGCTGAAAGGTTAGTATCCATCATTGGTCACTCATGATAAGGAGAAAAAAACCTCAACACATGGGACTTTTCTGTCCTGATATAAACTCAGGGGAAACAAATAATTTCCCTATTAATTTCCTATTGGGCACAGATTAGCTTTGTGAATTGAATTGGGAGTTGAATTTTTTAACTGATTATGAGTTTAGCATCACTGATTTGTCTTATTTTATTTTGCAGATGCTTCAGAAGCTTGCTGTGTGCTTACCACGGGTTCTGCCAGCCATCTCGAGAGGGGACTCACCAATTCTTTCATTAATTGAGCAAAACATTATCTTGAAATAATTATTCCTCTCCACATGGCCTTCCTACTCGTGTCAGCTTATCTTCTGCTGACTCATGCTCGGGGTGCTCCTGTCGAGAATGGGGCACTGTTGGAAACACTGAAGTCACAAGTGGGATTATTCAGCAATAAAAGTGAGCACTATTCAGCACAGGTGAGACCTCCTGGCACCAGCCGACAAATACCTCAGACAATCATCATAGGAGTTCGTAAAGGAGGGACCAGAGCTTTGCTGGAAATGTTGGATATTCATCCTAATATTGTGGTGGCAGCTACAGAAGTCCACTTCTTTGACTGGGATGAAAATTATGTGAAAGGAATAGACTGGTATAGAAATCTGATGCCATTTTCTTATGGAAATCAAATTACAATTGAGAAAACACCAGGCTATTTTACATCACCACAGGCTCCAGGAAGAATTCATGACATGAATAGCTCCATTAAACTGCTGCTCATTCTAAGAGATCCCACTGAGAGAGTTATATCTGACTATACCCAAGTGTATTACAACAGAATAGAAAGTCACAAGCCTGTTCAGCTCTTTGAAGATATTGTTATTAAGAATGGAGTGCTTAATACCAAATACAAAGCTATTCAGAGAAGTCTATATGATGTCCATATGGAAAAGTGGCTTAAGCATTTCAGTTTGGATCAGATTCACATAGTGGATGGCAATACTTTGATCAAGGACCCTCTTCCTGAGTTACAAAAAGTTGAAAAATTTCTAAATCTTCCATCCCGAATTATGTCTTCTAATTTTTATTTTAACCAAACCAAGGGATTCTACTGCATCAGAAGTGATGGGAGGGAGAGATGTTTACATGAATCCAAAGGGCGTCCCCATCCTCTTGTTAACAGCACTGTTTTAGAGCAACTGTATTCTTACTTCAGAGAGCACAATGCAAAATTTTACAGGATGGTTAATCATTCCTTTGACTGGCATTAACACATTTGAGGTCAATGTTTCTTAAAAAGAGCCTGAGACAAACTTTCAGACATAGCTTTCTAAACTGTAAAGACTTGTATTATGAGAATTAACACACTGGTTATATGGTTCATTGGAACAACACATCTGTTGACTCATTTCCTTCTCTTGGGAAAAATAAGTTTTATGTATTTGTATGATTACTGGGAGTCATATTCTGATCTTTTTCTCACATGCAAATACATTAACTTCAGCAAACTTAGCAAAGGTGTATCTCTACAAGATTTCTGCTGTTTTGGAAAAATGCATCTAACTGTAAAAAATGTAAATATTGGAAATAGTATTATTCTAACTGTTCTGTATTTTTTGTTGTTAGTATTTTTTATATCCCACATGATAGTGGTGTTGATTTATAGAATTTTTCATAAAATAAGTCTAAATTGTATGTTAAAATAGGGGTATACATACTAACTCCAATAAATAAATCATCATCTTTAATACGCTGAAGTACTTAATTAATAATAGAAGGAATCTATTTCATTCACCTGTAATTTTGAATAGGTGAACTAGAAGCTACCTGTCTGTATAACATGAATATTAAAACACACTCTTACTATCTTGTATTTTCAAAAAATCTCCAAAGTAAAAATATAAACTGTTTGAAGAAGGTTAAAGTGAGGGTTCTGAATGTAAAGAAATTAAAATATCCCAGGAACACTAATACTCTATACACTAAAATAAAAACCAATGCCAAAAAATATTAACTATTAATGAGCAACTGTAAAAATATTTGATTGCATAAAATATGTGACTTTGCTTTGAATGGAAAAGCTCTTAGTACTACCATATGAATTCGGTTTGTACTCTGTGACTAGTTATTCTATTGTTCTCCTGACTTTGATTTATATACCTCTATTGGCACAACAGTTCTTGTTAACAAAAAAAAAAAAAAAAAAAATTTGCTTGGCCCCTGAAGCGTGGTGTAGTTTTATTTTGCCATTTCTGATGCAGACCATGGGATAGTCTCAACATTAAAAAAAAAACTCTTGTTGTGTTACATATCTCAGACACAGTGTTCAGTACAACATCAGGTTATATGTAAGAACCACAACCATTTCTAGCTCTGAATCAGCATTTTATTTTCAATATTTTTTACAATATTGTGCCGATTTTTCTGTTTTTTTCATGTAAACATTTTATTACATATCAATACCAAAGAAGAAAATCAACTCTGAGCATCAAACCCAATGAAGGTCCTGCACCTCTGTCCTTCTACCTAGTCACTGCCCAGCCTAAGGGAGTGTATGTTCCTACCATGGGATTCTTCCACTTTCCAGGCTAACAGGTTTGTATCGCAGGGCTGATTTTTAGGCTTTTAATACTTTATGAGTGGGCTACTTAGGCAAGTAGCAGTATTCCTCTGAAGCTGGATAGAATCAGACTCAGATTATTTAGAAACAGCTTTCATCAAATATTCTCTCAAAAAATCTAAAATGTTAAAAATAATAGAATGAATCTTATTCTTCAGCTGTTCTACTACTTGTATATGTATGTATGAGATAAAATATGCTGTACGTATGAGAACAAATTATTCTCATTAGCATATAATTAATCTCTGAAATTACCTTTCTGAAGTATATTTACTACATCCCTGATTTCTACAGATGGTGCAAATTGTGTTTTATTCTTCTACTTTTCTGAGATTGTGGCTTCTTAATCATTAGCATTGATCAGGCGTGGGCACTAAGAAATACAATGTCAAATAAGAATCTGTGGAAATACAAAAATATTTGTTTCAAATTAGTCAAAGAACAGAATGTCTATGCTGGTCTTCTACCATCTTTACAAGGACATTGGATAGGAAAACTGTAATAATTACAGTTGTGTAGTCTAAAAAATCCTCTTTGTCTTTTGTCAAGTAAAAAGCTAGACCAGAAAATGTCTGAACTCTGAATTTACAGTGTGATTCTATATCAGAATGGCTCTTACTATTTTGTGAGCACAGCACTTCAGTCTGATAACAGAACACCCAAATCCAGATTCCCAATATTGTCTAGCATGGCTGGTTCTTTCTGACCAATGCAATCTCAGTGATAAACAGAACTCCTTCCAATTTCAGAAATACATTATCAAAGGGAGCAACATAAATGCAGCTTACATTGGACAAAAATATATTACTTTCTGTTTCTTATACATTCTAAAAATCTATTTTTCCTTTTTTATTTTTTTCTTACAAGAAGCAAATTTGAAAACAATGTATATTTTAATAAAAGTTTCAGGTAGGTGCTAGTAATTGAAAAACTCATACATCTACATGCCACATTAAATTTCATAGTCTTCCAAGAAAAAGGAAGGGAGAAAATTCTAATGTCTTTCTATATTTATGCTTGCAGGCATCAAGTCTTTCTCTTTCTTCTCTGAAGTTTACAGCTAATCTTTAAATGAGCTGAATGCAGGAGCACCAGTTAGCAGAAGCTGTATGCATCTTTGAAAATGCAAGCCCCTTTCTGGAATTTACATTTCAAGGAGAGCTGAGCTGTATGGATTAGTGATGCATCTATCTATTTGATTTTTTATCACTCCTCATTCCTGTTCAGCATTTTGGGAAAGAACAGAATGGATGGAATAAATGTAATATTATTTTAGATTTTACTAATATCATGAGATGTATATTAAGCATTAATAAATATATTAATATAATCTGGGTGAGGGGTTGCTTTGGCTTGGCGTTGTTTTGTGTAAACCAAGATTCTCACCAGAAATTTTGTTTTGATAAATGGTCAAAAAACATGCACCTTAACCTCTGCAAAACAGAGGTTAGACTGCATTTTTACATTGCGAACTTTCAATCAGTTTCTCATTTGTGGTCTGAAAATATTCTTTCATATTTCCGGACCTTTTCCGTTCTTTCAGTCTTTAAGAAAACCTTCCTTCTCTCATGCTTAGGAAGGGAATCAGATCAATTTAATATACAATTCACTGAACCATACTTGAGTAATAGTAAAATAAAAAGTAACTCAGTTTTTGACAATTGGAATTCAAAAGTAGTCCATTTTTTTTTTGGGAAGACCTGAAGGCTTACAATCAGTATGCAGATGTTATTAGTAAGACAGTTCGCAATTTAAGAAATACATATATCTCTTGAATTTAAACAATTGATAGTAAACCAGAAATTACTTTTGTCTAAAAGAAATTATCATCTCATTATCTGATACTCAAGTGTTGCTTACAAAAGTAAATTTCATGTGGGAAGGTCACTTGAAGAAGTCATTAAGTTCTTTCAAAGATTTTTGGGAGCATCTGGAACAGATGATATAAGACTACTTAAAACTGCAGGACTATAAGATGCAAGACTACTGCAGAATTTATTAAGGTTTGACCAGCTTTTGATGCTGTTTTACAATCCAGAAATGCTAAGCTTTCACTTTAAATACTGTTTGTTTCCTTTTTTAGTAAAAATGCCATAGTTACCGTTTTGTTGATCTAATATTACAGAGAATTAACCACAGCAAGTAGCTGTAACTGGATCAGTTTAGCCACAATAAGCAGCACACATTTAATGTCTAGATGAGTCTAATATCACCTTTTTTTTTTTTTTTTAACTATATATATTATCTATAGTATATAAAGGAAATATTACTGGGAAACTCAAAAGCTAGGATTTTGCCCCGAAAACTCCTAGTACTTAACTGATGAGAAAGAAATCAGGAAATTCCTCCATTGCACTCTAACACATTCTTTTACCAGGAAAAGGGTTGGATTTTTCCATTGTATCCCCTGTTTCCAGGTGGACTCTGGCTTCTGGTCTTTCACAACTTAGCCTTCAAAACTCAGCCTTTTGAGTCCCTCTTAAAGGATCCCTGTTAAAGCAGAGACATTTTTTTATCGTGGAGAACTTTACAGAGGGTGCACACATCATTGCATTCTGCTCCATATCAGCTCCTTTCCTATCCTCTCAATACAGAACTGATACTCCTGTGAAGATTATCTCTTGAAGGCCAATCAGATTGACTACTGTAGGGAAGCTTAGCCACATAAGGAGTTTTCTGCCTTCACAAAAATCAAAAAGACATTTTAAAAATAAATTGTTTGTATCAAATTTGACTTCTTATTGCTTTTGCCAATTCAGATGTTTCCATGAGTTGGATAAAAAAAATTTAATATTTTTAAAATCCCTGTAATTTCTTGTTTAACTGTGGTCAAAACCAAAAATATGATTTATCAGTTTAATTACACAGTTTAACTGAAAAAAATTATAAAAGAGAGACTTACCCCCAAAACTTTGATTCATAGTAAGAATTGCACAATAGTTTCCTCCTCGTGAGAAAGGAATAATTAAATTATTAAAGTATTATATTATTGTAGATTATTATTTTCCATACTTGTGGATTTGGTCTTAATTTCTTTCAAAAGCTTGAATTTTGTCATAACTGTGTAGACACATTGGAAATAAAATCAGTAATAATTTGCCTAGAGCATTAATCATTGCCAGCAGTTAATAAACAATATTTGGTTACTGGCCAAACAGTTTCCACTTTGATTATTTCAAGTTTCAATGTGACTTTATTAATTGTTTTGCTATTTTCTAAAACTAATTTAAAAGTTAAAACCAATGGTGGCTAAAAAGACTCTGTAGTATCATTCTGTGATTACAGAGGAATTGTATTGTCCTGCCTTTAAGGTTAATTAACAGTGACATGAGCTTACCACAATTCCTGAAAACATTTTGGAAACCAAGACACTAACAGAACTGCAATGTATAAATTAGTCCTTGAGGGTGAATCTGCTACTTAAGGGAAATACAACAGATTAAAACAGGCTGATAAAAATAATAGTTTTCTGTGAAAATAGATGTGATGAAAAATACAGACTCTCCTGTATTAGCCCATGTAACAAGTACTGTGAGGTCTAGTTTCTGATTCAATACAGTTTTACACTTTCACATTGCTTATTCTTTCGGAGCCATTACAAAAACCTCTCAGTAAGTGTTTAAAAAAATACCTTCATGTAAACTCTCAACCAGGGATACAGTTTTTCTCTCAAAAACCATTTCTCTAGTATTATGCTGTTTCCTCTGAGATAAAAAGGTGGTTTGAGTCACCCTGCAATAAAAGTAGAGAGTTATCATGCCAGAATTAATATTACTTCAATTTGCTACAGTTCTCAGTAAAACCCACTTCTGTGTAGGGACAGATAATAGCTTAACAGTCTTAGTATTTTCTCTCTCTTCATTACATAATACAACTGTATTCCAATTTTTCTTATTCTGACAAATGTTAGACTAAACACATTGTCACTCTAAAGCACTGCCTTTCAGATTTAAATCAAGTGGCAGTAATTAAAGGGAAGCACAGGTAATGAAGGAGCCATTCCCTTTGCTACTCGGACAGGATAAGGTTTTCTTTTTGATCCATCATAAATTTTGTTAGGCATGTACCAACCAGACTTGCAATAGGAAAAAATAAGACAAGGATACAACAGGATAAAACCAGAGCTTAAGGCCTTCTTCTGTGAAATATTTGTTAACCCAATATGGCACAGTTACAAATGAAAATTATGATTGGCCTGGTAAGACAATATACAGGACTAAGATGCTGTTTCAGGGATTTAGCTAGGTCTTCTACATGTCTGAATGAATTTTGTGATCATTAGGCTATTAGGAATACACATGAATATGCATTTTCAAAACACTGTATTTCAGCTTATCAGAGATTCCTACAATGCTGTAGGACAGGTTGAGTATATTATGCCTGTCCTTGGGTGAAATTCTCAGTGATACCCTGGTAAATTGGATGGGAAGTAATAACTGTCCTCACTAAATATAGGGCATTTTAAAATGCCTTATGGAAAATCAGCAACACTAGATGCAGCAGGTTTGTTGTTGATTTGACAACTGCCAGCCTAGAAAAATGCTGTGCAGCTGTCATGAGAAGATTGAAGATACCTTTTCTATACTCTGCCATGATACAAATCTACAATTCAAGACAAGTGATGCAGATGGGACTCGGCAAACTGTGGGGGGACAGTGCTGCCTCAAGTGAAGAAAGATTAAGGGCTCATAAACAGCATATGTTGTAGTTACACTTGTGCATCATACACAGCTTACAAAATACACTGAGTCTACAACAAAAACAGGCGCAAGCTACAGCTGGGCACTAAAGTGCTGCTGTTGAAGGCATACCAAGCCAGAGGTAACAATTATATATGAGCTATCTGTAACTTATTATTTGTTGCATTAACTATGCGTTTGTCAGACAACCAACATTTATGTGATTGAAGTTCTTTGTCAGGTGTACATATGACAAAATGAATAAAACAGATGTACAGATTGGCTGGGGAAAAACCAGCTAGTGGATCATATATGTAGGGCCCACTTATGCACAGGAAGCACATCAGAACATGGTTCAAGCAA